>NW_012267227.1:1305384-1316402 GCF_000151885.1 Dipodomys ordii
GTGGTAGAGCACTCGCCTTGGGCTGAAGAGCTGAGGGACAGTGCCCAGGCCCAGTGTTCAGGCCCCACGACCGACAAAAAAAAAAAAAAAAGATGAAAACTAAAAACTAAAAATTGTTCAATTACAACAGCACCAAAGGGCTGGGAAGGTGGCTCAGTAGTAGAGTGCTTGCCTTGCATGCCTGAGTCCCTGAGTTCCATTCCTCAGCACCACATAAGCAGAAAAAGCCGGAAGTGGCGCTGTGGCTCAAGTGGTAGAGCGCTTGCCTTGATCTGAAGAACTGAGGGACAGCACCCAGTCCCAGATTTCAGGCCCCACATCCGGCCCAAAAAACAAAAACAAAAAAACAACAACAGCACCAAAATGTTGACAATTTGAAATACTAGTTCAGGATGCAAGAATATTTGTGGGAGGAAAAATCACACCAAGAGAAAGTGAGAAAAACAACAATAAACGCAAAGATACTCCGTGAAAAAGTTTTCTTTAGCCCTATCATATTTTAAAAAAAATTATGACTCTCCAAACTACCTAATAGTGGTTAAAAAGAAACTTTAGAAATTAGTCAAAAATACCATAATGACTAAGTAAAAGTAAACCTGAAAATACAACATATGGGTAAATATGTAATGAAGTCCAATTAGATAGTAGAATTCACTGTAAAGAAAAATCTGACTAAATCTACACATCACACCGAACACATTAGTTCAACGTGGAACCAGGCGTTAACCACCAAAGAAAGAAAAAAGACTAAGAGGAAGCTATATACTCCAGCTTCTTGTAGAAAAGTGACAGATGACTAAATACTAATGAAAAGTAAACTGTCTTTTACAAAAGTCATGCTTTTTAAGATTTTTTTTTA
Source organism: Dipodomys ordii (assembly GCF_000151885.1). Lineage (NCBI taxonomy): Eukaryota > Metazoa > Chordata > Mammalia > Rodentia > Heteromyidae > Dipodomys > Dipodomys ordii. Next base: position 1,306,244 of record NW_012267227.1, read on the forward strand.
AGTATCTTTTCTTAAATACAACAATTAACATAATGGAACAATGCAGTGACCACAAAACTTTAAAATCTAAGGCACATTAAACACTGGTCAGAAGGGAAGAAAAGTTTGCATGTGACTTTACCAAGTGTTCAGCCCGGTACCACACCTACCTCTCCAGCTTCATCTCTTGCCACCAGCACCACAGCACAGCACACCACACTGAGCGACTTGCTGGCTCGGATCCCCAGCCTCCCCCTGGGGTGAGGGCTCATCCATCACTCTCTTCCTGTCACACTCCTCCCCTCCCCCCATTCCCATGGAAATCCTAGCCATACTCCCAGACCCAGTTCAAATGTCATCATCTCTGTGAGGGCTGAGTACGCTCCTAGTCTTCCCAATGGCAGGCATGTGCCTGTGGGGTGTGTGTCCCCCCCTCTTCTGAATGAGTTCACACAGTGCTTTCTTTGTCCCTCCCCTTCTGGGGCATGAACCTGCCTCGCTACTCTGAAGCCATGTTTAGTCCACTGGTATCTCTGCAATCCCTTCTTCCCCCCATAGGTGTTTAAGACCCTTGTGTCCGTCTGAACTCATCTACCGCAGCCCAGCATGGTGACTTGCATTCAGTAAACATCCAGTAAATATAAACATGAAAACCAGAAAATAATCCAATAATACAGCTAACAATTACTTAAAGGAAGTAAAATGGGTCTTAAAGGAGCCGTGTGCGTGTGCGTGTGTGTGTGTGTGTGTGTGTGTGTGTGTGTGTGTGTGTGTGATTTCCAGTACAGCTCCACTTTCAGCTTTTTGGTGGTTAGAGAGAAGAGCCTCACAGACTTTCCTGCCAGGGCTAGTTTTAAACCACTATCCTCAGACCACAGCCTCCTGAGTAGCTAGGATTACAGGCATGAGCCACCAGCATTCAGCTAAAGGAGTCTTATAGTATTTCTTAAAACTATTTTATTTTAATTTTTTTTTTTTTGGTCTGGTCGTGGGGCCTGAACTCTGGGCCTGGGTTCTGTCCTCAGCTCTTCAGCTCAAGGCTAGCACTCTACCACTTGAGCCACAGCGCCACTTCCAGCTTTTTTTTTTCTGCTTATGTGGTGCTGAGGAATCGAACCCAGGGCCTCATGCATGCAAGGCAAGCGCTCTACCCCTGAGCCACCTTCCCAGCCCTTAAACTATTTTTTAAAGACACTAAACGTGGAAAAGTGTGAGGGTAGAAGCAACAGGTGAAATATACATTATAAATCAGACATCTTTTGGGGATTATATTCTGTTAATATGTAACAATGGCAGCCTGGGTCATTGCCTTTGCTTTGTGAGTAAATTCATCTAAAAGCAAAATAAAACAAATTGGTTCAAAAACATAGAGAAGAGTACCCTAAATAATAAAAACCTGGAAATCACCTAAATAACCAACAAAGTGAGGTTGTATGGCCAAACTTCATCACATTCTACTCTCCAGCTGTCAATTGACACACATGAGGATTTTGTCCATGAGCAAAATTGGGTGAGAAGGAAGGAGGGGAAAAGGTCAACCACTAAAATCAACTAGCTACAAAATGCATGTTTTTGGCTTTTGTTGTTGCTGTGTCATTCCTAGAACTTGAACTCAAGGCCTGAACATTGTCTATGAGATTCGTTTGCTCAAGGTTAGTGCTCTACCACTTGAACCATAACTCCAATTCTGGCTTTTTTCCTAGTTAATTGGACATGAGGGACTCACAGACTTAATGCAGGTAAATGAATAAACTGGAGTTAAACTGGGCTACTTAATGTCTGTAATGTCTGTCCTTTCTTTTAAACATGTGTTTAGGGCCAGACATCAGTGGTTCAAGCCTGTAATCCTAGCTACTCAAGAGACTGAGATCTTAGCATCGAGGTTCAAAGCCAACTCAGGCAGGAAAGTCCATGAGACTCTTATCTCCAATTAACCAAAAGAAAACCAGAAGTGGCACTGAGGCTCAAGGGGTAGAGTGCTCACCTAGAACTGAAGAGCTCAGAGATAGCGCCCAGGCTGAGTTCAAGCCATACAACCGACAAAAAAAAATGTGTTTAGGCTGGCAATATGGCTTAGTGGTAGAGTGCTTGCCTCGCATACATGAAATCCTGGGTTCGATTCCTCAGTACCACATAAACAGAAAAATACGGAAGTATCACTGTGGCTCAAGTGATAGAGCACTAGCCTTGATTGAGCAAAAGCAGCTCAAGGACAGTGCCCAGGCCCAAAGTTCAAGCCCCAGAACTGGAAATAAAATAAAATAATAAAAATGTGTTTATAGCTCAGCACTAGGGACTCAAACCAAGAATTCTAGCTACTCAAGTGGCTGAGAACTGATCATCACAGTTCAAAGCCAGCCTGGGCAGAAAAGTCTGAGATACCCAGCAAAAATCAGAATTGCTGGGCTGTGGTCCCAACGGCAGAATGCTAGCCTTGTACAAAAAGAGTTCAGGGACAGCACTCAGGCCCCGAGTTCTTTGGCCTTCTATAGCCTCTGACTCCCTTTCTGACATCAAAGCAGAATGCCCCTGAGAGCTACACAGAGAAATCTGAGGTAAGATCAACATTTGGGCCCTGGTACTTCACCAGTCAGACAACACCTGCTATTTTAAAACAAAATACCATTCATCCTGGGAGCAGTTACCTTAGCAAACTGGTATGTGAGCCTCCAAACAGCTCTCCTGAGACTTGGGGCAACAAAACCAGGACAAAGGACATAAGGTAAAAGCACAACTCAAATGGCAGTAAGGGAGGATGGTGTTTTTTAAAATTGGCAGTTTCTGGACAGGAACAATGAAAACAATATTGAGACCCCAAGCTTTCTATTCAAGCCTGCTTCTCTTCTCAGTCTGTCGGTTTTCTTAGTTCCTTTTCCCACCCACCCACCCCCATGGGGCTTGAACTCTGGGCCTGGGTGCTGCTCCTCAGCTCTTCAGCTCAAGGCCAGTGCTCTATCACTTGAGCCACAGCACCACTTCCGGTTTTCTGAGTGTTTTACTGGAGTTAAGAGTCTCACGGCCTTTCCTGCCCACGCTAGCTTTGAACCATAATCCTGGGATCTCAGCCTCCTAAATTGCTACGATTATAGACATGAGTCACTGGCACCCAACTTTCTTCGTTCCTTTTCTCAAAATCTCAAAAGATTCACCAATGTTTGATCCACAATCTAAGTGGAGGTGGTGAAAAATGATACTATACATGGAAAAAAGACAACACAGTTTTAGTTGTCAGTGGTGGCGTTTAAATATTATTATTAGTTTTCTGTTTGTTTGAGACTACATTTATGTGGTACTTATTCCACAATATAAACCAGAAATACAAAGGGAGATGGGGATGGTGAACAAATATAAGATGACACTTAAAAAGACATATAAAACTTGGGAAATGTTTTACTCTCTGGGTATCTTAGTTTTTAATTTGGATTTTTTTTTTTCATTTGTTTGCCCATCCTGGGGTTTGAATTCAGGGCCTAGCACTATCCCTGAGCTTCTTTTGTTAAAGGTTAGCACTCTACCACTTGAGCCACAGTGCCACTTCTGGCTTTTTCTGTTTATGTGGTACTGAGGGATCGAACCCAGGGCCTCATGCATGCTAGGCAAGCACTCTACCACTGAGCTACCTTCCCAGCCCAGGCCTTCACACTTTTAACCTACGTGTCTTTACAAACCTGGCAGAACTGTTAATGCTGTGAGCCAGGCTTTGAATGCAATAATGAAGTCTTGAGTATTTCAAGGGTACAAAGAAATGACTCAAACTAAAATCATAGCTACCATCAGGGCCAAGTTTACTCAGCACATTTACATAGGGGACCTTGTATGATCTTCACAGTACTTCTACCAGGCAGAAACTGCCCAAATATTTCCTGAGCAGGTATCAGCTGAGAACCTACTGTGTACTTGATAGAACCAAACAAATTAGGTGGAATTATCAAGCCGCAGTGAAGTAGAGGCATGAGAAAGCAAAGGATATAGGAAACAAGGACTAAAAGGAAAAATGAAAAGGTATAAAAAGGTCTATTAGGGGCTGGGAAGGTGGCTCAGTGTTAGAGCGCTTGCCTTGCATGCATGAGGCCCTGAGTTCGATTCCTCAGCACCACATAAGCAAAAAGAAAAAAGCCGGAAGTGGTGCTATGGCTCAAGTGGTAGAGCACTAGCTTTGAGCTAAAGAGCTGAGGGATAGCGCCCAGGCCCAGAGTTCAGGCCCCACGACTAGACCCAAAAAAAAAAAAAGATTTATTAAACAATTTTTTTTTTTTGGGTCAGTTGTGGGGCCTGTACTCTGGGCCTGGGCACTGTCCCTCAGCTCTTAGGCTGTAGACTAGCGTTCTACCTCTTGAGCCTCAGCCCCACTTCTGGCTTTTTCTGCTTATGTGGTGCTGAGGAATCGAACTCAGAGTCTCATGCATGCAAGGCAAGCACTCTACCACTGAGCCACCTTCCCAGCCCTTATTAAACAAATTTTACAATTAAAAAATTCATTCACTCATTGATTCATCCAACAAACATCTTTGTATTTATGATGTACCAGGTACAATAAACAGTAAACAAAAAGGCAGCCTATATTTAAGTTTATGGTGACCAGGAAAAATCCCTAGTTAAGCTAGCTACTCAGGAGGCGGAGATCTGAGGATTGAGGTTTGAAGACCGCCAGGGCAGGAAAGTCCATGAGACTCAGATCTCTAATTAGCCACCAAAAAGTTGAATATGGAGCTGTGGCTCTAATGGTAGAATGCTAGCCATGAGCAAGCAAAAAAGGTCAGGAACAGCACCTAGGCCCTGAGTTCAAGCCCCAGGACCAGCATATATACATATACATACATACATACATACATACACATACACACACACACACACACACACACACACACACACTAGTTTAAAAAAAAAAAAAACTCAAAGCTGGGAGCTAGTGGCTCACACCTGTAATCTTATCTACTCTGGAGGCTGAGATTTGAGGATCAAAGTCCAAATCCAGGGCAGCCTATAACACTCTTATCTCCAATTAACGGCCAAAAAAAGCTATAAGTGGAGCTATGGCTCAAGTGATAGAGCACTAGCCTTGAGCAAAGAAAGCTCAGAGGCAGCGCCCAGGATGTAAGTTCAAGCCCCCAGAGCAGCACGTGCACACACACACACACACACACTCACACACACACACCAACCACAGGGTTGAGGATGTAGCTCAGTGGTAGAGTGCTTTCCTACCACATGCAAGGTCCTGGGTTTGATCTCTAGCACCACAAAAAAAAATTTTATGAAAAAAAACATTATATGCTGCATGTCATGGGACGTGGCTTCTTTATTCCTTCTGCCATCTACATTCTTTCTCTTTGACTAAATTCCTGCCATGTGAAATAGGAATGAAGGAGATCAAGATCTAAATCTACAGAAAGAAAAGAAGGATCTTTCCAGCTGGTTGAGCCTGTCGTTGCTAAAGAGTCTGGTGAGTCACCTCAACAAGAAAAGGATCAGCCGGGTCCGGGTGCCAGGCCTGGGTGGCTCAGGCCTGTAATCCCAGCTCCTCAGGAGGCTCAGATTGAAGAATCATGATTTGAAACTGGTCCCAACAGAAAAGACCATGAGACTCTTATCTCCAATTAACCAGAAAAAAGCTGGAAGCAGAGAGGTGGCCCAAGTGGAAAAGCACAAACGCCAAGGAAGAGCACAATGTTCTGAGTTCAAGCCCCAGTACCAGCATCAAAAAAGGAAAGAAAGAAAGCCCCGTCCCAGTGGTTCATGCCTGTAATCCTAGCTACTGAGGTGCTTGAGATCTGAGGATCAAGTTTCAAAGGGCAAAAAAGTCTCCATGAGACTTTCACCTCCAATTAAACACTCAAAAACCATAAATGGAGCTGTGGCTCAAAGTGGTAGAGCACTAGCTTTGAGCAAAAGAGCTCAGGGTCATCACCCACACCCTGAGTTCAAATCCCACAACCAACAAAAAAAAGTGGGGGAGGGAAGGAGGGAGGGAGGGAGGGAGAAAGCGAAGGAGGGAGGAAAGGACATAAGAAAGAAGTCTACTTTAGAAGAGAGATGACATAAGAAAAAGAAGAGTCTAGATCAGGTGGTCTGTGAGCATCTCTGAGGAAATGTCATGAAGCAATGAAGTATCCAGTGCTTCCTCCCCAGCTAGGAAGGTTCCTAAGGGAAAGGCATGTGCAAAGGCCAGGAGGAGTACAGACTATCTCACTGAGGAAGTGAAAGAGGGTCAATGTGGAAAGGAGCAGCAGGAAATGTGGTTAGCGCTTCGGGTGGGGGGAGGGAGACATAGGCAGGCAGTTTATTCAGGGTTTCATAGCTGAACATGGAGTTTAGATTTTATTCCATTTGCAATGGAACATTTTAAATAGAACAATGATACAACCTTATTCCTAATTTGTCTTATGATAATAACACTTAGAATCCCAGCACTTAGGATTTCTTTTAGAAACCTTGCAAAAGAAAGATATTTTTGCCTTCTTTTTAAGGACTTCCCCCCCCCCAAAAAAAAAAACTTATATACACTTCAGGTCCCATATTATGTAACTTCATCTCTGAATGGGGAAAGTGCTGTGTTTATGGCAAACTCAAGATGGCAGGAGCAAACCTTGAATATTTAGTACCAAGAATTCTTCCCTATCAGTGGATTTTTCTTGTCTTCAGTTCATTTAGTTGTACCATTGGCTACTCACCAAAATCATAAGCACAACAGAGTTCTTTCGCTGGCAGCCCAAGACAGAGGCGGTTGCTTGAGAAAAAGTGAATAGTAAGTGAATAGTGAAGATGGGTACAGCATTCCCCCCAATCAGTGCTAGGGAATGTGGGGGAACAGTCCCTGTTTGTCTTGGGGCAGCCCACAGAGATGCCTCCTATTGTAACACAGCAATGAGTCATGAAAGAAGATGCAGATGGTACAGAAAACTAAGCTAGCAGGGTTGTTTATCACAGTACCTTAACACACATCACTTGACACCAATGGAAATCACCTTCCAGTTTCCTGTGGCCTTCTCCATACTTGCTCAGTACCGAAGGCACCAGCAGCGGACATTTTCCGAAGGTGTACCGTACAGTAGTTCAACTTTACAACTAAGTTCGATTACTAGACCTACTTTTGTAAATGAACAGAAATAAACAAACCTAAGAAGCCTCAAAGAGACTCTAAGAGACTTGTTCCAGATCACAAAGCCAAAACGCAACCACTTACCCATTATTACCTACCCCAATTTTCCTGATCTTTTTGTTTTTGTGCCAGTCCTGGGACTTGAACTCAAGATCTAGGCATTATTGCTTAACTTTTTTCCCTCAAGGCTGGCATTTTGCGACTCACTGACTTTTTTGGGTGGTTAACTGGAAATAAGAAGCTTTCCTGGAGCTGGGAATGTGGCTTAATGGTAGAGTACTTTGCCTAGCATGCTTGAAGCCCTCAGTACCACATAAACAAAAGTAGCAGCTCAGGGACAGAGCCCAAGCCCAGGACTAACCAAAAAGGGGGATGGGAATGGGGGGGGAGGGGAGGGAGGCTTTCCTGCTCACATAGTTTTGAGCTATGATCCTCAGATCTCAGCCTTCTGAGTAACTAGGATTGTAAGCATAACCACTGGCACCCAGGTTACCCCAATTTTTTTGGGGGGGTCAGTCGTGAGGCCTAAATTCTGAGCCTGGGCACTGTCCCTCAGCTCCTCTTCAGTTCAAGGCTATTGCTCTACCACTTGAGCCACAGCACCACTTCTGGTTTTCTGGTATTTTTTTTGGAGATGAGTCTCTCTGACTTCCCTGAACTGACTAGCTCTGAACTGCGATCCTCAGATCTCATCTGCCTGAGTAGCTAGGATTGCAGGCATAAGCCTGGCTACCCCAATTTTTCTATCAACTTGGAGGTAATAGTTTCCTCTTATCCTCCCCATACTGCTTTCTTTTCAGGAAAAAGCCTCCCCCAGCAAGTCAGAGCTATGGGTGTCACAATTTGCAATAGAATGAATGACAACAGGTATTTCTATTCAATGTCTACCTCCAACTCCTAAGGTTTCAACCTTCATCCAAAATGTACTGTACTCAAAACTTGTCTTGCAAACAGGGTTACATAAGAATCCTTGTCCTGGGGGAAGGGGGCTAGCTGTCTGTTTTAAGTGGGTAAAATATTGTGCACTGAAACTGAACAAATGTTTACAAAATGCCACCCATCCATATATATGAGTCAATGTCACACAAAACAGCCACCATAGTATTGAAAGGACTTAAAGAAGGGGCATTTGGGGCACGCCTGAGAAACCTGGCTTAACTCAGACAAGTACCCCACCAGCCTTGGAATCATGACATGGATGGAGAGTCTTCAAACCAATAGGTCCTGTGTCATTAAAATCTAGGGAAGAGAAATCACCAAAGAGCAGAGGTCCAAACCTACCTTATTCGTTCTGTTAACTAACATTCTAAAGTCCCTTGCATAGGTAAAGGTTATCACTCCAGCTAGTGGGCCGGTCTCCCTCTCCCTCTCTCTTAACCAAGGACCAAGAGACCTGTGGGGGACTCCAAAATCCCCCCACAAAACAGCCTCAAGAAATAAAGTACTTCGGCTGGGAAGGTGGCTCAGTGGTAGAGCGCTTGCCTTGCATGCATGAGGCCCTGAGTTCGATTCCCCAGCACCACATAAGCAAAAAGAAAAAAAAAGCCAGGAGTGGTGCTGTGGCTCAAGTGGTAGAGCTCTAGCCTTGAGCTGAAGAGCTGGGGGACAGCGCCCAGGCCCAGAGTTCAGGCCCCATGACCGGACCCCCCCCCCAAAAAAAGAAATAAAGTACTGGGCTGGGAACATAGCTTAATGGAAGAGTGCTCGCCTAGCATGCATGAGGCCCTGGGTTCGATTCCTCAGTACCACATAAACAGAAAAGGCCGGAAGAAGCTCTATAGCTCAAGTAGTAGAGTGCTAGCCTTAAGCAAAACCAGCTCAATGTGCAGGCCCAGAGTTGAAGCCTCAGGACTGGTAAGAAGGAAAGAGAAGGGGGGAGGGGGGGGTGAATCTGTCTATAAGCTCCACTGGGTGCTGCAGAGATAGATAGATCCCTTTCCATGTGACTTCGATCATCAGGGTGATCACTGTTTATAGAGTTTTTGCTCCAAATAAAGAAAGGGGGAGGGGGGAGGATAATCTGTTGAATGAGTGGTTAAGATTAAAAAACTGAGGAAAGCTGCTTCTTCCCAATAAGACAGTTCCCAGGAAGAAGGCCAAGGGTAGGGAGTCCCCAAAGCCAGCAAGAGGAAAAGCCACCACCAGACAGTCTCGCAGGCACGCGCCCCCGCTGGCCAGCCAGGCGGCCGCCACGCCGCCAAGGCCCCACAGGTGTCAAGCCATGAAGGTTAAGGATGGAGATCACTGGGTCCCACCTGGCACTTTTTTACAGCCCCCCCCCCCAAAGCGATCTTAATTCCAACTCTTGTCCATTCCCAGATCAGAACCCTAGAGGATCGAGTCAGCTTTTATTTGGGGGGTGGGGGGGAAGGAGGAACAAATGGGGAGGAGAGTTCCACTAGCTTTCAATTTCTTAGGAGAAGCCTGGCCCCATGGCCAGGGGGAGGGGGGCGAAAAGGTGGGTGGAGGACACCCCCACCCCCCCACCCCACCCCCCGAAACTCGCCGGGTTCACTCCCCGACGTTGAGTCAGGAGCACAATCAGTGCTTAGTCACCGGCATCTCGGCGATCGGCCGGGAGTTCCTCGCCTCTCGTCAGCCCCGACCGTACGTGACCGACCGAACGGGGCCTTCCAAGCCCCGGCGCCCGCGCACGCCGCCCTACCCAAGACTTACTCCGCCGAGCTGGTCCCGTTAACCGCCGAGCCGTCGGGGGCCGGGTTCAGCTGGATGGGCGTCGGCTTCTTTTTGGGCATTTTTTTCTTTTTCTTTGCAACCAGGGAAGGAGCAGAAAAAAATTTAAAAAGAAAAAGAACTCTAAGGGGAGGGCGGCCCCTGGTCGCTTCCTCCCCGCGGACCCAGTCGGGGTCGCGAGGCCTTGGGGAGGGGGGTGCGCCCCGTGAGATCCCCCCCCTCAGCACCGAGGGGTCAAGCGGCCGATCTCGGGAGACCCCCTCCCCAGCCCGACTTGCCCGGGACTCGGCGCGTGGCGAGGCGAAGCGGGGGAGCGGAGCGCGCGCTCGGCCGCCCCGGATGCCCTCCTTCACTCCGCGGTCTACGCGCAGCTCCGACCCCGACGCG
>NW_012267227.1:1316560-1320170 GCF_000151885.1 Dipodomys ordii
CCGGAGGGCGGGGGAAGGGGCGGGGACACAGGGAGTCTCGCCCCCGCCCGGCCGCCGAGTTCCACTCACGCCCACTTTGATCCGCCCACTGCTGGCTAACATCCAATCGGAGCAAAGATCGGCGGCAGATGACGCGGAAATACGTCAAGGGGGCGTGGCGTATCGGCCTAGGGGTGGGCCCTCCCCCCCCCGCGTGGGCTCAGCTGCGCCCCCTGCTGTCCCGAGGCGCTTTAGGGGACCCTCTGGGAGCGGCGGTGCAGTGTCCGGCCAGGTTCCTGTGGCCAGTCCCCAGGTGCCTTCTGCCAGGTGGCCCGTGCCTCCCTCTCAGGCTGGGGCCTGTTGACAGGAATGTGCAGTACGAAGTAGGGGCTGGGAAGGTGGCTCAGTGGTAGAGTGCTTGCTTTGCTTGCATGAGGCCCTGGGTTCGATTCCTCAGCACCACATAGACAGAAAAAGTTGAAAGTGGTGCTGTGGCTCAGTGGTAGGGTGCTTGCCTTGCATGCATGAGACCCTGGGTTCGATTCCTCAGCACCACATAAGCAAAAAGAAAAAAAGCCAGAAGTGGTGCTGTGGCTCAAGTAGTAGAGTGCTAGCCTTGAGCGCAGACAGACTCAAGGACAGTGCCCAGACCCTGAGTTCAAGCTCCAAGACAGGAAACAAAAAAAAAAAGTAAAGACTGAAATAATATACAAGTAAAACATCAGGTTATTGAAATGTGGTAAATAACAGCAGAATTCAGGAAAAGCCTGGAAACCTGGAAGGTGATTTGGCCTTAGACTTAGGAAACTTGGGAGGTGTTAAAGGTGTTTTGATAAATAGGAAGCTTGAAAGGTGTGAAAGGTGTTTTAGTAAATGGGAAGTTTCCGATGTGTGAGATGTATTTTTGGTAAATAGGAAGCTTGGAGCATGTTTTGGTAAATATCAGTTAAACCCTTACCAAAGGGAAAATCCGGACTGTGGTCTTTGTTTCTGACATTGCTTTGTTTATTGGAAATTGCCGTTTGTCACATACACTCACCTGCAAGTAGCTCTTTCTATATTACCCCCAAAAAGCCAGAAGTGGATTATTGGCTCAAGTAGTAGAGTACTAACCTTGAGTAAAGAGGCCCAGGAACAGTTTTTGGGCTCTGAGTTCAGGAAGTGAGAGAGGGGGGAGAAGGGAGAAAGTGAGAGAAGGGACAGAGAGGGGGAGAGAGAAGCAGAGAGAGAGTGGAAGAGAGGGGGAGAGGGAAAGGGAGGGAGAGAGAGGAGAAGGAGAGAGAGGGGAGAGAGAGGGAGAGAGAAAGTGGAGAGAGAAAGCAATGACAAACTAGAAATCTCTTTTGTATACCTTGTTGTGTCCTCCTCAAGGACAATCATTATCCCAATTTCTACCACCAAAGAGGTGATTTTTTTTTCCTGTGGTTAATTGGAGATATGTGTCTCATGGACTTTTCCTTCCTAGTCCGGCTTTGAATGGAGATCCTCAGATCTCAGCCTCCTGAGTAGAGTAGTCAGGCTTACAGGTCTGGGCCACTGACACCTGGCTAGTTTCCTTTTTTTGTTTGTTTTTTGGGGGGTCTGATCATGGGAACTGAACTCTGGGCCTGGGTGCTGTCCCCCCAGCTCTTCAGCTCAAGGCTAGTGCTCTACCATTTGAGCCACAGCGCCACTTCCGGCTTTTTTTTCTTTTTGCTTATGTGGTGCTGAAGAATCAAACCCAGGGCCTCATGCATGCAAGGCAAGCGCTCTACCACTGAGCCACCTTCCCAGCCCTAGTTTCCTTGTTTTTGCACTTTGCAAAAGAAAAATGTAGTACTAAATTGGGTGCCGGTGGATTATGCTTGTAATCCTAGCTACTCAAGATGGCAGAGATTTGAGGATCACAGTTCAAAGCCAGCCAGGGCAGGGCAGGAGTGTTCTTACCTCTAATTAACCACCAGAAAACCAAAAGTAGTGCTGGGGCTCAAGTGGTAGAGTGCTCTCCTTGAGATGAAAAGCTCAGGGACAGTGCCCAGGCCCAGAGTTCAAGCTCTATAATCAAACAACAAGAAGAAAAGTAGTGCTACTTTATCTTCTACTTAATTGGGGGTTGTAAGAAGTTGCAGTATATTTATACATTGCTATAGAATGTCTGTTGGATGAATGTACAAAAATATCCATTGCCAATTAACATTTGAATTGTTTCCCCAGTAACTGTTAATAAGTGTTGCTATAGTAAGTGGATCTGTGGCTCAGGTGGTAGAGCACTAGCTTTGAACTGAAAAGATGAGGGACAGCGCCCAGGCCCAGAGTTCAAACCCCATGACTGACCCCCCCCGAAAAAAAAAAGTGTTGCTATGAATATGCTTGATGTGTTTTTGGTGACCAGACATACTGAGTTTTACAGATATATGCCTAGGAGTAGAACAGCTGGATCACAATGTAACTTGTAATCAGTTTTTCCTTCTAGTCACACAAATTTATTCTTCCACCATTAATAGAAGGGAATTCTATTTGGTCCACGTTCTTACCATTTCTTTTGAGCTGCTGAGAATAAAACTATGGTGTTACACATATCATACATGCCAGACATTCATTCCACTACTGACCCACAGTCTAGAAGTTATTAACTCCTTTCTTTCTTCCATCTTTCCCTCTGGTCCTGGGGCTTGAACTAAGGGTCAGCAACTCAGGACCAGAGCATGCATGGTACCTGACCTTTTTTGCTCAAAGTTAGTGCTCTACCACTTGAGCAACAGTTCCACTTCTGACCTTTTAGTGATTAATTCCAGAAAAGGGTCTCACATACTTTCCTGCCCAGGCTGGCTTTGAACCTTAATCTTCGATCTCAGTAGCTAGGATTGCAGGTGTGAACCATCAGAACCTAGATTCCTGACTTTTTTTTTTTTGGATCCAGTCATGGGGCCTGAACTCTGGGCCTGGGCGCTGTCCCTCAGCTCTTCAGCTCAAGGCTAGCACTCTACCACTTGAGCCTCAGCGCCACTTCCAGCTTTTTTTCTTTTTTTTTTATCTTTTCTTTTGTTTTTTTTTTTTTGTCGGTCGTGGGGCTTGAACTCTGGGCCTAGGTGCTGTCCTTCAGCTCTTCAGCTCAAGGCGAGCGCTCTACCACTTGAGCTACAGGCGCCACTCCTGGTTTTCTGGTGGTTTATTGGAGATAGGAGTCTCACAGTCTCTCCTGCCCGGGCTGGCTTTGAACCGTGATCCTCAGATCTCAGCCTCCTGAGTAGCTAGGATTACAGGCGTGAGCCACCAGCGCCTGGCGCTTTTTTTCTTTTTTGCTTATGTGGTGCTGAGGAATGGAACCCAGGGCCTCATGCATGCAAGGCAAGCACTCTACCACTGAGCTACCTTCCCAGCCCTCCTGACATATTTTCTATTTCTCTTTGCCTACTCTCCTCTAGACCCAGAGGGGATGTAGAATCTTGGTTCCTGCAAATATATCCACCAACTCAGCCAAAAAGGGCAGAGTTTTTATTAGCTGCGAGGCAACTACACCCTACTCATTGGGTAGTGAAGTGCAGCAGCCACGTTGTTTCACAGAGTGGCTTATAAAGGAAAGAGGTGGTATACAGGGCTGGGCAGGTGGCTCAGTGGTAGAGCGCTTGCCTTGCATGCCTGAGGTCCTGGG
>NW_012267227.1:1320700-1330321 GCF_000151885.1 Dipodomys ordii
CACCACATAAGAAAAAAGAAAAAAGCCGGAAGTGGTGCTGTGGCTCAAGCGGTAGAGTGCTAGCCTTGAGCTGAAGAGCTTAGGGACAGTGCCCAGGCCCAGAGTTCAGGCCCCACGACTGAACCCAAAAATAAAAAAATAAATAATAAAACATTTGTATCTCCTCAGAACTTTGTGGTTCTTGTTTCCAATTTTGTGTTTTATAATTATATAACTAATATACTAGCTTATGAGCAGATAGAATAGCATTAAAAAGATAATAAAAAGATTTTTTTTTGGCCAGTCTTGGGGCTTGAACTTGGGGCCAGAGGACTGTCCCTGAGCTTCTTTTGCTCAAGACTAGCATTCTACCACTTGAGCCAGAACATCACTTTGGGAGTTTGATGTTTATGTGGTACTGAGGAATCATATCCAGGGCTTCATGCATGGTAGGCAAGCACATTATAACTAAGCCACATTCCCAGCCCTAAAAGGAATTTGTGATACTCTGTTCAAGGATCTTCTCTCTGAGGTTTATCTTCTGCCATACTCACATGTAGTCGATATTGCAGGGTCAGTGAATTTTGTACATTCATTTTATTTATTTATTTACTGTTCCTTTACAAATTAGGAACTTTTATTCTCAAACCTGAAATCTCACCTGAAATCCCAACAATTCCAAAGGCTAAGATATTAGGATAGCGGTTCTAAGCCAGCCAGACAGCAAAGGCCATGAACCTACTATCTCTAATAACCCAGCAAAAAAGCAGAAAGCAGAGGTATGGCTCAAGTGGTAGAGCCCAGAGTTCAAGGCCCCCTACTGGCGCAAAGGAAAAAAACAAAAACAAAAAACAACCTTTCATTGTCTTATACAAAGAACTCACTTGAGATATTCAAAATAAAATTTTTTTTGTTAGTCCTAGGGCTTGAACTTAGAACCTGGGCACTGTCCCTGAGCTTCTTTTTCTTGTCAGTTGTGGGGCCTGAACTCTGGGCCTGGGCGCTGTCCCTCAGCTCTTCAGCTCAAGGCTAGTGCTCTACCACATGAGCCACAGCGCCACTTCTGGCTTTTTTTTTCTGCTTATGTGGGGCTGAGGATCAAACCCAGGGCCTCAGGCATGCAAGGCAAGTGCTCTACCACTGAGCCACCTTCCCAGCTGCCACCTCCCCCCATGAGACTCTTATCTCCAATTAAGCACCAGAAAAACTAGAAGCTGTACAGTGGCTCAAGAGTTCAAGTCCCACGACCACTACCACCACCACCACCAAAAAGAGTCTCACAGCCAGGCGCCGGTGGCTCATACCTGTAATCCTAGCTACTCAGGAGGCTGAGATCTGAGGATTGAGGTTCAAAGCCAGCCTGGGCAGGAATGTCCATGAGACTCTTATCTCCAATAAACTAACAGAAAACCGGGAGTGACAGTTTAGCTCAAGTGGTTGAGTGCTCACCTTGAGCTGAAGAGCTGAGGGACAGTGCTCAGGCCCAGAGTTCAAGCCCCAGAACCTACCAAAAAAAAAAAAAAAAAAAGAAGAGTCTCACGGACTAGTACTTTTACAACCAGTAACTCCCTTGTCTATAATTGATTCTGTTCAGGTAGAGTTACTTTTGAAATTATTTTACTTAATTATTATTTTTTTTGGTCGGTCGTGGGGCTTGAACTCTGGGTCTGGGTACTGTCCCTCAGCTCTTCAGCTCAAGGCGAGCGCTCTACCGCTTGAGCCACTACATCACTTCCAGTTTTCTAGTGGTTTAATGCAAATAAGAGTTTTATGGGGCTGGGAAGATGGCTCAGTGGTAGAGCGCTTGCCTTGCATGCCTGAAGCCCTGGGTTCAATTCCTCAGAACCACCTAAGCAAAAAGAAAAAAGCCAGAGTGGCACTGTGGCTCAAGTGGTAGAGCTCTAGCCTTGAGCTGAAGAGTTGAGGGACAGCGCCCAGGCCCAGAGTTCAGGCCCCATGGCCGGACCCAAAAAACAAACAAACAAACAAAAAGAGTCTTATGGACTTTCCTGCCCAGGCTGGCTTTGAATGGTGATCTTCAGATCTCAGCCTCCTGAGTAGTTATTATTACAGACGTGAGCCACCGGCACCTGGCTATTTTTTCCTTAACTCAGGGCTTGAGCACTGTCCCTGAGCTTTTTTTGCTGAAGGGACACTTGAACTACAGTGCCACTTCTGGCCTTTTTCTGTTTATGTGGTACTGAGTAATTGAACTCAGGGATTCATGTATGCTAGGCAAGCACTCTACCACTACGCCACATTCCCAGCCAGCCCTAAACTCTTTTTTTGACATAAATAACTGAGGTTAATCCATAGTTTGGGCTTTCAAACTCCAGTAAGTTTTAGCCACTGCTCCTTTGAGCTGAGCAGAGTCAAATAGGAAGGGTGAAACCAAGTCTCTCCCTGAGAGAAGCTATACTCACTTCCTAGTTCTTGATGTCAGACATTCCGATTGCACTGAAACCACTAGGTTATTTTGGGAGCCACTTTTAATGGGTACTTGCCCTTCATTTAAAGGAAAAGATGCCACAGTTCAATGGAAGATGATGTGATTTCAGTCACTGGCTAAGGATGTGGTTTAACCAGACAGGATGTCAGACTTGGCACTTTTTTTTGGAGAGGAGTTGGGGAATTTTACCTTGGTTCCTTTTTACCCTTGGGTGGCACAATGAAAGAAAATATACTTTGGTTGGACCAGCTTCCTAAAGAGCAACTGTGAAGAAGGAAGTCTTGACTTCCTTTGGAATTACAATCCAGAATCCCAGATATTCTTTTTTTTTATTATCTTTTTTTTTTTGGTCGGTCATGGGGCTTGAACTCTGGGCCTGAGCACTGTCTTTCAGCTCTTCAGCTCAAGGCTAGCACTCTACCACTTGAGCTACAACGCCACTTCCAAGAATCCTAGATATTCTTACCCTCAAATCTGGTCTCAGGCTGGCTTAGTGGTAGAGTGCTTGCCTAGTACACATGAAGCCCTGGGTTTGATTCCTCAGTACTATATTAACAGAAAAAGTTGGAATTGGTTCTGTGGCTCAAGTAGTAGAGTGCTAGCCTTGAGTAAAAGAAGCTCAGGCCCTGAGTTCAAGCCCTAGAACATGCAAAAAGAAAGAAAAGAAAAGACAAACAACTCAGATCTGGTCTGAGATGGAACAAACTTCCAATCTTTCATTCAACCACTTGTCACCATGGACTTTCTTTTCCCTCTTCCTCCTCCTTCTCTTTTTTTATTTTTCTTCCTCTTCTTCTTCTTCTCCTCCTCCTCCTCCTCCTCCTCTTCCTCCTCCTCCCCCTCCTCCCCTTCCCCTTCCTCCTCCCCCTCCTCCCCTTTCTCCTCTCCTTCCTTCTCCCTCTCCTCCTCCAAAGAATGTTCCAGAATCATTCTTTTCCTGCCAAATGCTTTTTAAAACTACAAACAGGAAGCTGCCAGCAGTCACACCATGTAAGCAGCTGTGTTCTAGGAACCTTGATAAAAGCACTTGTGATGTACAAGGGCAGAGGCATCAGACATTGACACCATCAAGCTTTTTTATAACTTACTCTTACTCAAAGACAGATCACCTAATAGGGAGCTGAGAATTTGACTGAAGTTTCATTTCTGATAATGAACTATGCATGACACACAGTCCTGGATTTGTGTACCTGGAAAGATATTATAAACTCTGATTATTGATCCACTCATGTTTTTCTCCAGTCCAGAGCCTTTCTTGTTAGGCAAGTTTTCTACCAACTTGAGCCATGACTCCCAGCACTGATTTGTAGTTGTATCTATTTATTTCTATTTATTTTGTGCTGGTACTGTAGCCTGAATTTAGGGCCTGGACACTGTCTCTAAATTTTTTTTTGTCGGTAATAGGGCTTGAACTCTGGGCTTGGGCGCTTTCTCTGCCCTCTTCAGCTCAAGGCGAGCACTCTACCACTTGAGCCACAGCATCACTTCCAGTTTTCTATTGGTTTATTGGAGATAAAAGTCTCACGGACTTTCCTGCTCAGGTTGGCTTTGAACAGTGATTCTCAGATCTCAGCCTCCTGAGTAGCTAGGATTACAGGTGTGAGCCACCAATGCCCTAAACTTTTTCACTCAAAGTTAGTCCTCAGCTGGCACCAGTGGCTCACACCTGTAATCCTAGCTATTCAGGAGGCTAAGATCTGAGAATCACTGTTCACAGCCAGCCCTGGCAGGAAAATCCATGAGACTCTTACCTCCAATTAACCACCAGTGTTCTACTACTTGAGCAACTTGGCTTTTTCTGCTTATGTGGTGCTGAGGAATCAAACCCAAGGCCTCATGCACACAAGGCAAGCACTCTACCACTGAGACACCTTCCCAGCCTCTTCTCCAATCTTTGTCCATAAAATGTACGTATGTCAGCCGGGTACCAGTGGCTCACACCGGTAATCCTAGCTACTCAGGAGGCTGAGATCTGAGGATTGCAGTTCAGAGCCAACCTGGGCAGGAAAGTCCATGAGAGTCTTATCTCCAGTAAACCACTGGAAGTGGGGGAGTGGCTCAAGAGGTAGAGTGCTAGCCTTGAGCTGAAGAGCTCAGGGACAGCATCAATACCCAAGTTCAAGCCCCATGACTGACAAACAACAACAACAACCAAAAAAAACTGACTGGGAACATGGCTTAAGTGGTAGAGTGCTTGCCTAGTAAGTAAGAGGCTCTGAGTCAACCCCCAGTATGGGGGAAAAATTGTCTCAGTGATGAAAAGACTGAGTAATAAAAGGTGATACTTGAAAGCACCTATCCCAGAAGACCACACGGACACAGTCCCGTACGGGAAAAGGAGTTTATTGCCAGCCAACACTGCAAGGCCACCTCCCCAATGAGAATTGTAGAAATGGCTCCTGTGTGTCTCCTTTTCTTGTGTCTGTGTGGTCTTCTGGGATGGGTAGCTTCAATACTGTAGTTTAAGGAGTTGTAGGGAAGATTTCCAAGGTGTAAAATAGTCTGTGGTATAAAATAGTCTTTTGCTGCAAATTGCTTATATGCATGCATGTGTGTGTGTGTGTATGTGTGTGTACGCGTGCGTGAGCGCCAGTCTTGCAGCTTGTGTGAGAACCTAGTTTTGTTGACTCCCACTTTCAGTTCTGAATTTCTAGCCTCCAGCTGAGCTGGCGGAATGCTGGCCGCCTGGTCTTAACCATCTTTGATAACCAGCCACTGTAGTGCACTCCTGCCACTAATGGTTACAGGTCTTGATGTCTAGCATCAAGACATTATTGTGAAACTATCACCTGTGTGTAGTTTTCTTTGCTTTTATAAACCCTGCCCTATTGAAGGCTGAGAATGCTCTTAGTTCTGAGGTAGCACAGGACAAAGCAGTCTCTAGCAGGCTAATAAAACTCCTTCATGTAGGGCTGGGAATGTGGCTTAGTGGTAGAGTGCTTGCCTAGCATGCATGAAGCACTGGGTTCAATTCCTCAGTACCACATAAACAGAAAAAGTCAGAAGTGGTGCTGTGGCTAAAGTGGTAGAGTATTAACCTTGAGTAAAAGAAGCTTAGGGACAGTGCCCAGACCCTGAGTTCAAGACCCAGGACTGCCAAAAAGAAAAAAAGAAAAAGAAAAACCAAAATATTCTTTTGTCACCTTTAACCATTCTTCTGTGGATTTTCTTGACTCTGAGGTCATTTCACTTTAACTCAGAGCCTGGTCACTATCCCTGAGCGTTTGTGCTCATGGATAGCACTGTACCACTTGAGCCACAGCTACACATCTGGCATTTCTTTTTTCTTCTGTCAGTCGTGGGGCTTGAACTCTGGGCCTGAGCCCTGTCTCTGAGCTCTTCAGCTCAAGGCTAGTGCTCTACCACTTGAGCCACAGAGCCACTTCCAGTTTTCTGGTGATTAATTGGAGATAAGAGTTTCACAGCCTTTCCTGCCCAGGCTGGCTTTGAACCGCCATCCAAAGAGCTCAGCCTCCAAAGTAGCTAGGATTATAGGCGTAAGCCACTGGCGCCCAGCTTGGCATTTATTTATTTATTTTTTTGGTGGGGGCAGGGATGATTAACTGGAGGTAAAGAGTCTTAAGGAGTTTCCTGTCCAGGCTGGCTTTGAACTTGACCCTCAGATCTGAGCCTCTGGAGTAGTGTACCTAAGGTTACAGGTGGGAACCACTGGCACCCAGCTTTATATGCATTATTGTAAAAGCACTGTTCTTACATTCTTCCTCTGTGTGTGTGTGATTGCTTTTGTTTTTTGGTGCTGGTCTTGGGGCTTGAACTCAGGGCCTGGAACTGGCTCACTCTACACTTGAACCACAGTGACACTCCTCTATATAGTTTTTTTGTCGGTCGTGGGGCTTGAACTCTGGGCCTGGGCTCTGTCCCTCAGCTCTTCAACTCAAGGCAAGCGCTCTACCACTTGAGCTACAGCGCCACAAGCCACAGTGACACTCCTGTTTTTTTAATTGAAGATGAGAGTCTCATGGACTCTGCTGCCCACACAAGCTTCAAACTGATTTCCTTAGATCTTAGCCTCCTGAATATCTAGGATTACAGGCGTGAATCAGCAATGCCTGGCTTGTGTGTCCAGTTCGAACCCTCTTTTTAGCATGTCTTTTCTCAGTTGTTATTCAATAATACATTCAACAAGGCATTGTTATTAAATCTGAAACAGTAGTTTTTCAGCAATATTCTTTTTCACTTATATCTTTTTTACACCACCTGCCACTCCGTTTCCGAAGAAACGCAGACTTAGGCGTAAAGTTTAAAGCGCCTGAAAAAGCAACAACCTGAATTTAACAAGAACAGAGATTATGAGCTTTGAGAAAGCCAGGCGGAAGCAATGCGCTGGGCCCGGGAGGGCGTGTCCCTGCGTGGAAAAGAAGGCGTGTCCAGAAGACCACGCCCACCCTCGATTTGGCGCCAAACGCCGAGGGCTTTCAGCGATTGGCGTTCGGATCTCGCGAGATTTCTGATCTGTTCGCCACGCCAAGTCCCGCGCGCGGAGGCGGTGTGTGGTTCGCCAGAGGTGAGCGTGGGAATGGCTTCGGAGTGGAGTGGTTGTTCTTGGCGGCGGCCCGAGATCTAGGGAGCTGGGGTGTTCCAGGAAGCGGGTGAGGAGGTTGAGACGAGGCTTCGACGTTCACCTGGCCTGAGAGTGATGGGAGAGAGGCGGCCCTGGCGGCCTGGGTCGGTGGGCCTATGGGGTTGTGGGTCCGGCGGGCACCTTCGCCTCTGGTATTAAAGGTTCCGGCCGGGTGTTGCTACCCGAGCCTTTAACTGGAAGGAGCATGCTGCCATCTGTGGTCCAGCTGCTAAACCTTGTGCAATGAATGTGGTTGGCTTCTGTGAGGGGGAGCAGCTGGGAGAAGAGGGGTGGGGCAGGCTGTCCATTGCTTTGAGGGGCTTCTGTTTTGACAACTCTTAGGGAAAACAGAAAAGAATGATTCCCTTTACTCCTCTGCGAGTTTAGAGCCGAGGAGGAAATTAAGGCGATTGCATTAGTGTCTTAAAAATTTTTAGAGACACTGTTAGGTGAATTTTGTCCAGGAGTGAAGAACCCTGTATGAAATATCTGATTCCATAGATATAATAAGTGAAATCGGTTTTCTGTTAAGCCACAGCCCATGCTTGACCACTTCCTCGCTGCATTTTATTTACTTAATTATCTTTCAGGGTTTGAACTCAGGGCCTGAGTAATGTCCTGAGCTTTTGTATTAGAGGCTAGCATTCTACCACTTGAGCCACAGTGCCACTTCCAGCCTTTTGTTGTTTAATGTGGTGTAGAGAAATCCAACTAAGGGCTTTTTGCATGCTAGGCAAGCACTCTACCACTAAGCCACATTCCCAGCCCCACTTGCAATCTTTTTTTGGTAGTTAATTGGAGATAAGAGTCTCTAGAACTTTCCTTCCTGGGCTGGCTTTGAACCGAGACCCCCAGATCTCAGTCTTTTAAGCAGCTAGGATTACAGATGTTGAGCCTTCAGTACCAGGCTCCTTGCTACATTTAATATAGGTTGTGTTCTGTCATGAAATTCCAAACTCTTGTCAGCCTCAAATTTATATGATTCCACTAGGGATAATTTAACTTTAAATCCTAACTTAGTATGATTTATTTTTTATTTTTATTTTTTTGGGTCCGGTCCTGGGGCCTGAACTCTGGGCCTGGGCACTGTCCCTCAGCTCTTCAGCTCAAGGCTAGCGCTCTACCACTTGAGCCACAGCGCCACTTCCGGCTTTTTTCTTTTTGCTTATGTGGTGCTGAGGAAACAAACCCAGGGCCTCGAGCATGCAAGGCAAGCACTCTACCACTGAGCCACCTTCCCAGCCCCAGTATGATTGAATTACAGCAAGATTAAAGATACTCCATGTTCGTTTTGTTGGATATTGTTGGGAATTGAACCCAGGCCAGGTTCTGCTACACACTAGGTAAGTGCTCTACCTCTTGAGCCTCAGCCCTATGTATACATCTGTTAGCTAGGAACTTATTTATATTGCATGATATTGCTTCCCACTTTTGAATTTTTTTTTTTTTTTGGTTGGCCTGGGCACTGTCCCTGAGCTCTTCAGCTCAAGGTTAGCACTCTACCACTTGAGCCATAGCGCCACTTTTGGTTTTCTAGTGGTTTATTGGAGATGAGTCTCATGGACTTTCCTGCCTGGGCTGGCTTTGAACTGTGATCCTCAGATCTCAGCCTCCTGAGTAGCTAGGATTATAGACATGAGCCACCGGCACCCTGCTCAGTTTTGAAAATTTGTAGTTCTTACAAAGATACAGTGTGTCAGCCAGGCTGCTCACACCTGCTCACAGAGAATTTTTTTTTTAGGTCATGGGCTTGAACTCTGGGCCTGGGCACTATCCCTGAGCTTTTCAGCTCAAGGTGAGTGCTCTACCTCTTGAGCCACAGCTCCATTTCCAGTTTTCTGATGGCTAATTAGAAATAGTCTCACAGACTTTCCTGCCTGGGCTGGCTTTGAACTGCGGTCCTCAGATCTTAGCCTCCTGAGTAGCTAGGATTACAGATGTGAGCCACCAGCACCCTACTGGTCATAGGAATTTTAGAGTTTTAAGTAGTTCCAATAGTTTTAGTTTTGGATTCATTATTTATTTAGATACAAGGTCTCTGTTGTCCTGGCTAGCCTCAGATTCCTCAGTTTAAGGGATTTTTTTTTTTTTTTGTCAGTTGTGGGGCCTGAACTCTGGCCTGGGCGCTGTCCCTCAGCTCCAGCTTAAGGCTAATGCTCTACACTTGAGCCACAGCACCACCCCCGGCTTTTTTTGCTTATGTGGTGCTGAGGAATTGAGCCCAGGGCCTCAAGCATTCAAGGCAAGCGCTCTACCACTGAGCCACCTTCCCAGCCCTCAAGGAATCTTTTTGTCTCAGCCTCCTGAGTGCTGACACCATGCCACCATTATTCCTGGCCTTGAATTCTTTCTCAGAATTCCTTCAGCCAACAAATATATGCCACACACCTCTTTGGTGTGCATTATGTACAGTGGTGGAGCACAAAGAGATCTACCTGGTCTTTGCCCATTTAGACCATCAATCCAATATGGGTGACAAACATTAAATGACTACACAAAATCTTTTTTTTTTTTTTTTTAATTTTTTTTTTGGGTCTGGTCGTGGGGCCTGAACTCTGGGCCTGAGCGCTGTCCCTCAGCTCTTCAGTTCAAGGCTAGTGCTCTACCACTT
>NW_012267227.1:1331492-1337089 GCF_000151885.1 Dipodomys ordii
CCACTTGAGCCACAGCTCTACTCCCAGTTTTCTGTGGCTAATTGGAGATAATAGTCTCACGGACTTTCCTACCCAGGCTGTCTTTGAACCTCGATCCTCAGATCTCAGCCTTCTGAATAGCTAGTTTTACAGGTGTGAGCCACTGGCGCCCGGCTTTGGGGCTTTATCTTTGTCCCTAAAAGCCAGAAGTCACAAAATACTTCAGCTAAATTTTAATGTGGTCAGCTTTATATTTGCAAGATTGAAAGAGGCAAAAGTAGATGGGAAGGCCAGTTGCCTATGGCTCATGCCTGTAATCCTAGCTACTATGGAGGCTGAGAGATGAAATCTTGGTTCAAAACCAGCATAATTAGAAACATCTTTGAGACTCTTATCTCTGATTAGCCAGCAAAATGCTGGATTGAAGCTATGACTCAAGTGTTCAAAGCACTAGCCATGAGCAAAAAAACAGTGAGAACATGAAATATTGTTTTATGAGGTGATTACAATATAAAGAAGAAGGTTCAAGAGGTTAAAAGGTTAAAGTGTCAGGTGTTGCTGAGAGGTCAAACAAGATGATACTGAAAAACACTTGTGTTTTCAGTCAGAGGATAATGTTCTGTTCTTCAAGGGAAACAATGAACAGAGCACTAGGCCCTTTAAGGTTGGAGATTAACTCAGTGGTAGGACTTACTTGTCTCCCATACTTGATCCATAGTCCTGAAAGAAAAAAGAAGGGAAAAAAGCTAGTTAGGGGTAAATGATCCATGTCTTGCTCACTTCACATCATTTTGGATCCCAGTTTAAAATCTAAAAATCAAGTGAATCCTTTTATGATCAAGGGAACTCAGTAATTGATATAAAATGATTTGTTCAAAAATTATATTACTTAGTGGCGAGATCCACATTACAGTTAAGTTTGGCTTTCAGCCTAGTCTTTTTCCTCTATAATTTTACTTCCCTGCTTTTTAGGATGAAGCATGAATCTTTGCTATAGATGGAATTTGATTGTAATAGGATTGTAATCGGGTGAATAAACATAATGGCATTTTTTTTTTCTCTAGGGGAAAAGATGGTAGAACCACAAGAAAATGGCTTGGTGGATCTTCCAGATTATGAACACGTTGAAGATGAAACTTTTCCTCCTTTCCCACCTCCAGCTTCTCCAGAGAGAGATGGTGCAGAAGCTGAGCCTGATGAAGGTCAGCATGGAGATTTGTCCCATAGTTCTGTATGTATATGTATCATGGTACTGGGGTTTGAACTCAGGGCCTGGGTGTTGTCCCTAACCTTTTGCTAGAGGCTTGTTCTCTACCACTTAAGCCACAGCTCCACTTTCAGCTGGTTTTTTTGGTTGTTAATTGGAGATAAAGGAAAGCCTCAGACTTTCCTGCCCAGGCTGGCTTTGAACTACAATCCTCAGATCTCAGCCTCCTGAATAGCTAAGCTGATAGATGTGAGCCACCAGCTCCCAGCTCCCAAGGAGTACTTATTATTTGTTATTTTTTGAGATAATTCCGCTCTGCAGCCCAAGTTGGCCTTATATCTAGGACTGTCCTGCTTCAGCATCCTGAGGGCTGGGATTATAGACATGTACCATATTTAATTCTGTCAGCATAGAAACAATACATTATTTTATTTGGGTCCTGTTGTGGGGCCTGAACTCTGGGCCTGGGCGCTGTCCCTCAGCTCTTCAGCTCAAGGCTAGCGCTCTACCACTTGAGCCACAGCGCCACTTCTGGCTTTTTTCTTTTTGCTTATGTGGTGCTGAGGCATCGAACCCAGGGCCTCATGCATGCAAGGCAAGCGCTCTACCTCTGAGCTCTGCCTCTACCACAGCCACCAGAAACAATACATTTTATAAGTAAGGCTTACGTTATTTAGGACTAACTCTTGATCTGTTTCACTAGAGTCAGGGAGAAGAGTACCTGTTCCCCCAAAGAGAATAGTTAAAAGGAAGCTACCCAAGTTGGATGCTCAGAGGTATGTACATTTACTGCTTCTTCTACATTTATACTTTTTCTTTCCATCATTGCTTTCTTCTTATGCTAGAAGCTTTGGATTTGGATGATTTGGGGGGCTATTTAATTTTTTTTTTAGCAGTTTGGAGTTTAACCGAGAACTTCAAACTTGCTGAGCAAGCATTTTACACTTGAGTCATATCCCTTTTTGCTTTTGAGATACAGTCTTGTTTTTTTTTTTTTTTGCATGTGCTGGCCTGGACAAGGGTCTTTCCATGTACACTTCTCTTCTTCCCCCCTCCCCCTTCCCCTATCTCTCCCCCCCCTTCTTCTTCTTCCTCCTCTTCTCCCTCTCTTCTCTTCGTCCTGGTCCTGGTCCTGGTCCTGGTCCTCCTCCTCCTCCTTTTCTAACACCTCCTCTCCCCCTCCTGGAGCTTGAACTCAGGGTCTGGGCACTGTCCTTGAGTCTGTCTGTGCTCAAGGCTAGCACTCTACCACTTGAGCCACAGCATCACTTCTGGCTTTTGCTGTTTATGTGGTACTGAGGAATTGAACCCAGGGCTTCATGCATGCTAGGCAATCACTCGACCACTGAGTCACATCATTCCCAGCCCTACACTTCACTTCTTAGCAGGGGTGACCAGGCATGCATTACCATGCCCAGCATTAAGTGTTGAGCTGTTTTCTGGCGGGTTTTTTTGGTCAGACTGGCCTTGAGTTTCAGTCTTTGTGTTCTCAGTCTCCTTAGTAGCTAGGATGACAGTCAAGTACACCATGCCTATCTCATTGTTTGAGATGGGGTTTTACAAACTCCCTAACCTCCCTCTCTTTTTTTTTTTTTTTTTGGTCGGTCGTGGGGCCTGAACTATGGGCCTGTGTGCTGTCCTTCAGCTCTTCAGCTCAAGGCTAGTGCTCTACCACTTGAGCCACAGTGCCACTTCTGGCTTTTTCTACTTATGTGATGCTGAGGAATTGAACCCAGGGCCTTATGCATGCAAGGCAAACACTCTACCACTGAGCCACCTTCCCAGCTCCACAAACTCCCTAACCTCTCTAACCCCTTTCCTTTAACTGTGATCCTCCCAATCGCTGATAAGATCCTTCCTCCCAATCTCACTGGGTGTAAGCCCCCAGTGCCTAGCATGAGATCTGATACTTTTTTTTTTGCCAGTCATGGTGCTTGAACTCAGGGCCTGGGCACTGTTCCTGAGCTACTTTTTGCTAAAAACTAGCAATCTATCATTTGAGCCACTGTACTACTTCTGCTTTTTCTGTTTATATGATACTGAGGAATCGAACCCAGAGCTTTATGCATGCTAGGCAAGCACTGTACCAACCACTAAGCCATATTACCAGACCAAGAGCTGATATTTTTGTAAATTTTTTTTTTCAGTTCAAAGGAAAATGTTTTCTTACGGTCTTGGTTTCGACATGACTGGAAAGCTTAAAAAGGCAAAATATATGTTTATTTACAGATTAATTTCAGAGAGAGGTCTTCCAGCCTTAAGACATGTATTTGATAAAACAAAATTCAAAGGTAAAGGTCATGAGGTAAGAAATATCTAGTTTTTATTTTGTGTATGTATGTATGTAGTTAGGTATGTATGTATGTACATAAGAGAATGTAACACTGAGTTTTCTTTTGTCACAAAACTAAACATAAAATCGGGTATTTAGAAAACCATATCCAGATCCATTAGTTGTTCTTTTTCTTTTGTTGTTGTGGTGGTTGTGGGCTTGAATTGAGAGTCTGGGTGCTGTTCCTGAACTCTTTTATACAAGACTAGCCCTCTACCACTTTGAGCCACAATGTGACTTCCAGTTTTCTGGTAGTTAATTGGAGATAAGTGTCTTATGAGGACTTTTCTGCCTTGGCTGGCTTTGAACTCCAATCCTCAAATCTCAGCCTCCTGAGTAGCTAGGGTTACAGACATAAGCCACTCGTGCCTGGATTGTTGTTCTGGTTGAAATTTTCAAGAATACTCAGAATTTTTTAAGTCTTTATCATATTCATAATGAGCTATTGTTAAAATAAGTAAACTTACATGAAGAACATGCTTTTCCTGTTTCGTTAGTGGATCTAGGGTGTGCTATGAGAGTGTACTCTATTCTAATGTATTTTGCCCTTGAAAATTTTACTATTTTCTTACAATACTTTACTATTTTCTCATAATTTTAAGTCCTCACTGCTGTTTTTCCCCCTACATGTATGATTTGAAATTCTCTGTATTTAATTTTTTCCCTTTTGAAGTTATTATGTTGCAGTGCTAGGGATCAAACGGGGGCCTCACACACGGTGAGTGCTCTATCACAGAGTTATGCTCCTAGCTTAGTTTCTTCTTGTGCCCTTAATTCTGAGATGACTTTGTTGTTTGGGGGGGGGGAGGGAGAGAGAGAGAGTCGCTTCTCTAGGCAGAGGCTGTGGGAACCCATGGGGCTTAGAGGAAAATCCACCTCAGAGAGAGAGAGAGAGAGAGAGTGTGTGTGTGTGTGTGTGTGTGTGTGTACTGGGATTTGAACCCAGGCTCTTACACTCTTGCTTTGCTCTTTTGCTCAATGCTGGCATTGTACCACTCAAACCACACCTAAACTTTGGGCTTTTTGCTGGTTCACCGGAGATAAGAATCTCATGGATTTTTCTGTCTGGGCTGTCTCAAATCTCCATTTCCACAGTAGCGAGGATTACAGGCATGCACTACCAGTGCCTGGACTGAGGTGATTTTTGGGAGGAAAGTGGTAATCTAGCTTTTCCTAACAACTGGAAAATAACCCTATCTGCTTTAATTTCTGAACTAATTTACCTTTATTATCAGAAGGGGAGAGTGAGGAGACATTGTGCTCTCATGATTATTTAGTCATTGGTAGAGTTGGTTGTTTTCTTCAGTGTTTACTTTGTGTCAGATATTCTATTTGATTAATTCTATTAATTGTGTGTATTATCTTAATTTCATGCAGGAGGAAATAGGCAGAAAGAAGCAGCTGGTTTGTAAGTGGTAGATGTCAGGCCTCAGTCTGTGTGTTCTGTTTCATACGCTAGGCTTTCATTCACTATCCTGTTTTATAACATTGCTAAGTAAAGAATGAGATATTTTACAGGGAAACCAAGAATTCATTTATTATTAGTCCAGTTTATTAAGCTTGATTTTATGTTTTCTTTTTCTTTTTTTTTTATGGTATAGGACATGCTGTGATATATAGGATGGCCTGGAATTATAGAACCCAGGTTTGCCTTAAACTTGAAATCTTCCTGTGGCCACCTCCCTAGTATTGGGATTACAAGTGTGTGTCACCAAGCATAGCTTTATTTTTTTCAATTAATGTATTTATTGTGCTAGTCCTGGGGCTTGATCTCAGCCTTGGTGCTGTCTCTGAGCTGTTTTGCTCAAAGCTAGTGCTCTCTACTGCTTGAGCCAAAGCTCCACTTCAGGCTTTTTAGTAATTAATTAGAGATTAGAATCTCATGGCTTTTCTTGCCTGGGCTGGCTTTGAACCATGATCTTCAGATCTCAGTCTCCTGAAATAGCTAGGATTATAAGCATAAGCTACTGGCACCCACCTTTTTTTTTTTTTGTCAGTCATGGGGTTTGAACTCTGGGCCTGGGTGCTGTCCCTCAGCTCTTCAGTTCAAGGCTAGCACTCTACCACTTGAGCCACAGC
>NW_012267227.1:1338981-1344580 GCF_000151885.1 Dipodomys ordii
TTATGTGGTACTTAGGAATGGAACCCAGGGCTTCAGGCATGCAAGGCAAGCGCTCTACCACTGAGCCACCTTCCCAGCCCCTCTTCTGGCCTTTTTGAGTAGTTCATTGGCAATAGAAGTCTCATGGACTTTCCTGCCTCGGCTGTCTTTGAACTGCAGTCCTCAGATCTCAGCCTCCTAAGTATGTAGGATTATAGGCATGAACTACTAGTGCCTGGCTCTTGTCTTATCTCCAGTTAACCAACAAAAAGCCTGAAATGGAACTGTGGCTCAAATGATAGAGTGCCAGCCTTGAGTGAAAAGTGAAGCAGGAGTGAGAGGCCCTGAGTGAGGGCAAGCTCTAGAACAGACAACAAATAAAACATCTGTATCTACTTGTAATACTCAAAACTGTTAGTAAATACTTTTCTCTTGAAATTTCCTTCTAAAAGTTTCTCACCCTTGCAAGTATGACACAAGTGACTTTGGTATTGTTTTTAACTTCTGAAATCTGCTGACAGGGTCGGTGGTGAGGTTGAGTCCTCTGTTTAGCATTTTTATTTTTATGTGCCAGGCTGAAGACTTGAAGATGCTAATCAGACACATGGAGCACTGGGCACATCGGCTATTCCCTAAGCTGCAGTTTGAGGATTTTATTGACAGAGTTGAATGCCTAGGAAATAAAAAGGAAGTTCAGGTAAGTGCCGTGATTATTGAGAATGTCATTTACAGTGCCAAATAGCACAAGGATACACTGACTTGAGGCTAAATTACTATCTGGGGTGGGGAGGGAAGGTCGTGGTTTGAAATCATTCCTGACGGAGAAGAAAGTTAATAGTTTCTTCAAGAACAACTCTTTAGAAACTAGGAAATAAGTAAATGATCAATCCTCTCCCTACATTATTATATTATTTTTTGTTTGGTTGTGGGGCCTGAACTCTGGGCCTGGGCGCTGTCCCTCAGCTCTTCAGCTCAAGGCTAGCACTCTACCACTAGAGCCACAGCACCACTTCCGGCCTTTTCTGTTTCCGTGGTGCTGAGGAATCGAACCCAGGGCCTCATGCATGCTAGGCAAGCACTCTGCCATTGAGCCAACTTTGTAGCCTCTCCCTACATTATTGATGAAAATACAGAAATATCTTCTTGTTTTCAGACCTGTTTAAAACAAATTCGACTTGATCTCCCTATTCTACATGACGATTTTGTTAGCAATAATGGTAAGTATGTAAGGTTACTTTTATTTTTTTATTATTTTTTTTAAAATTTACTTAAAAATTTTTTTTATTGTAAAAATGCCATACAGAGGGGTTACAACTACATGAGCAAGATAGTGAGTACATTTCTTATCAAGCATTGTTGCCTCCTCCTTTGTTTCCCCTTCCCATCTCCCTCCCCCTCCCCCTTTCCCCCTCCTCTCCCCCCCTCCCAAAGTTTACTTTCAAAATAACTTGGCTTTAGAAATTGGTCTAGTTGGGGTTGGTAGTATCATGGAATTGAGCTTTTTGTTTTTGTGTGTTTTTTTTTAATGGTCATGGAGCTTGAGCTGGTGCTGTCCCTAAGTTTTTGTGCTCAAGGCTAGCACTCTACCACTTTGAGCCACAACTCTGCTTTTGGTTTTCTGGGGGTTAATTGGAGATAAGAGTCTCACGGACTTTCCTGCTTGGGCTGGCTTAGAACCACAATCCTCCTCAATATATAGCATTATAGGCATGAGCCATCAGCACCTGACTGATGGAGCTGAGTTCTTAGTTTATGTTGTGTATGTCGTTAAAGTACATTCAAGAGGAACAAGCTAAAATGCTTTAGTAAGTCTAGAACACTGTGTTTGAAATTTGTTAAAATTAACCTGAAAGATAAGGGTGCAATGTCATTAGGCATTAGGCATGTTATATAAAATTTTATTTTAATGTTAGTACTGGGGCTTGAACTCAGGGCCTGGTGCTGTCTTCTAGCTTATTTTGCCCAAATCTGGTACTTTACCATATGAACTGCTATTCTTCCTGTATATTGCTGGTTAATTGTAGATAAGAGTCTTATAGACTTTCCCCAGGCTGACTTCAAACAGTGATCCTCAGATCTCAGCCTTCTGGGTAGCTAGGATTACAAGTGTGAACCATTGGATTCTGGCTGTAAAAATATATTTTAGCTCTAGGCCATGAGATTTTTACAATTGCTGACCCACTGATCTTCTATAAGACCTATTAATACAAAAATACATGTGAAGATATAGTTTTCCTAAGCATATACACCATTGAAAATAGTGGCTCTGTGGTAGTGTAATTGGCTGAAGAAAATTTGCATTTCACTCCAGGTGCAGCCCCCGGAAACAGTGAGAATGAGATTTATGTGGCTGTCTTATGCTGGTTGCATTTGTCAGATGTTCAATGCAGACCACAGACAGTCACACACATCAAATATGGTTCCTGCCGACAGTGTCTGTATAGTCATCAGATCTTCTGTGCGATGGTTCCATACATCCTTTGTTTTATTTTTATAACTTTTAGCAGATACAAGGGACAATATGGTTGCCTTATAATCCCTCAAAGTCATTGAGTTGAAGGAGGATGCTTTAAATAATTGGGGATTTTAGCCGGGCGCCAGTGGCTCACACCTGTAATCCTACCTACTAAGGAGGCTGAGATCTGAGGATCATAATTCAAAGCCAGCCGGAGCAGGAAAGGCTGAGAGACTTCTTTTTTTTTTTTGGTTGGTTGTGGGGCTTGAACTCTGGGTTTGGGCGCTGTCCTTATGCTCTTCAACTCAAGGCGAGTGCTCTACTACTGCTTGAGCCACAGCACCACTTTTGGTTTTCTAGTGGTTTTATTGGAGATAAGAGTCTCATGGAGCCAGGCGCTGGTGGCTCATGCCTATAATCCTAGCTACTTAGGAGGCTGAGATCTGAGGATTTCTGTTAAAAGGAAACCCCATGAGACTCTTTGTCTCCAATAAAAACCACCAGAAGGGCTGGGAAGGTGGCTCAGTGGTAGAGCGCTTGCCTTGCATGCATGAGGCCCTGGGTTCGATTCCTCAGCACCACATAAGCAAAAAGAAAAAAGCCGGAAGTGGCATTGTAGCTCAAGTGGTAGAGCGCTAGCCTTGAGCTGAAGAACTGAGGGACAGCGCCCAGGCCCAGAGTTCAGGCCCCACAACTGTACCAAAAACAAAACAAAACAAAAAAAAAAAAAAACCACCAGAAAACTGGAAGTGGCGCTGTGACTCAAGAGTACTTGCCTTGTGCTGAAGAACTGAGGGACAGCACTCAGGCCCAGAGTTCAAGCACCACGACTGACCAAAACAAAAGTGTCTCGAGGACTTTCCTGCCTGGGCTGGCTTTGAGCCGCAATCCTCAGATCTCAGCCTCCTAAGTAGCTACGATTACAGGTGTGAGCCACTGGTGCCTGTCATCGAGAGATTCTTATCTCCAATAAACCACCAGAAAACTGGAAGTGGCACTGTGGCTCAAGTGGTAGAACGCTTAAGCTGAAGAGCTCAGGGACAGGACCTTAAGCCCAGTGACCCCCCCCCAAAAAAAAAATCTGGGATTTGCTAATGGCAGAGGATAGTATATGTAATAGGAGTTATTGCAGTGTTAAATACCATTGTCTAGGCCACTGGTTAGTGTTATTTACTTAGCACTTTTTGAGCTGCCTACTATGTGTTAAAAGTTCATGGATAAAAGGTGAATCAAATCTGGGCACTTGTGGCTTATGCCTTAATCCTAGCTACAGGAAGCTGAGATCGGAGGATTGTGGTTCAAAGCCAGCTCAGGCAGGAAAGTCCCTCAAACTCTTTATCTCCAGTTTACCACCAAAATAAATAGAGCTATGGCTCAAGTGGTAGCCTTGTGCAGAAAAAAGCATAGGATACAGGACTCTAGGCATTCACAACACAGTAAGGGCCTCTGATCATAAAAAGTAATTATAGGGACTGGGAATGTAGCTTAGTGGTAGAGTGCTTACCTAGCATGCATGAAGCCCTGGGTTGGATTCCTCAGCATCACAGAAACAGAAAAAGCCAGAAGTGGCGCTGTGGCTAAAGTGGTAGAGTGCTAGCCTTGAGCAAAAGAAGCTCAGAGAAAGTGCCAAAGCCCTGAGTTAAGCCCCAGGACTGGCAAACAAAATAAAAAACAAAAAACCCCACACAATTAAAAAACCCCATTTTTGGGACTGGGAAGGTGGCTCAGTGGTAGAGTGCTTGCCTTGCATGCATGAGGCCCTGGGTTCAATTCCTCAGCACCACATAAGCAGAAAAAGCCAGAAGTGACGCTGTGGCTCAAGTGGTAAAGTGCTCACCTTGAGCTGAAAAGCTGAGGGAAAGCGCCCAGGCTCATAGTTCAAGTTCTACTACCTACCAAAAAACAAAAACAATACAAAAGAAAACAAAAATGTGTTTTTCAGAGCCAGGCACTGTGGCTCATGCCTGTAATCCTAACTTTTTTTTTTGTCGTTGTGGGGTTTGCACTTGGGACCTGGGTACTGTCCCTGAGCTCTTTTGCTTAAGTCTAGTCACTTTGAACCACAGCACCACTTCCGGTTTTCTAGTGGTTAACTGCAGCTACAAGTCTCAAAGACTTTCCTGCCCAGACTGTCTTTGAACCATGATCCCCAGATCCCTGCCTCCTGAGTAGCTAGGATTACAGGTGTGAGCTACTGACTCCCAGCTGTAATCCTAACTATTAAGGAAGCTAAGATCTTAGGATGGAAGTTTGAAGCCAGCCCAGACAGGAAAGTCCGTGAGACTCCTATCTCTAATCAGCAAAAAGCCAGAAGTGGAACTCAAGTGATAGAGTCGCATCTTCAGTGAGACTGCTAAGAGGCAGCATCTCAATACCAAGTTTAAGCCCCAGTACTGACACCAAAAAAAAAAGTATTGTTTTCATGTATGTGTGCAAGTATGCACAATACATGGTTACATACACAAATGCATGAAACCTTTAAGCATTTATTGGCCCACATATGACGTAGTTCATGTATATTTCAAATAATATTTCCATTTGACTAAACATGCCTCTTTAATGTGATGTATAAAGACTTCTGCTTGTGTGAATCAAGTATGATTTGCAGTGTTCTCATACCTTATGAAATGTTTCTTCAGGACAGGCTTTTGCCATTTGTAACTGTTTTCACTGAAAAATTGCATGAGCTCACTCCAGATGTGCTGTTTCTTTTCCACTGCAGAGGAAGTAGGGCAAAATAGTAATCTTGATGTACCAGCTGAGGAAGCAGATCCCTTTCTGCCAAATTCACCTGCAAGTGAGACGTTTGCTTCCGGGTCAAGTCAAAGCCTAACAGAAGAGCAACAACAAAGGATCGAGAGAAATAAACAGCTGGCCTTGGAACGGAGGCAGGCGAAGCTGCTAAGTAACAGTCAGACCCTCGAAAACGGTAAATTCTATGCAGGTTTTATGAGCTGTGGGTAATGCATTGATGGCATGTTGGGAATTTTAATTTCTCTCTCCCTTCAAGTAAAATCTCTCTAGAAGTAGAAAAATGTGACCCTAAGTTGACATTTGAGAGAGAGTTTCAGCCGGGCGCTGGTGGCTCACGCCTGTAATCCTAGTTACTCAGGAGGCTGAGATCTGAGGATCGCGGTTCAAAGCCAGCCCGGGCAGGAGAGACCG
>NW_012267227.1:1345403-1373705 GCF_000151885.1 Dipodomys ordii
TTTTTTTTTTTTGCCAATCTTGGGGCCTGAATTCAGGGCCTGGGCACTGTCCTGAGCTTCTTTTGCTCAAGGCTAGCACTCTACCACTTGAGCCACAGAACCACTTCCAGCCTTTTCTGTTTATGTGGTACTTAGGAATGGAACCCAGGGCTTCATGCATGCTAGTCAAGCAGTCTACCACTGAGCCACTTTCCCAGCCCCTGTAATTCACTTGTTTCTTTTGAAATAGAAAAAATAAAAAAGAATTGTGGGAAGTAAATATTTTAAAACAAGTTCCAGGGTTGAGAATATAGCCTAGAGGTAGAGTGCTTCCTAGCACTCAGTACCACATAACAGAAGAGACCGGAAGGCGTTCTGTGGCTCAAGTGCTAGGGTACTAGCCTTGAGCAAAAGAAGCTCAGGGACAGGCCCTGAGTTCAAGCCCTAGAACTGGCAAAAAATCAAATCAAATAAAAAGTTCCATACACTATAACAAAATTCTCAAATGAATGTTATGACATTATCATGACTTTTTCAGTTAAAATGAAAATGCGTTTGTGTGTATGTGTGTGTGTATGTACAGGCGCTGGTAATGGGGCTTGAACTCAGGGCGTAAGAAATATCCCAAAACCTTTTTACTCAAGGCTGGTACTCTACTACTTGAGTCAGGGATCCACTTGGGCTTAATTGGAGATGGGAGTCTGAGATTTGTCTGCCTAGGCTGACTTTGAACTGTGCTTCTCAGGTATCATCCTCCTGAGTAGCCAGGATATGTGTGTTAATCTGCTTCCAGCTCAAAATAAATTTAATATTTATCTTTACAAATGGATATTTTATTAGTACCATGTGAAAAATAACATGGAGATAGACTTAGCAGCTCATCTTTTATTTATAACCTGAAATTTGCCCAAATAAAAATAAGTACCTTGGAATCTTTACTCCCATTTCCTGTGAGGGGAGCAGGAAATGTCCCCATCCCCCTTTTATTTTTTCTAATTCTTTTTCGTTGTTGGTTTGTTCAAGACTGAGCCTTGAACTAGATGTCTTAACACTTTCATTCCTAGGCTGACATGTGACATGGAGCCCTGCCTCCAACTCTTCACTTCTGTTTCTGTTTTATTCTGGTATACCAAAATAAATCCTTGCTAAAACTTATAACCTTAATTTTTTTTTTTTTTTTTTTGTCCGGTTGTGGGGCCTGAACTCTGGGCCTGGGCGCTGTCCCTCAGCTCTTCAGCTCAAGGCTAGCGCTCTACCACTTGAGCCACAGCGCCACTTCCGGCTTTTTCTGCTATGTGGTGCTGAGGAATCGAACCCAGGGCCTCACATATGCAAGGCAAGCACTCTACCACTGAGCCACCTTCCCAGCCCCACCTTAAATATATCTTAAATTTTCATTACATCACTTGGACAGGCATGAGGCACCAGCACCCAGCTTACGAGCATTTTTTGGAACTTCTTTCTAGTAGTTTTGATTTTCAATGAGAAGTTTTATTTGGCTGTGATTCAAGAGACAGAGTTTAGTATCATTCAAGGCCCAATGCTTGCTGAGTGTGGCTCAATTGGTCTGAAGTAATGTAGTGTCTAGCTAGTGTAGGGACCTGAATTCAAATTTCTGTGCTGGTTCCCCTCCCCAAGAAAGACACTCTGTTTTTTTTTGGTGTGGGAATTGAACCCAGAGCTTCATACATGTTAACTAAACATTCTACTACTGAGCTACCCCCAACACAGGATCCTTTGCATTTTAAGTTGGCTTTTTTGGTGGTTGTTTTTTTTTTTTTTTTGATGGGTCATGGGGCCTGAACTCTGGGCTTTGGTGCTGTCCCTGCACTCTTCAGCTCAAGGCAAGTGCTCTACTGGTTGAGCCACAGTGCCACTTCCGGTTTTCCAGTGGGTTTATTGAAGATAGTCTATGGACTTTCCTGCCCGGGCTGCAATTCTCAGATCTCAGCCTCCTGAGTAGCTAGGATTACAGGCGTGAGCCACCGATGCCTGGCTTTTAAGTTGGCTTTATATGTGTAAAAAGATGAGTTTATTTAGAATTGTAATCATAATGAACCCACTGATGAAATTTAAACTGGATTTGTATTCTGAGTGTAGATCAGGTGCTTATGACTAATCATGTTGATTTCTCTTTTCTTAGACACGTTAATGGACACTCCCAAGGCACACGTGGTTGAAGAGGTTGAACCCTTTGAGGAGCAAGTGGAGGATCTGAGTAGCTCCATCAAAGATGCTGTGGACAGTCCCTGTGATGCTTCCTCCAGTACCTTCACTGACGCAGAGCAGCTGAAAGTAGAAGAAATACATGGGGACCATGGCTCTTAGGATGGACAGCGATAGCTTCATGCTTTATCCAGAATGTTCCTGTGTTAGGTAAACCTCCTCAGAGAATAATGCAGTCACGGTCCTGCAGGTTTGGGGGTGCTGTGCTTTGTCTGCTTTGTGCAGTAAAATTTACAAGCTCCTATTTAAATTTTTGTATTTATTTATCCTTAATGCTGCTGCTTATTAGCGTTAGTCTGTTACCTTTAATGTTTTAGACAACTATGATCTCATAAAATAGTTAATAGCTAATAAGCAAGGTTCCTCTAGTGTCCAGTCAGTCCTTGTTTTCACTCCATCGAGCACTGTTTTTAGATGTAAATGTGTAGCTATACTACTGTGTTTGTATAAAGTAAAAACTCAGTGTTATAAACTGTCTTTAGAGGCTTTATGAAAGTTGCTCATCACATCTTACATCTGCACGTTACATTTTTGGTAAGCTGTTTGAGGTTTTTGCCTGTGTTTTGAAGTCACTTTATTATATGAAAGGCCAGGTGTTACTGGCTGTCGTAGGCGAGGGGAGCTCAGAGACTCCTTCGCATCTTTACAAGTGGAACACCCACAGAGGGCTCATAAAGACCTTTCAATTGAGGCATAGGTTCCAGGGATGGGAAGAAAGTGGATAAGGACACAGAATAAAGATTTAAGAAATACTCAAGCTTTGGGAATGGTGACACTGAAGCCCAGGTAAGAGTGGTTTGGAGCTCTTGTGCTTTTCCAGCTTGCTGGGCGGGTATAGGTACACATGAGAAACCATGCTGTTGACAGCTTTCAAGGTTGGCTGCAGGCAGATGAGGGATAGCTTCCTAGCTAGTTTTTACAGAGGAGGCAGGAAAATCACCCTTTTTTTCCCCGCTTATGTGGTGCTGAGGAATTGAACCCAGGGCCTCATGCATGCAAGGCAAGCGCTCTACCACTGAGCCACCTTCCCAGCCCCTGGAAAATCACCTTTGTGACACTCAGTAAACTCCCACTCAAAGGGAAGCTCATGGCCTCTTCCCTCAGCGAAAGGGTGGAGTATGGGTACAAAGGTGCCACAGGCCAGAATCTGGTGCTCACTTCCTTTTCTGACTTTGGGTAGGAGTAGGGAGAGGAAAAAATGGTTTGGTTAAGAAGCCAAGAAATGGGGCTGGGAAGGTGACTCTGGTAGAGTGCTTGCCTAGCATGCATGAGGCTCTGGGTTCGATTCCTCAGCACCATATAAGCAGGAAAAAGCCAGAAGTGGCACTGTGGCTCAAGTGGTAGGGCACTTGCCTTGAGCTGAAGAGCTGAGGAACAGCACCCAGGCCCAGAGTTCAGGCCCCATGACTGACCAAAAAAAAAAAAATAA
The DNA here is from genome assembly GCF_000151885.1 of Dipodomys ordii. Classification (NCBI taxonomy): domain Eukaryota; kingdom Metazoa; phylum Chordata; class Mammalia; order Rodentia; family Heteromyidae; genus Dipodomys; species Dipodomys ordii. The sequence goes on from NW_012267227.1 coordinate 1,349,038, forward strand.
AATAAAGCCAAGAAGTTAGGCACAGGAGAACACATGGGTTGAGGGCTCACTAAGAGCTGTAATGGACATGATCTAGGGGGAAGAGGGAGATGAGCCCAGAGGATGTGCCTTTTTTTTTTTCCTGGTCACAGGGCTTGAACTCTGGGCCTGACCGCAGTCCCTGAGCTCTTTAGCCCAAGGCTAGTGTTCTACCACTTGAGCCATAGCACCACTTCTGGTTTTCTGGTGGTTAATTGGAGAGAAGAGTCTCATGGATTTACCCGCCCTGGCTAGCTTTGAGCTGAGATCCTGAGATCTCAGCCTCCTGAGTAGCTAGGATTACAGGCGTGAGCCACCAGCGCCTGGTGGATGTGGCTTCTTATTGCAAGCTGGGTATCAGCTTGAAGATGGAGCCCACATGCCAGGTGCCATGAATACTAGAGAAACTGCTTTCCAGGAGCCTCCAGTCACATAATTCATAAGCTAGATTAGAGGGGACTGGGGGACTGGCAAAGGAGTTATTTTTTCACTGGCGGGCTTGTTGTCAAAGATAAAAATTCCCATACAGGCTTGGCCAGTGCACCTCATCCTCACCCTCTGTGTGTGTGCAGAAGGGGGATGGGTGGGGGTGGGGTTGCAGCAGAATGAGAGGCCAGGAAGGGCTTGAGCAAGATCTGACCTGTGCATCCCGCTGAATTCCTTCTGCCCAGTGTCTGTGGCTGGTGTTGGAACAATTGGGGAAACTTGAGTCAAATAGAAAACAGGAGTTCTTTTCTTTTTTTTTTTGCCAGTCCTGGGGCTTGAACTCAGGGCCTAGGCACTGTCCCTGAACTTCTTTTGCTCAAGGCTAGCACTCTACCACTTGAGCCACAGAGCCACTTCCGGCCTTTTCTGTTTATATGGTACTGAGGAATCGACCCCAGGACTTCATGCATGTTAGGCAAGCACTCTACCACTAAGCCACATTCCCAGCCTAAAACAGGAGTTCTGAAGTGGGTAGTAGTTACCCGAATGATGGCACGGGAGTCTATAACTCAAATAATGATTCCCAATTTTATGTGTGTGTAACTCAAATAATGATTCTCAATTTTGTGTGTGTGTGTGTGTGTGTGTTGTTCATGGGGCTTGAACTCAAGGCCTATCCTCAATTGTGTGTGTGTGTGTGTTGTTCATGGGGCTTGAACTCAAGGCCTATCCCTGAGCTTTTTCACTCAAGGTTAATGCTCTACTACTTTGAGCCACAGCTCCACTTCCAGTTTTCTGGTGGTTAATTGGAGTTAAGAGTCTCATGGTGGGCTGGGAAGGTGGCTCAGTGGTAGAACGCTTGCCTTGCATGCCTGAGGCTCTGGGTTCAATTCCTCAGCACCACATAAGCAAAAAGAAAAAAGCCTGAAGTGGTGCTGTGGCTCAAGTGGTAGAGTGCTAGCCTTGAGCTGAAGAGCTGAGGGACATCACCCAGGCCCAGAGTTCAGGTCCCACGACCGGACACACACACACACACAAAAAGAGTCTCATGGACTTCTCTGCTGGGCTGCCTTTGATCTGCAATCCTCAGAAGCTAGGTTTATAGGCATAGGCCACTGGTGCCTATTTTTATAAATAACATGTAAGCCAGGCACAGGTGGCTCATGCCTGTAATCCTAGTTACCCAGGAGGCTGAGATCTGAGAATCATGGTTTAAAGCCAGCCAGGACAGGGAAGTTATGAGACACTTATCTCCAATTAATTACCAAAAAGCCAGAAGTAGAACGGTGGTTTATGTGGTAGAATTCTAACCTTGACCACAAAACTTGAGGAACAGCGCTCAAGCCCCATAACCAACAAGAACAAAAAGATTCTGCGTATGGATGAGGCTACCAAACCTGCCTTTGTGGAGCACCTTTCATCTTCATTGCTCAAGTCAGTTTCCATAGTGACCTGGTCCTATGTTTTTTTTAAGACAACCTCAGTGTGGTGTTAGGGAATACGACACATACATGAAATACCCACCCAATCCTGAGCAACGACAGTACGGGTGGCACACAGTGACATGCTTCACAAGATGGTTAAGGAAAAAGAAAGGTCAGACCGGGCTCTTTTAATGAAGTCAGTGTTTCAGATCCCGTAATTGTTTGAAACATCCAGGAGTGCTAGGTCCCTTATCTTCTCCAGGAGTGTGTAGAGACTGCCTCCCTTGCTTTGGCAATACTCCTGGTACTCCTCCTCAATGACTTTGCCTTTGATTTCCTGGGCAAGCTGAGCTTCTTCCACGGATCTCGTCACCTCTTTCACCAGCTCACTCTTCAGCAAGAGGGAACTCTGGCGGCAAAGTTCAGTGCTTGACATCTTATAGGGCTTGTTGCTGATTATTTCAAGCCTGATGGTGTCTGAGTGGCAACGCAGGGCCTGTACAGATATTCGTACCTGTCAGAGAGAAAAATGTGTTGCTGAATCACACTCTTTGTCCTTCACACTGGAAAGCAATGCTTAATTGAGATACAGACTTACTGTGACATGGTCAAATAAATGGAAAGTAACGGGGTCCCCTCCTGTTGGGGTAGAGGTGATTTTGTTTTGGCATCGTTGAAGGGATCCTGGTTTCCATTCAGAACGGCTGTCTAGCCCACAGGAGATCACTAAACCATCTTTGTTTTTCAGATAAGCAGCACCTTTAATCCCAAATCTGAATAATCAGAATGAAAGACCAGAGTTATGTATACTGAATATGTACAACTTGAATGCTGAGAGTGCTAATTTTTCTTCTAGACTTAAAAAATAAAAAACCTTTTCTATGATTTTTCCTTTAACAATTTGTTTTTGCATTAGTAGATTGCAACATAAAGTACTGCTAGATAAGAAAGTAAGAGCCTGCCAGGTGCTAGTGGCTCATGCCTATCATCCTAGCTACTCAGGAGGTTGAGATCTGAGGATCACAGTTTAAAACCAGTTGGGGCAGGAAAGGCCCTAAGACTCTTACCTCCAATTAACTAGCAAAACAAGACAAACAAAAAATAACCAACCGGAAATGGAGCTGTGGCTCAAGGGGTAGAGTGCTAGCCCTGAGCAAAATCAGCTGAAGGACAGAGACAGGCCCTGGACACAAGCCGTAAGACCAGGAAAGGAAGGGAAGGAGCCTAATAGTGATGCAGATGTGCATACCTCTGTATGTATATCTGTATACAAACATGTACACAGAAGTCCTGAGTTCAAATCCTAATACCTCCAAAAATAGAGGTTTTATTTGCTAAGACATTTTGGAACAGACTGTACGGGATGAGTAAGTTCCTACAAAAATTAATCCTAATGCATCCTATCATTTACATGTTTGTTTGTCTGTGCCAGTCCTGGGATTTGAACTTAGAACCTGAGCACTGTCCCTGAGAAATTTTGTTCAAGGCTAGTACTCTAGTACGTGAGCTACAGCTTTACTTCCAACTTTTTTTGTGTGGTTAATTGCACTTAAAAGTCTCGTGGACCTTGCCCATGTAATTGTAACCCCTCTGTATGGTATTTTCACAATAAAAAAATTTAAAAAAAGTCTCATGGACTTTCCTGCCCATGCTAGCTTTGAACCAGGATCCTCAGCTTTCAGCCTCCTGAGTAGCTAGGATTATAGGTATGGGCTACTGCTGACCAGCTTCTATACATAGATATATTTATATAGTTCAATTGCTTCCTTCATTTTATAATCCTACATTCAACCATATATTACGATGTATACACAGTGTTAAGTTTGCAGTTGTTTGTATTACATATACATCCAATTCTTTGTGCTGGGGATCAAGCTCAGGGAATCAATTCTACATGCTAAGTAAGTGCTCTACCACTGAGTAACACTCTCAGCCCTAAAGAATTGTGTTCTACTTTTCCTAAGTAACTGTTGCATTCACTGTGACCTACCTTGGAATAAACACAAGCACGCCATTTGTTCTAATGGAGTAAATAACCCCGTCAGCTATGCAGCGCGCCTCGGTGTCAGGGTCTTTGTCCTTGAAGTACATGCACTGGAAGAGCTCGGTAGACTGCTTCTGAGAGTGCTGTGCTGCCTGAAAGAAGCATAGCCCTGCATTCTCAATCCTGATATCCTGGGAAAAAGCTGAAACAGCAACTTTGGAATCAACTACCTAGCTGCGCACCTGTGGTTCACACCTGTCATCCTAGCTACTCAGACTGAGAGCTGAGGATTATGGTTTGAAGCCAGCCAAGGAAGGGAAGTGTGTAAGATTCTGATTTTCAGTTAACTACCAAAAATACCAGAAGTGGAGCTGGGGCTCAAGTCGTTAGAAAGCCAGCTTGAAGCAAAAAAGCCAAGTGAAAGTATAAGGCCCTGACTTCAAGCCCCCAGTACCAACACACAAAAAACCAAAAAACATGGGAACTGTACAATGAAATAGGATTAATTTTTTTTGTTGTTGTTATTGTTGTTGGTCATGGGGCTTGAACTCTGGGCCTGGGCGCTGTCCCTCAGCTCTTCAGCTCAAGGCGAGCACTCTACCACCTGAGCTACAGCACCACTTCTGGTTTTCTAGTGGTTTACTGGAGATGAGATAGGAGTCTCATGGTCTTTCCTGCCCTGCCCAGGTTGGCTTTGACCCATGATCCTCAGATCTCAGCCTCCTGAGTGGGATTACAGGCCTGATCCACTGGCGCCTGGCTTAAATCAATTTTTGTGGGAACTTAATCATCCAGTATTGTCTCTTCAAAAATGTCTGAGAAGCCAGGCCCGGGGGGGCTTATGCCTGTAATCCTAGCTACTCAGGTGGCTGAGATCTGAGGTTTGCAGTTCAAAGCCAGCCCAAGCAGGAAAGTCCATGAGACTCTTATCTCCAATGAATTACCAGAAAACTGGAAGTGGCCCTGTGGCTCAAGTGGCAGTGCTTGTCTTGAGCTGAAGAGCTGAGGGTCAGCACCCAGGCCTAGAGTTCAAGCCCCACGACTGACAACATGTTAGAGGCAGCCAATCACTGTCATAGCTACTCAGGAGGGTGAGACCTGAGGATCATGGTTCAAAGAGGGCCCAAGCAGGAAAGTATGAGATTCTTTTTTTTTTTTTTTTTGTTGGTCATGGGGCTTGAACTCTGGGCCTAGGCGCTGTCCCTCAGCTCTTCAGCTCAAGGCGAGCGCTCTACCACTTGAGCTACAGCGCCACTTCCGGTTTTCTGGTGGTTTATTGGAGATAGGAGTCTCATGGTCTCTCCTGCCCGGGCTGGCTTTGAACCTCGATCCTCAGATCTCAGCCTCCTGAGTAGCTAGGATTACAGGTGTGAGCCACCAGCGCCTGGCTAGTATGAGATTCTTTATTTTCTTCTTATTGGTTGTGGGTCCAGCTATGATATTCTTTTTTTTTTGTCGGTCATGGAGGCTGAACTCTAGGCCCAGGCGATGTTCCTCAGCTCCTCAGCTCAAGGCTAGCACCCTACCATTTGAGCCACAGCTCTACCTCTGGTTTTTTTCTGCTTATGTGGTGCTGAAGAATTGAACCCAGAGCCTCATGCATGCAAGGCAAGCGCTCTACCACTGAGCCAACTTCCCAGATCTCCCAGCTATGAGATTCTTATCTCCAATAAACTACTCAAAGCCAGAAGTGGTGCTGTGGCTCAAGTGGTAGAGCACTAGGCTTGAGCAAAAGAAGCTCAGAGACCTAGCCCAGGCCCTGAGTTCAAACTCCAGGACTAGCACACACACACAACACAAAAGTCTTAGAAAATGAAATATATACATTTTTTGGAGGTACCGGTACTAGGGTTTGAACTCGTCTTCATGCTTATTAGGCAGGAGCTCTACCTCTTGAGCCATTCCACCAGCCCCTTAGGGTTCTTGATTTTGGGGTGTATATGTGTGTGTCTGTCTGTATCTGTATTCTGGGGCTTGAACTAACTCATGGACTGGACACTGTATCTGAGTTTATGCTTAAGACTAACATTCTACCATTGGGATTACAACTTCACAGATAGGAATCTCACGGACTTGCCTCCTGAGTAGCTAGGAATATAGGTATGAGCCACTGGCACCAGGATTGGGTTAGTTATTTTTGAGATAGGGTCTCACTGTATGCCAGGATTGGCCTGTACTACAGTACTATTTGTGCTGCCCTGTGAAATGAAGTTTCTCAAACTTATTTTTGTACAGGCTAGCCTCAATCCTTGGATCTCAGCTTCCCAAGTAGAAAATTCATTCTTTATAAATGAAACATTCCAGAGGCAAGAAAAGTGATATATGGTCATTTGACATGCAAGTGAAACATCACACTTATCCTGATTTTCAAGCCTGTTACATGGAAATCTTGGGAGGGGAAACAGATGAACACTTTGTGATAAAGGGCAACCTGGTAATTCACACTAGATTCACACCAGATGTAACTCAGGAATTCAGGCCCTATTCTGAAACATGCATAAAAATGTGCACACAGGAGACCTTAAACTACACTGCCCAACAGAACTCTGTAATGAGCCAGGCGCTAGAACACTAGCTATCAGGAAGCTGAGATCTGAGGATTGAGGTTCAAAGGCAATCCAGAAAAATCCTTGACTCTCTTTATCTCCAGATAATTAATAAATAAGCCAGAAGTAGAGACATAGCTCAAATGGTAGATTGCTACCAGTAAGTGAAAACTGCCAAATGAGAGCACAAGGCCCCGAGTTCAAGCCCCAGTACTGGCACAAAAAGCCACAGAGATAGTAGACAGTAGATCCAAACACAGAGACAGTAGATCCAAAAAATTTAAAATTCCTTCTTACTCTGTTTCTGTTGTTGATATGTCTGCACAATTCCTCCAGATCTTTGTTGCTGAGCAAATTCTCTTTAATTTCCTCTTTCCTGTCTTTAGAAATGGCTGCCATCAATAGTCGGTGGACAATCATATCAGAATATCTTCTTATTGGAGAAGTAAAATGGGTGTATTTATCCAAGGCAAGACCTTCCAAAAGAAAACAAAACATCAGAATAAAATGAACTGGATATACTTTTGAACCCTCCTGCTCAGGCTCAGGCTCAGGGGTACAGAGGAAATGTCTCGGTCACCATAATGGTGGAAGTCTTCTTCTGCACAGGAGCCGGTAGAGAAATACAACGCGTTGGACATGGCCTGCGTGGCCATAGAGCGCAGTAGCTTGTTCACAATTGGGTCGTTGGGGTCATCAGCCTTATCCAGAGAATCAGCCAGTGTTTTATTGGACCTGACAACAGAAAAACTTTCTGTAAGCCCCATTTACTAAGGACCCTTCACTCATTGCTTTGACTATGTTCATCTGCCTGCGGTGATACTTATTTTGGACTGATTTAGGAAGCAATTCTTTCCTACTACAGAAATGAATGTTAAGGTTTAAACAAAGGGTGAGAATTTAAATAAATCTCTTCAGTAGCAAAAAGCAATGGGCTGATTAATACTAGTTAAAGTTAAAAGTGCTCACAGCTGTAATTCTAGCTACTCAGGAGGCTGAGATCTGAGGATTGCAGTTTAAAGCCAGCCTAAGCAGCAAAGTCTGTGACGCTTATCTCTTTTTTTCTTTTTGGTCCGGTCATGGGGCCTGAACTCTGGGTCTGGGTGCTGTCCCTCAGCTCTTCAGCTCAAGGCTAGTGCCCTACCACTTGAGCCACAGCGCCACTTCTGGCTTTTTTCTTATGTGGTGCTGAGGAATCGAACCCAGGGCCTCAGGCATGCAAGACAAGCGCTCTACCATTGAGCCACCTTCCCAGCCCCATGTGACTCTTATCTCTAATAAGCTACCATAAAACAGGAAGTGGCTTAAGTGGTAGAGTACTTGCCTTGAGCTGAAGAGCTGAGGGACAGTGCCCAGGCCCAGAGTTCAGGTCCCACGACCGGACACACACACACACACAAAAAGAGTCTCATGGACTTCTCTGCTGGGCTGCCTTTGATCTGCAATCCTCAGAAGCTAGGTTTATAGGCATAGGCCACTGGTGCCTATTTTTATAAATAACATGTAAGCCAGGCACAGGTGGCTCATGCCTGTAATCCTAGTTACCCAGGAGGCTGAGATCTGAGAATCATGGTTTAAAGCCAGCCAGGACAGGGAAGTTATGAGACACTTATCTCCAATTAATTACCAAAAAGCCAGAAGTAGAACGGTGGTTTATGTGGTAGAATTCTAACCTTGACCACAAAACTTGAGGAACAGCGCTCAAGCCCCATAACCAACAAGAACAAAAAGATTCTGCGTATGGATGAGGCTACCAAACCTGCCTTTGTGGAGCACCTTTCATCTTCATTGCTCAAGTCAGTTTCCATAGTGACCTGGTCCTATGTTTTTTTTAAGACAACCTCAGTGTGGTGTTAGGGAATACGACACATACATGAAATACCCACCCAATCCTGAGCAACGACAGTACGGGTGGCACACAGTGACATGCTTCACAAGATGGTTAAGGAAAAAGAAAGGTCAGACCGGGCTCTTTTAATGAAGTCAGTGTTTCAGATCCCGTAATTGTTTGAAACATCCAGGAGTGCTAGGTCCCTTATCTTCTCCAGGAGTGTGTAGAGACTGCCTCCCTTGCTTTGGCAATACTCCTGGTACTCCTCCTCAATGACTTTGCCTTTGATTTCCTGGGCAAGCTGAGCTTCTTCCACGGATCTCGTCACCTCTTTCACCAGCTCACTCTTCAGCAAGAGGGAACTCTGGCGGCAAAGTTCAGTGCTTGACATCTTATAGGGCTTGTTGCTGATTATTTCAAGCCTGATGGTGTCTGAGTGGCAACGCAGGGCCTGTACAGATATTCGTACCTGTCAGAGAGAAAAATGTGTTGCTGAATCACACTCTTTGTCCTTCACACTGGAAAGCAATGCTTAATTGAGATACAGACTTACTGTGACATGGTCAAATAAATGGAAAGTAACGGGGTCCCCTCCTGTTGGGGTAGAGGTGATTTTGTTTTGGCATCGTTGAAGGGATCCTGGTTTCCATTCAGAACGGCTGTCTAGCCCACAGGAGATCACTAAACCATCTTTGTTTTTCAGATAAGCAGCACCTTTAATCCCAAATCTGAATAATCAGAATGAAAGACCAGAGTTATGTATACTGAATATGTACAACTTGAATGCTGAGAGTGCTAATTTTTCTTCTAGACTTAAAAAATAAAAAACCTTTTCTATGATTTTTCCTTTAACAATTTGTTTTTGCATTAGTAGATTGCAACATAAAGTACTGCTAGATAAGAAAGTAAGAGCCTGCCAGGTGCTAGTGGCTCATGCCTATCATCCTAGCTACTCAGGAGGTTGAGATCTGAGGATCACAGTTTAAAACCAGTTGGGGCAGGAAAGGCCCTAAGACTCTTACCTCCAATTAACTAGCAAAACAAGACAAACAAAAAATAACCAACCGGAAATGGAGCTGTGGCTCAAGGGGTAGAGTGCTAGCCCTGAGCAAAATCAGCTGAAGGACAGAGACAGGCCCTGGACACAAGCCGTAAGACCAGGAAAGGAAGGGAAGGAGCCTAATAGTGATGCAGATGTGCATACCTCTGTATGTATATCTGTATACAAACATGTACACAGAAGTCCTGAGTTCAAATCCTAATACCTCCAAAAATAGAGGTTTTATTTGCTAAGACATTTTGGAACAGACTGTACGGGATGAGTAAGTTCCTACAAAAATTAATCCTAATGCATCCTATCATTTACATGTTTGTTTGTCTGTGCCAGTCCTGGGATTTGAACTTAGAACCTGAGCACTGTCCCTGAGAAATTTTGTTCAAGGCTAGTACTCTAGTACGTGAGCTACAGCTTTACTTCCAACTTTTTTTGTGTGGTTAATTGCACTTAAAAGTCTCGTGGACCTTGCCCATGTAATTGTAACCCCTCTGTATGGTATTTTCACAATAAAAAAATTTAAAAAAAGTCTCATGGACTTTCCTGCCCATGCTAGCTTTGAACCAGGATCCTCAGCTTTCAGCCTCCTGAGTAGCTAGGATTATAGGTATGGGCTACTGCTGACCAGCTTCTATACATAGATATATTTATATAGTTCAATTGCTTCCTTCATTTTATAATCCTACATTCAACCATATATTACGATGTATACACAGTGTTAAGTTTGCAGTTGTTTGTATTACATATACATCCAATTCTTTGTGCTGGGGATCAAGCTCAGGGAATCAATTCTACATGCTAAGTAAGTGCTCTACCACTGAGTAACACTCTCAGCCCTAAAGAATTGTGTTCTACTTTTCCTAAGTAACTGTTGCATTCACTGTGACCTACCTTGGAATAAACACAAGCACGCCATTTGTTCTAATGGAGTAAATAACCCCGTCAGCTATGCAGCGCGCCTCGGTGTCAGGGTCTTTGTCCTTGAAGTACATGCACTGGAAGAGCTCGGTAGACTGCTTCTGAGAGTGCTGTGCTGCCTGAAAGAAGCATAGCCCTGCATTCTCAATCCTGATATCCTGGGAAAAAGCTGAAACAGCAACTTTGGAATCAACTACCTAGCTGCGCACCTGTGGTTCACACCTGTCATCCTAGCTACTCAGACTGAGAGCTGAGGATTATGGTTTGAAGCCAGCCAAGGAAGGGAAGTGTGTAAGATTCTGATTTTCAGTTAACTACCAAAAATACCAGAAGTGGAGCTGGGGCTCAAGTCGTTAGAAAGCCAGCTTGAAGCAAAAAAGCCAAGTGAAAGTATAAGGCCCTGACTTCAAGCCCCCAGTACCAACACACAAAAAACCAAAAAACATGGGAACTGTACAATGAAATAGGATTAATTTTTTTTGTTGTTGTTATTGTTGTTGGTCATGGGGCTTGAACTCTGGGCCTGGGCGCTGTCCCTCAGCTCTTCAGCTCAAGGCGAGCACTCTACCACCTGAGCTACAGCACCACTTCTGGTTTTTTTCTTTTTGCTTATGTGGTGCTGAGGAATCGAACCCAGGGCCTCAGGCATGCAAGGCAAGCGCTCTACCACTGAGCCACCTTCCCAGCCCCAAATATTTTCTTTCTTTCTTTTTTTTTGTTGGTCGTGGGGCCTGAACTCTGGGCCTGGGCACTGTCCCTCAGCTATTCAGCTCAAGGCTAGTGCTCTACCACTTGAGCTACAGCGCCACTTCCTAAGTTTTAGAGTGCTAGCCTACCATGAATAACGCCCTTGGTTTGATTCCTCTGTACCATATAAACAGAAAAAGGCAGAAGTGGTGCTGTGACTTAAGTGGCAGAGTGCTAACCTTAAGCCAAAGAAGCTCAGACAGTGTCCAGGCCCTGAGTTCAAGCCCTAGAACTGGCTAAAAAAAAAAAAAAAAGTCTCATGGACTTTTCTACCCTGAGTAGCTAGGATTACAGGCATGCGCCACTGGCTCTTGGCTCTTCTTTTTTTTTTTTTGTCGGTCGTGGGTCTTGAACTCTCTGCCTGGCTGCTGTCCCTGCGCTCTTCAGCTCAAGGGGAACACTCTACCACTTGAGCCATAGCGCCAAGTGGTTTATTGGAGATAAGAGTCTCACAGACTTTCCTATCTGGATGGCTTTGAACCACTATCCTCAGATCTCAGCCTCCTGAGTAGCTAGGATTACAGGCATGAGCCACTGGCGCCAGGCCTCTTTTTTTTTTTAATATCAAGAATTATTGCTTAGGCCCAGGAGTCTGAGATCTGAAGATCAAGGTTCAAAGCCAGCCCAGACAGAAAAGTCTAAAACAATAACTCCAATTAACTAGCAAAAATGTTGGGCTAGTGGCATGGCTGGAGTGGTTGAATGCCAGTAAGCCATCCATGAACACAAAGCCCTGTTCTAATATTGGTCCACAAACAAAAAAATAACCATAAAAAGGTCAGGCACTGGAGCTCATACCTATAATCCTAGCTACTCAGGAGGCTGAAATGTCAAGATCACAGTTCAAAGCCAGCCTGGGCAGGAAGTCTGTGCGACTCATCTCTTTTCATAAATTATGAAAACAGCCAGAAGTGGAGCTGTGGCTGAAATGGTAGAGCACTAGCCTTGAGCACAAAGGCTCAGGGACAGGGCTCAGGCCTTGGATTCAAGTCCCAGGACTGGCACCAAAAACAAACAAACAAAAAAGTCCATCCAGGAAATAAGTGGCTACCACTTTGCGCTGTTGCCCTGTTCCTCAGGACTACCTGGTATCTATGTCGAAGCCTTTTGCCTTAGCGCATTCTCGGAGCTCAGCGAAGAACTCCTGGTGTGGAGGAGGGTGCTGGCGCAGCAGGGCCTGGTGAGGAAAACTTTCCCAGATCTTCTTGGCTACCCAGTGGTTGGCGAGGATCATGCATTCGGCCACCGTCTCGTGCACCTCCAGGGGCTGCCTGGGAATGAGGTCGTGAATGTTCTTTCTTTCGTCTAGCTCTACTCGAACCTCTACCCCTTCCAGTTCCAGCGCGCCACAGCCATCGCGTTGGGCTCGGATGTGGCGAGCTATGTTGGTCAGCTTGCCGATGGCCCACACTAACTCCTCCAGCCTGGCTTGTCTGCTCTTCTCATCCAAGTCCTTGAATTCTGGAATCTCATCGAGGATGCTGAAGTTGCCATCCAGAAGTTCCTGGGCTGCTTCATAGAACAGTTTGTAAGCGGATCGAATAATGGTACGGCCATACCACACTTGCTTGATTTCATAAGAAGTTTTATTCAGTTCCCACATGACACTTACAGCATACCTGCAAAACCAGGAACATTGGCATCACTGTTCATTTCTAGTTTTTTTTTTTTTTTTGCTGGTCGTGGGGCCTGAACTCTGGGTCTGGGCGCTGTCCCTCAGCTCTTCAGCTCAAGGCTAGCACTCTACCACTTGAGCCACAGCACCACTTCCGGCTTTTTTCTTTTTGCTTATGTGGTGCTGAGGAATTGAACCCAGGGCCTCAGGCATGCAAGGCAAGCGCTCTACCACTGAGCCACCTTCCCAGCCCCAAGACTCTTATTTCTAATTAAGTGGCAAAATGCTGGAAGTGGAAGAGAGCCTCAAGTGATAGAATGCCAGGTAAAGGAGAGCGCCCGGACTCAGGCTCCAATACTGGTGCACACACACACAACCTTGAAAGACATGATATTCTATCAAATTTTGTTTCCAATCTCTCAATCCAACTACTCTACCACAGAAGGAAAACAAATATATATATATATATATATATATATATATATATATAAACTCTGGCTGGGCCTGGGTGCTGTCCCTCAGCTCTTCAGCTCAATGCTAGCACTCTACCAATTGAGCCACAGCACCACTTCTGGTTTTCTGGTGGTTTATTGGAGATAAAAGTGTCACAGACTTTGCTGCCCGGGCTGGCTTTGAACTGTGATCCTCAGATCTCAGCCTCCTAAGTTGCTAGGATTACAGGAATGAGCCACCAGCAACCGACTTCAAGTAAATATTTAAAACTTTTTTCTTTGTTTTTGTTTTCTTTTTGTCTTGTTTATGTGTCTTTGGGAGGGCAGGGGGACACAGAAATGGAAGGACAATGAAGTAGTGAACAATGCAGTAGTGGTACTCATTAGACACTGTTAAAAATGAACTATACAACTTGTTGGGGGGATGGGAGGGGAAAACTGGGAGAATGAGGACATGACTCTACTCTACTCTTTGCCTGACTTATGTAACTACAACCCCTCTCTCCATCACCTTTATCATGACAATGAAAAAAAACTAAAAAAAAAATTAACAACAAAGGTAGACCAGGTTCTGCTTAGCTCTGCACAAATCTGAAGTAAGTTCACATTGATTACTGACCCTGCCTTACAGTTCTCCATTTGGATAGTCAAGTCCAGGCAAAGTCCAGCCTTTAAAATCCTACAGGATGACAGTAAGCTACAAGAGTCTTGATGACAGGTTAAGAGCAAAAGTTAACTTAGCAAAGAACCATTCTTGGAAATGGAGTGGTGGCTAAGGTGGTAGAGCGCTTGCCTTGAGCTGAAGAGCTTAGGTCCAGAGTTCAAGCCCCACAATTGACCAAAAAAAAAAGAAAAAGAAAGAAAGGAAAAAAAAGAACCATTCTGCTACCATAACCTATTTATAAGCTGGACACTGGTGGCTCAAGCCCATAATTTTTTTTTGGGTGGGGGGCCAGTCCTGGGGCTTGAACTCAGGACCTGGGCACTGTCCTTGAGTTTCTTTTGTTTAAGGCTAGCACTCTACCACGTGAGCCACAGCACCACTTCCAGCCTTTTCTGTTTATGTGGTACTGAGGAATGAAACCCAGGGCTTCATGCATGCTAGGCAAGCACTCTACCACATTCCCAGCCCTCAAATCCATAACTACTCTGAAAGCTGAGATCTGAAGATTGCAGTTGAAAGCCAATCAAGGCAGGAAAGTCCACAAGACTCTTATCTCCAATTAAACTCCAAAAGCCAGAAGTAGAAGTGTGGCTCAAGTGGTAGAGTGCTAGCCTTGAGTGAAATAACTAAGGGACACTACCCAGGCCCTGAGTTCAATCGCCAGTGTAGATACACAGAAATTACAACTCATGTTCTCAAACTTTAGTTTTCCTAGTATGTAAAAAAAGCTCTATCAGGTCTGGGAAGGTGGCTCAGTGGTAGAGCGCTTGCCTTGCATGCCTGAGGCCCTGGGTTCGATTCCTCAGCACCACATAAGCAAAAAGAAAAAAACTGCAAGTGGTGCAGTGGGTCAAGTGGTAGAGCGCTAGCCTTGAGCTGAAGAGCTGAGGGACAGCGCCCAGGCCCAGAGTTCAGGCCCCACGACTGGACCCAAACAAAAATTTAAAAAAAAAAACCTCTTGCATTAAATGTGTAATTAATCAAAAGCCCAAATGACAAGTGGGCAAGGAATATGAAGTAGTTCATAGAAACCTAAAAATGTGCCACTCCCATTATAGAAGGAAAAATGCAAATGATAAGCAAGATGCCGCTTGTCATCTGTCTTGTTGGCAAGGCGTGGGGGAAGCCAGTGTTCTGTGGAAATATAATCAGTGTGACCTCTGTGGAGGGCAGCTTAATTCTATCCATCTGAACACAAATGCAAGAACCTCGCACACAAATTCCACTCCTGCTATTTCTCCTTCAGATGGATTGGATTGTTTGAAAATGTAGAAGTGAGTTAAGTTCAAAGTAACTTGGGACAATTTTGTTTTTAAGAGCAAAAGACTGGCAGCCCTCCAAGTTTTCATAGACAAGCAACTGTTACTAAAGTAGAATGATTTCTTGGATACATTGTTACTTTAAAAAAGGGCAGGTAATAGCTACTCAGGAGGCTGAGATCTGAGGATCGTATTCAAAGCTAGCCCGGGTAGGAAAGTCTGTGAGACTCTTATCTCCAATACAAACCACTAGAAAACCGGAAGTGGCGCTATGGCTCAAGCGGTAGAGCACTCGCCTTGAGCTGAAGAGCGCAGGGACAGTGCCCAAGCCCAGAGTTCAAGCCCCACGACCGACCAAAAAAAAAAAAGGGAGGGGGAAGAGGAAGGTAAGCCAGCAACCAGGAAGGTAAGCCTGGAATCTTTGTTACTCAGGAGGCTGAGAGCTGAGAACTGGTTCAAAGCCAGCCCAGAAAGAAAAATCTGTGAGATTCTTGTCTTCAATTAACCACCAAACACTGAAGAGAACTCCAGAAGTGGAGCCTTGAGTGAAAAAAGCTAAAGGACAACATCTTGGCTCTGATTGTAATTGTACAATAAATAGATAAATACCTAAGCAAGCAAGCAAAGCAGGGCAGGAACTGGTGGCTCGCTACTCAGGAGGCTGAGATCTGAAGATTAAAGTCTGAACTCAGCCTGGGCCAAATGTGAGACTCTTTTTTTGTTTTTTTTTTCCAGACTTGAACTCAGGGCCTGGGCACTATCCTTGAGCTTCTTTTGCTCAAGACTAGCACTCTACCACTTGAGCCATAGCACCACTTCTGGCTTTTTCTGCTTATGTCATACTAAGGAACTGAACCCAGGCAAGCACTCTACCACTAAGCCACATTCTCAGCCCCCCTTGAAACTCTTAGGTCCAATTAACCAGCAAAAAGCCAGAAGTGGAGCTGTGGCACAAGTGGTAGAGTGTTAGCCTTGAGTGAAAAAGCAAAGTGAGAACATGAAGACATAAGCTCAAGCCCCAGTACTGGCATTAGAAAGAAAAAAGAAAAGACAAAAAGAGAAAAGAAAAAAGAAAGGAAGCCAGGTGCTGGTGGCTCACGCCTCCTAGCTACTCAGGAGACTGAGATCTGAAGATTGAGGTTCAAAGCCAGCCCAGGCGGGAAAGCCCGTGAGACTCTTATCTCCAATAAACCATTAGAAAACTGGAAGTGGTGCTGTGGCTCAAGTGGTAGAGCACTAGCCTTGAGCTGAAGTGCTCAGGGATAATGCCCAGGCCCAGAGTTCAAGCCCCATGTCTGACCCAAAAAAGGGAAGAAAAAAATAAAAGGGAGGAAGGAAGGAGATAGAAAGGAAGGGAGAGAAGGAGAGAGAGAAGGAAGGAAGGAAGGAAGAAGGTTAGGAAGGAAGACAGAAAGAAGGGCTGGAGAAATAAGGTTGCCTAAAAATGAGCAAGGTAAGGGATGGAGAAGCTGGAAAAGTAGCAATAAGAGGCACTTAGGTTAGAGCTTATGGAAAATGAGAGGCACACAGCAGGAAGAAACAACCCCAGAAGAGCCAAGGTAAGCCAAGGTAAGCTCTGAAAATAAAAAATATATATCTCATAACCCAACTCACCTATCAACACCTCCCAGGAGGGAACACAAGTCAGCACTCAGCACCGGGGGCAGCATGTCATAGCGCCGATCTGCTAGGTAGTATGTGGTGGCCCTGTGAATGACATGGGTTTGGTAACTGACCTTCAGCGGGCTGCAGCAGAAGCCTCTGACTGCAGGGGCTGCAGGAGGTAAACGGTCTGGACCCCAGTGCGGATTGCCAAGGCTGCGGCTCTTCATAAAGCACAGCAGACTGCTTTATAAAACCTTCCCCTGGGCCCACTTTCCTGAGTGATACTGCTTTGGGCTGAGGAGTCTTTCACTGATGGAAGAGTATAAAGGACAAGGAAAACTGGAGCATGATGAACTGGTATTTATATAAAAGTAGCATATTCCAACCTATTTCAGTTTTGTAAGAAACAGTATATTAATAAAGCCAGGTGCCAGAGACTCACAAATGTCATCCCTGATACTCAGGAGGCTGAGATCTGAAGAAAATGGTTTCAAAGCCAGCCTGGGCAGAAAAGTCCATGAGACTCTTTAATTAACCACCAAAAGCTAGAAGTGGGGCTGTGGCTCAAATGGTAGAGCACTAGCCTCGAGCACAAAAGCTTAGAAACAGCACCCAGGCCCAGAGTTCAAGGCCAGGGTTGGCAAAAAAAAACAGAAACAAAAAACACAACCCCCACCCTACCCCCTACAACCCCCTCCCCCCCCAAAAAAAAAACAGTGTGTCAAAAGGTTAAAAAAAAAAAGTTAAGGGGCTGGGAAGGTGGCTCAGTGGTAGAGCGCTTGCCTTGCATGCATGAGGCCCTGGGTTCGATTCCTCAGCACCACATAAGCAAAAAGAAAAAAAGCCAGAAGTGGTGCTGTGGCTCAAGTGGTAGAGTGCTATCCTTGAGCTGAAGAGCTGAGGGACAGCGCCCAGGCCCAGAGTTCAGGCCCCACGACCGGACCCCTCCCCCCAAAAAAAGTTAGTGGCTCAGGTCTATAATCCTAGTTACTCAGGACGCTGAGATCTCAGGATCATGGTTCAAAGCCAGCTCCAACAGAGAAATCCATGAGACTCATCTCTAATTAACCACCAAAGAGCCAGAAGTAGAGGTTCAAATGATAGAGCACAACCAAAGGAGGAGGCTGCAATGCTTGGTAAGAAATGTATGCATTATCCTGCCCATGTAATTGTAACCCCTCTGTACAGTATGTTCACAAATAAAAAATAAAAAAAATGATAGAGCACTAGCCTTGAACAGAAAAAAACTATACAAGATCAAAGGCCCTTAGTTCAGGCCCCAGGACTGGCACACATGCACACACACAAAAGGCTAAAAAAAAAGGAAATGTAAATGAACCAAGATGCTATCTTTCCTGAAGGAGAAAAGGATGTGGCATTCTGGAAAGCATAAACAGGAATCTTTGAACATCTGACATTCACACGGACAGAAACACGGTCACCCTTGCACCCTTATACTGATTCCCATCAGTGGTACCTGGTCCTAGCTTCCACATCGATGTAAGAATTGGGTGCCACAAAATGGGTCACGTCTGCGATGTGGACCCCCAGCTCCAGGTTGCCATTGTGTAAGGTTCTCACGGAGAGGGCGTCATCCACGTCCTCGCAGCCTTTGGGGTCAATGCTGAACACGAGGTGTGTTTTCCTCAAGTCTTTCCGTCTTTTCTCTTCTTCAGGACTCACCTTCCAGGGTTTTTCTGGCGAGTTCACTGGCATCTCACACATCTGCACAGAGCTAAGCAGTCAGCCATCTGGGCAGTACCAGTTGAATTCATTCATTCCCAATTACTTCCCTGCATGTGCTTACTTTGTTTCTTTGGATCAATCATTATTTACTAGGGGTTTTCAGTCACTGAGCTAGGCACTGTAAAGTCAGGAATCAATAAGAGAGATTTTTTTGATGTGTGTGGTATTGGGGTTTGAACTCAGGGTCTACTACTTGAAAAAGAGATACTCAACTAGTTGAGCCATGTCTCTACGTGTGAGAAGGGATCTTGCTAACTTTTTGTCTGGGCTAGCCTAGAAACCCAATCCTCCTGATATCTGCTTCTCAATTAGTTGGGATTATAGTTCCCAGCAGAAAAGACACTAGCCAGTCCTAGAGCTCAAACTCAGGGCATGGCACTGTCCCTGAGCATCTTTGTGTTCAAGGCTAGAGCTTTACCACTTGAGCCACAGTGCCAACTTTTACTGAATGGTTTATTGGAGATAAGAGTCTCACAGACTTTCCAGTTCAGGCTGGCTTTGAACCATGATTCTAAGATCTCAGCCTCCTGAGTAGCTAGGATGACAGGTATGAGCCACCAGTGCCTGGCTTCTATGAACCTTTTTGTGTGTGTGTGTGTGTGTGTGTGTGTGTGTGTGTGTGAGTCATGGGGCTTGAACTCTGGGCCTGGGCGCTGTCCCTGAGCTCTTCAGCTCAAGGTAAGTGCTCTACCATTTGAACCACAGCACCACTTCTAGCTTTCTGGTGGTTAATTCGAGGTAAGAGTCTCACTGACTTTCATTCCTAGGTTGGCTTTGAACCACAGTCCTCAGATTTCAGCCTCCTGAAGCTAGGATGACAGGTGTGAGCCACCGACACCCAACTTAGACTACTTTGTTTTTGTGTGTGTGTGTGTCTGGTTGTGGGGCCTGAACTCTGGGTCTGGGCACTGTCCTTCAGCTCTTTAGCTCAAGGCTAGCGCTCTACCACTTGAGCCACTGCGCCACTTCCGGTTTTTTTTTCTTCTGCTTATGTGGTGCTGAGGAATCGAACCCAGGGCCTCATGCATGCAAGGCAAGTGCTCTACCACTGAGCCACCTTCCCAGCCCTTAGACTACTTTTTTGCTCAAAGCTAGGACTCCACCCAGGCTCTGGTGGCTCACACCTGTCATCCTAGCTACTCAGGAGGCTGAGATCTGAAGATCGAGGTTCAAAGCCAGCCTGGGAAGGAAAGTCTGTGAGACTCTTATCTCCAATTAACTACCAGAAAACCGGAAGTGGTACTGTGGCTTAAGTGGTAGAGCACTTGCCTTGAGCTGAAGAGTTCAGGGACAGTGCCTAGGCTCAGAATTCAAGCCCCACAACCAACCTCCACCACCTCCCCACCTCCAAAAAAAAAAAATCTAGAACTCCACTACTTGAGCCATACTCTACTTCTGGCTGTTTTTGATGGTTAATTGGAGATAAAAATCTCATGAACTTTCTAGCTGAGCCTGGCTTCAAACCCTGATCCTTAGATCTGTCTCCTGAGTAGCTGGGATTACAGGCATGAACCACCAGCATCCAGCTCAGAAAAGACTCTCTTGAAGGCTTCCATTGTGTTGTGGAAGTGTGCTATAACTTCCACCAGTCCCCTTGGTCATGGGGGCTGGAGGAGGAATGATGGGGAGGCTTATGGGAGGGAGTACAAAGTATACTCCATTTTCAAAGATCCAGCTACTTAAGTGCAGTTGATCTCATAATTCAAGTAAAGTCCTGAAAACGTCAATGTGTCCCAAATAATAAGAGCTTATTCATTGAAGGTAATTTACCCAGGACGTCTAGGGCATTTCTTTCCATTAGCATCTGTTATTAGATCTGTTTAGACATCAATTTATAATAAAATAGGCTAAAAGGGAAGAGAAAATTCCAGTCCTGTGAAAGCTAGTTCCTATGTTGTCTTAACATTTTCACTAAGAGCTACCAAACAAACCAACAAATAATTTCTGGAAACTAAAGTCAAACATCAAAATTTAATAGTATAAAATCTTCTAAAGCTGGACATGGTGGCTCATGCCTGTAATCCTAGCTACTCAGGAGGCTGAGATCTGAGGATCGTGGTTCAAAGCCAGCCTAGGCAGAAAAGGCCATAAGACTCTTATCTCCAGTAAATAACTCAGAAAACCAGAAGTGGCACTGTGGCTCAAGTGGTAGAGCACTTGCCTTGAGCTGAAGAGCTCTGGGACAGCGCCCAGGCCCAGAGTTCAAGCCCCTATTGTCAAAAAAACAAAAACAAAAACAAACCTTCTAAAATATTTTCCTATTATACCTCCTGTTTTATCCAAAGTTATCATGAAAATAAGAACACACACATACACACTCCTGATGGTAATATAGATTGGTGCAATGCCTTCTGGAGAACCATCTGTCTATAATAAAAACTATTTTACAGGCAAGGTACCAATGGCTCATGCCTGTAATCCTAGCCACTGAAGAGGCTGAGATCTGAAGATCGCAGTTCAAAGTCAGCCTAAGCTGACAAATTTGAGAGGCTCTTATCCCCAGTTAAACAGCAAATATCTGGAAGACAAGGTGTGGTGCAGTGATAGAGTGCCAGCCTTGAGCAGGAATAGCCAAATTAGAGCTCAAGGCTCTGAGTTCAAGCCCCAGTACGCACACACACACACACACACACATACACACACAAATATATACATATATATGTATATATTCACACACACAAATATATACATATATATGTATACACACACACACACACACACACACACACACACACACACACACACACACGTATGTCCTTTGACTTTCTATCCTTTCTTTTTGGTCAGTGGTGGGGCTTGAACTCTGGGTTTGGGCACTGCCCCAGAGCTCTTCAGCTCAAGGTGAGCACTCTACCACTTGTCCTTTGACTTTCTAATCTCACTTTAAAGCTTACATTCCAAGAGAAAGATCAAAAAGAACAAAAAAGGCAATATAGCACTTTTTATAGTACTGAAAAATTAAACAACCCAAATGTCCAACAACTGAGAAATGTTTAAGCAAAGTAGGGTATGTTAATTTCAGCCATTCGTTATAACTACTAAAAATAAGAAAGCTATGCCAATACACAGGAATAATTTTAAACCAAAGATGCAGAAAACAAGTACACATGATAAATGTAGCCATGCGAAAATAATAAACAAGATTTATGACGATTTGAAAAGATCAGAAAATGGTGGAAATAGCTCATGTTTTATGTTCATTGGATTTTTGTTTTCTGTAAAGGTTACAAAAACAGTCTGATAATGAACATGAATTTTGGATCCATGGATGGGTGATATACGGACCCCGAGAATCTGTTCCCCTCATCTTTCTGCAGCCTTTGTATATGAGCTCTTCTAGTTAGGGTGTGGAGCTCAGTTGGGCCTTGCTCTAAATACCTTTCATGGTTAGACAGAGACACATCATTTTTATGCACAGTTGGAAAATGTCACAATTTGATGTTTTTTGTTTGTTTTTTTATGGTCAGTTGTGGGGCCTGAACTCTGGGCCTGGGCACTGTCCCTCAGCTCTTCAGCTCAAGGCTAGCGCTCTACCACTTGAGCCACAGCGCCACTTCCGGCTTTTTTCTTTCTCCTTATGTGGTGCTGAGGAATCGAACCCAGGGCCTCATGCATGCAAGGCAAACACTCTACAGCTGAGCCACCTTCCCAGCCCCAAACGTCACAATTTGAAAGCTGTGGCAACTATACCAAACTAATTTTATACTTGAAGTTGACTTCAGCCTGGTCCAAGTTCAGAAGAAAGAGAAGAGGACCAAGTGCTGGTTGGTGTCTTGTCCCTGTAATTCTAGCTACTCAGGAAGCTGAGATCTGAGGATCATTGTTTGAAGCCACCCTGGGCAGGAAAGTCCAGTGAGATTCTTACTTCCAAATTAACCACCAAAAAGCTGCAAGTAGAGGTGTGGCTCAAATGGTAGAGTGCCAGCCTTAAGCAGAATAAGCTAAGCAAGAGTATGAGACTCTGAGTTCAACTTTCACTATGGTCACAAAAGAAAAAAAAATTAAATGTCTAATGTCTCTAGTTTTCTCTTTTCACTATATTTATAATTTATATTTATTATTATTTTTTTTGTCCATTGTGGGGCTTGAACTCTTGGCCTGGGCACTGTCCCTCAGCCCTTTTTTTCTGTTTATGTGGTGCTGAGGAATTGAACCCAGGGCCTCATGCATGCAAGGCAAGCACTCTACCACTGAGCCACCTTCCCAGTCCCCCTTTATTTTGTCAGTTGTGGGGCTTGAACTCGGGTCTGGGCACTGTACCAGAGCTCATTTGCTCAAGGCTAGCATTCCACCACTTTGGGCCACATAGCCATTTCCTGTTTTCTGGTGGTTTATTGGAGAAAAGTGTCAGGCATCTGGACGCTGGTGGCTCACGCCTATAATCCTAGCTACTAAGGAGGCTGAGATCTGAGGATCATGGTTCAAAGCCAGCTGGGGCAGAAAAGTCTGTGAGACTCTGATCTCCAGTAAACCACTAAAAAACTGGAAGTGGTGTTGTAGCTCAAGAGGTAGAGAGATGACCTTCAGCTGAAGAGCTCAGGGACAGTGCTCAGGCCCAGACTTCAAGTCCCATGACCGACCAAAAAGAAAAATAGAAAAAAAAGTCTCATGGACTTCCCTGCCCTCACTGACTTTGAACAGTGATTCTCAGATTGCAGCCTCCTGAATAGCTAGGATTACAGGCATGAGCCATTAGGGCCTGGCTTGTATTTGTAATTTGTAATAGTCCCCATGGATGGGGACTATTTTTGAACTGTAAAGGTTATTGTCAATGTGTGATTTATGTTTTAAATTTGTAAGAATCATCTAATGTGATATACCAATTATTTTATTTTATTTTTTTGTCGGTCGTGGGGCCTGAACTCTGGGCCTGGGCGCTGTCCCTCAGCTCTTCAGCTCAAGGCTAGTGCTCTACCACTTGAGCTATAGCGCTACTTCTGGCTTTTTCTGCTTATGTGGTGCTGAAGAATCAAACCCAGGGCCTCATGCTTGCAAAGCAAGCATTCTACCACTGAGCCACCTTCCCAGCACTGATATACCAATTTTTATAAGTGACATTTAACTGTTTCACAACTCATTAAAATATTTTATATCGGAAAAAAAGGATATTTTTCTTTTTTCTGGCTTTAGATAGTACATATTGATTGGCATATAATATTTAGTATATCTTCACTGATACATAGTATAAAAATTTGTCTTTCTATATAGGAGAGAGCAACAATAGCAAAATGCAAATGTTTGTCCCTACACCAACACTTCTAGAAATCTGACCTGAGCCTCAGAGAAAGGAACAACGGAAATGCTGTTTTCCACCAAGATGGTTGCGATCTCCCCTTCCAGATCGCCGATCCTTCCTAGAACACGCACAAAATGTCCATTTGGATACACAGACGTTGATTCCCAGGAATCAATGCGTACAACTACCCTGAAGTCCTGCAGAGAAGAAAGGAAAACACATGCCAAAACCAGTCAGGAAACGGAAAAACAGCCCTGGGTTCCAAAGAGAGGGGCCCTTTTGCAGGGAGTGGCATGGGACACTTTATTTTCCTCTTTGGCTTTTGTCCTACCTGTTTTACTCAATTGCCAGATGGTATCTAAGCACTTGGCCCAATGCTTTGAAAAGAGGCATCGCCTCCTCACATCGGAGAATTGGGCTGCAAATTTTAGTCTGTTAAAGCCAACTGTAAACCATTTAACACTTGCCATGACAGGAAAAAATGCAATGACGCATGATCCAAATTAAGTTTTAAAACAATGGACTCAATTTTTAGTGTGTAGGAGTTACTTTCTGATTTCTGTCTTTTTTTTTTTTTTTTGTGCTAGTGCTATTGCTTGCACTCCAAGTCTGAGCATTGTTCCTTAGCTTTTTTCACTCAACAATGGCAATCTACCAGTGGGGTGCTAGTGGCTCACGCCTGTAATTCTAGCTACAGGAGGCTGAGATCTGAGGCTCACAGTTCAATACCAGCCTGGGCAGGAAAGTCGGTGAGACTCCTATCTCCAATAAACCACTAGAAAACCCGAAGTGGCACTGTGGCTGAAGCTGTAGAGTGCTTGCCTTGAGCTGAAGAGCACAGGGACAGCGCCCAAGTCCAGAGTTCAAGCCTCACAACGGACCAAAAAAAATGGCAATCTACCACTTGATCCCTATCTCTATTCCTGTTTGGTGTGTGTGTGTCTTTTTTTGCAGGTTAATTGGAGTTAAGAGTCTCATGGATTTGTCTGCTCAGGCTGGCTTCAAACTTCAATCTTCAGTTCTCAGCCTACTCAGTAGCTAGGATTACAGGTGTGAGCTACCAGTACTGGGTCAAGTAAAGGTTAATTTCTAAGTTCCTTGTTTCTATCTTCTCTCCAGTGCTATATATATATATATATATAT
>NW_012267227.1:1374660-1376089 GCF_000151885.1 Dipodomys ordii
CCATAGCACCATTTCCAGTTTTCTGGTGGTTTATTGGAGAAGAGTCTCACGGATTTTCCTGCCTGGCTTGCTGAAGTGGTAGAGCAGAGTGCTAGCCTTGAGCAAAAAAAGCTCAGGGACAGCACCAGGCCCTGAGTTCAAGCCCCAGGACCAATAACAAACAAAAATATGTGGGAGGCAGAGCCAAAACAGAGGAGTTGCAACACCAGTTACCTGCAGGGCTCCTGCTTGCTGAGTGCTGATCCGGATTTTGGGAATTCTGTAATCCCAGGGAGTAACTAGAACCTTCTGAGCATTTTTGCCCTGAGATTGGACTTCTTCTTTAGATGGAAATGTTACCACATAATCTCGCCAGTTCTTCTGAAGAATGCCCACCACTCGACCTTTGAGAAGACAAAGAAGAGGAAAGCATGTACCCAGTTAGATGCCACCAGCTATTTGTAACCCACTTAGCAGGAAGTGCAGACACACAGACACAGACACACAGACACACACTGCCAACTCAATTTTTAAGCATGTCCACATGAATTAAATGCTATTAGATATTCTTATTTTTAGCATTTGAAAGATGTATAATTTTCTTTCTTTTTTCTTTTGTGTGTGTGTGGGGGGATAGTATTGGGACTTAACACTCAGCCTCACACTCTTGCTTAGTTTTTTGTTGTTATTGGTCCTGGGGCTTGAACTCAGGACCTGGGTATGGTCCTTGAGCTCTTTTTGTTCAAGACTAGCACACTCTACCACTTTGAATCACAATTCCACTTCTGGTTTTTGAGTGGTTAACTGGAGATTAGAGTCGCACAAACTTTCCTACCTGAGCTGGCTTTGAATCTCTATCTTCAGATCTCAGCTTCCTAAGTAGCTAGGATTACAGGAGTAAGCTACTGACACTAGGCTTGCTTAGCATTTTTTCTCAAGGCTGGTGTTCTACCATTTGAGCCACACCTTTAATTCTAACTTTTTGCAGGTATATTGAAGAGTCTCTGGGCCTTGTTTACTCAGGCTAGCTTTGGGTAAAGCCAGATCTCAGCCTCCTGAGTAGCTAGGATTTCAGATGTGAGCCACCAGTGCCTGGCTAATAGATATTTTTTTAAGACAGTGTGTTCCAGGTCTGCTACTATGGCCTGGAATTCTCATTCTCCTGCTTTACCCCCTGTATGCTGGAACTACAGATGTGTACCACCATACCCAGCCAGAAGAGTAGATACGAGTACATATGGGTAGATATGAGAGTAGAAATATGGGACTGGGAATGTGGGTTGGTGGTAGAGTGCCTGCCTAGCATGCATGAGGCCGTGGGTTCGATTCCTCAACACCACATAAGCAGAAAAAGCTGGAAGTGGCGCTGTGGCTCAAGTGGTAGAGTGCTACCTTGAGCTGAGGCCCAGGCCCAGAGTTCAGGCCCCATGACCAACCAAAAAAAAAAAAA
>NW_012267227.1:1377294-1389867 GCF_000151885.1 Dipodomys ordii
CTGAACTCTGGGCCTGGGCGCTGTCCCTCAGCTCTTCAGCTCAAGGCTAGCGCTCTACCACTTGAGCCACAGCGCCACTTCCAGCTTTTTTTTTCCTGGTTGATTGGAGATATGGGTCTCAGGCTTAAATGTTAATTTTTCTTTTCTCTTCTTCTTTTTTTTTTTGGTCAGTCCTAGGGCTTGAACTCATGGCCTAGGGACTGACCCTGAGCTTCTTTTGCTTTTTCTATGTATGTGGTCCTGAGGAATCGAACCCAGGGCTTCCTGCATTCTATACAAGCACTCTACCACTAAGTCACATTCTTGAGCCCAAATGTTAATTTTCCAATTTTTAAAAAGTAAAGTAAAAGCCAGGAGCTGGTGGCTCACACCTGTAATCCTAGCTACCCAGAAAACTGAGATGAGAGGATTGTGGTTCAAAGACAGCCTGGGCAGGAAAGTCTATGAGACTATTATCTCCAATTAACCACCAGAAAACTGGAAGCGGTGTTGAGGTTCAAAGTAGTAGAGTGTTAGCCTTGAACAAAAAAACGCTCAGGGACAGCACCTATGCCCTGAGTTCTAGCCCCATGTCTGACCAAAAATCAATCAATCAATCAATCAATCAATCAATCCAAAAAGAAAAAGTAAAATAAAATGAAATCAAAATTATAGACTAGGGGCTGGGAAGGTGGCTCAGTGGTAGAGTGCTTGCATTGTATGCATGAGGCCCTGGGTTCGACTCCTTAGCACCACATAAGCAGAAACAGCCAGAAGTGGTTCTGCGGCTCAAATGGTAGAGTGCTAGCCTTGAGCTGAAGAGCTGAAGGACAGCGCCCAGGCCAAGTTCAGACCCCACGACTGACACACACACACACACACAAATATATATACTAAAACGTAGGGAAAGCACCTTGTGCCCCACAAATGCACGTGCCTATGGGGACACATGCATGGCATGCATGGTAGGACTATGTCACCTTTATCCTTTCACTGTGTAACAATAGAACAGATAAGTGGTGTGGACATTTAAATATGGCTTATACTGAACCTGAATCTTTAATTCAAATATGGTTTATACTGAACCTGAATCTTTACAGCTGGCTCCTTGAAGTCGAACAAAAGCTTCTATTTGTGCTCTATGTTTATTCACGTTCAGAATTCCCTAAAATCATAATTTAAAAAAAATCAGTGTTTTTGGTAGGAGAAACCAAGCAGGTGGAGTAGAAAAACAGAGGGGAACAGACATTTGTGAACACACATTTGTGTATGTACTTTTATAATGACTCTTACAAAAAACTGTTTTAAAGACAGGGGAGGAGGAAGGAGTTTGAGAAAGGATAACAAAAGGGTAGAGCTATCCCACATAGATCACATGCATATTTGGAAATGTCACAATGAAACCCCTTGGTACAACTCAAGTCCATGAGATTCCTATTTCTAATTAACGAGCAAAAAGTACCAGTGGAGCTGTGGCTCAAGTGGTAGAGCACTGGCCTTGAGTATAAATCACAAGATCATCTGGGTTGTCTCACACCTGCAACCCTTGTTATTAAGAAAGCTGAGATCTGAGGATCAGGGTTTGAAGCCAGCCTGGGTAGAAAAGTCTTGAGACTCTTATCTCCAATTGAGTACCAAAAAAGCCAGAAGTAGACTGACGGCTCAAGTGGTGGAGCACTAGCCTTGAGTACAAAAGCTCAGGGACAGTGTCCAAGATCTGAGTTTAAACCCCAGAGCTGGCGTACACACACAAAGAAAGGTAATAAAATAAAATACCCTTTGAGCAAGGACTTCAGTGTGGCATCTTCAAATCCACTGCCAAGGGCTATAAAAGGTGGCTACCAAGTCACCTTAAGCCTGGACAGGTTCATTCACCCTATGCATAGCCTTATGGTATCAACTCAGAGGCCAACAGGGAGAGGAGGGCACGGAAAGAGGTAGAAGAGGGGAGAAGAGGAAAGAAGGATAGGGAAAGGAGGAGAGGCAGAAGATGAACACTGCCTGGTTCTGAATGACTCAAGTCATCCTCACCTGGACATAGCATCCTGATTTGACCCCTGCTTCCAAGACCTCGGCAGGAAGATGTTCAGGGTACTCCTTTCCATGGCTCTCCTGATTCTCACTCTCCTTCTCCCGGCGGGATTGAAGGATGGAGTCACAGAGCTCATGGGCAGCTTTTAAATCAGGCCAAAAATTATCCAGGTAATTCTGCATTTCATAAAGGAGAGACACAGTTGAAAGACAGAAATTCTCCATCATTGCAGGACCACAGAACTGTTGCCAGCTGAGTGCTTCCTTATCTGTGTGTTGCTGAGTCTCCTCTCACACCCACTATGGTAGCTCATCAGTCTGTGAGCAGGCTCATGATCCACTGCCAGGTTCTCAGCACTTTATTTTCTTTTTTGGTCATGGGGCTTGATCTCTGGGCCTGGGTGCTGTCCTTGAGCTCTTCAGCTCAAGGTGAGCGCTCTACAACTTGAACTACAGCGCCACTTCTGGTTTTCTGGTGTTTAATTGGAGATAAGAGTCTCATGGACTTTGTTGCCCAGGCTGGCTTTGAACCATGATCCTCAGATCTCAGCCTCCTGCATAGCCAGGATTACAGGCCTGAGCCACCAACATGAAGCTGCGATCCTGTTTAGTTTTTTGGCTAAAGGTTGATGCTCTATCACTTGAGCCACAGCTCCATTTCCAGCTTTCTGAAGGTTAATTAGAAATAAGAGTCTCACAGACATTTCTGCTCAGGCTGGCTTTGAACCATGATCCTCGAATTTCAGTCTTTAGAGTAGCTAGGATTACTGGCATGAACCGGTTAGTGTCTTTGCTCTCCTCTATCTAACTTTACAAACCCCCATCTAAACTTCACATCTTTTTTTTTGTTTTTTTTTTTGCTTCCTGCTTCCATTTTGATGGGGCCCTTGGTCATACCGTTTGCTAAAGAAACACTATACAAAATAAAACCTTCCTATACTACTGGATTACAAAGAAAAGTCATTTTCACCAAAAGTAGAAAAATGTAATTTTAGTCAACTGTCCTCTGCAGGAACAAGACAAGATGTATTGCAAAAGAAAAACCTAGTGACACTGTCATTAATTTCCAGCGCCCCTGGAATTCTCTGGCATGCCAGAACACTTCTTTTCTTTTCTATTTTTTTTTTTTAGATTTTAAAGAGCAGAGCCAAGAAAATTCTATTGGCAGGTCTTTAGTAACACATGCACAGGAGAATCCTTAGAGCATTTACAATTCAAAATCCAGCGAGACTTTCTGTAAAGTGACCGGAGCTACAGAAGGCCTCACCTTGATTTCGGCATCAGAAAATGAAATCAATCAGTAGAATGGGATTGACCAGCTGGACAGACCAGTTGAGACCAGATAACTATTGAGAGATTCAAAGTCATCTAGGCAGATGGACAGCACAGCCAGGTTGCTATGACAGCCTGAAGAATCTGGCACTAAAGCCAGGCGCTGACGACTTAGGCCTATAATTCTAGCTACTCAGGAGGCTGAGATCTGAGAGTCACAATTTGAAGCCAGCCTGAGCAGGAATGTCCATGAGACTCTTATCTCCAATGAATTACCAATAAAGCCAAAATGAAGCTATGGCCCAAGAGGTAGAGTGCTAGCCCTGAGCAAAAAAAGTCAGGGACAGCCAGGCACTGGTATAATACTAGCTACTCAGGAGACTGGGATGTGAGGATCCAGCCAGGGAAGGAAAGTCTGTGAGACTCTTAGCTCCAATTAGCCATTAGAAAACAGGAAGTGGCGCTGTGGCTCAAGTGGTAGAGCACTAGCCTTGAGCTGAAGAGCTGAGGGACAGTGCCCAGGACCAGAGTTCAAGCCCCATGACTGGCCAAAAAAACAAACAAACAAAAAACCTCTATGAAATTACCTCTGAAGGGGCTGGGAAGGTGGCTCAGTGGTAGAGTGCTTGCCCTGCATGCCTGAGGCCCTGGGTTCAATTCCTCAGCACCACATAAGCAAAAAGAAAAAAGCCGGAAGTGGTGCTGTGGCTCAAGTGGTAGAGCGCTAGCCTTGAGCTGAAGAACTGAGGGACAGAGCCCAGGCCCAGAGTTCAGGCTCCACGACCCGACCAAAAAAAAAAAACAAAACAATACCTCTGAAGCTGAGCTGGGGAACCTGAAAAGGTTTGAGAAGTTGGAACATGGCCTGCACAGCACTTGAAATGCTTAGAGCTGGCCATGGAAGGGTTCAAACAGACAGCTCTGGAGAGGGTGAAAAGACTAGATTGCTATTCACCCCTTTCCTTAGGCTAGCTGCTGTGCTGGGGACCTTGTAGGCTGGATGAAAGACCTTGACAGTTTAACCTTGGGATAGATAAGTGGGCATCATGTCTGGGCTTTCCCTAGGCTGTAGTCTCCTGTCTCAAAAAAAAAATAAGGGGGAGGGGGGGGCTGGGAATGTGGCTTAGTGGTAGAGTGTTTGCCTAGCATGCATGAAGCCCTGGGTTCGATTCTTCAGTACCACATAAATAGAAAAGACTGGAAGTGGCACAGTGGTGGAGTACTAGCTTTGAGCAAAAGCAGTTCAGGGACAGTGCCTAGGCCCTGAGTTCAAGCCCCAGGACTGGTATAAATAGACAAATAAATAAATAAATAAAGGAACCAATGTCTGTCACAAAATGTTTTAGCTCTGATTGTAATATTAATATAAATTTTTGTATGTATTCATAGTAACCTTCCCTATGTAAACTCAAATATGCTGTCTTGTGGGGACTTGGGGCCCAAGTACAGGTGAGCTTGGGACCCCTGGTTTCCCCTCCATCTCTCTATGTCTCTGTACTGCCTACAGTTGTAATCAGCAACACTTCTGAAACAATTTAGCTTATTAGGCTGCTCTTGGATACTGCCTGCCTTAGGCACAGGAGCTAAGGTGAGGTTAACTGGCTGGTTAGTAAAAAAGATAAGGACCATCTTAATAGGGCCTGAACTCTGGGCCTGAGCACTGTCCCTCAGCTCAAGGCTAGTGCTCTACCACTTGAGCCACAGCGCCACTTCCAGCTTTTTTCTTTTTGCTTATGTGGTGCTGAGGAATCGAACCCAGGGCCTCAGGCATGCAAGGCAAGCGCTCTACCACTGAGCCACCTTCCCAGCTCCCTCTCCTTCTGTCTTTATTTCCTCTTTCATGTGTTGCCAAAGGGATCCGTGTTTTAAGCTCTCCTCACAAAATGAATGAGCCAGTGCTTGCACACATGCGTACACATGTGCACACATACACACACATTCATAACCACAAGTGATAAGAAATACCTTGAAAGAAATCACAAACACTCCTTCTGTTTCACTTCCGTACTGCTGAATGGCCTCTTCATCTTCCGTCACCATAACGACCGGCATCCTGTCCTGGCAGTGGTGATAGTACCAGACAGCCGCGTTGTAGATGCTCCTGAGAGGCAAAGCACAGTGAGCTCCCCGCTGGCACAATACGTACACACGAACACATGTGTACTGACACATTAAACCCTTTAGTATTAATTATAGTTGTAGAATAATCTAGATCCACTGGTAGAGAGCCAACAATAAGGAACTGTGGAAGGGGTCCCCCGGGGCCTACCTGGTCTGCCACTTCTCCATGGGCTCCCCTCCTTCCCGAGGAAGATAGCAGTGCTGCTGGAATTCATTAGCGAACAAAATGCAATCATGGCGTGCATCCTTCAGTAGGTTTCGCAATTTGTTATACTGTCTGCAACACAGAGGGGAAGAATAAATCTAACGCAGGTACTGATCTCCTGCCACGTTCTCCTAAGAATCAAGAAAAAAAAAAAGGTATTTTAGAGCAAAAGATGGGACTGTTTAAAGCCTGGGAAATGTCCCAGCATTCCAAGTCTGAGGAATGAGGATCAAGAGTTCCAGGCTAGTCTGGTGCCAGTGGCTCATGCCTTTAATCCTAGCTACTCAGGAGGATGATATCCAAGGATCCAGATTCTTGCCTGGGCAAGAAAGTCCATGAGACATTTATCTCCAATTAACCACCAAAAAAGTTTGTAGTGGAGCTGTGGTTTGAGTGGTAGAGTGCCAGCTTTGAGTGGAAAAAAACCAAATGAGATCATGAGGATCTGACATTAAGCCCCAGTACCAGGGCCAAAAAAAGAAGAAAAACAAGTCTCTGAGCAAACTGTGATAGTCTCAGGATCCAGTGGAGGTCTCAGGACCTCACCTTCACTTTAGACCCAGAGGTTCTCACATCTACTTGTTTCCCCAGATAAAGATGAGATACAAAACCAAGAAACCAGAGCCAGGCGCTCTATAGGCTCACGCCTATAATCCTAGCTACTCAGGAATCTGAGATCTGAGGATCACAGTTCAAAGCCAGTCCAGGAAAGAAAGTCTGTGAGATTCTTATCTCCAATTAATCACAGAAAACAGCAGAAGTAGAGCTGTGGTTCCAGTGATAGAGCGTTAGCCTTGGGCAAAAAGAGCTCAGGTCCAGGGGCTGGGAAGGTGGCTCAGTAGTAGAGCGCTTGCCTTGCATGCCTGAGGCCCTGGGTTCGATTCCTCAGCACCACATAAGCAAAAAGAAAAAAGCCGGAAGTGGCGCTGTGGCTCAAGTGGTAGAGCACTAGCCTTGAGCTGAAGAGCTGAAAGACAGCGCCCAGACCCAGAGTTCAGGCCCCACAACCGGACCCCCCCCATAAAAAAACTCAGGTCCAGAGTTCAAACCCCAGGACCAGCTCTCAACAAAACAAAAAAAAACAGTAAACCGCTCCAAATCAGAGTAAGAATAAACAAACCTTCCTAAAATTTAGGAAACTCACTAAGTTAACAAATGACAACAAAAAAAGAATTTTGTAAATTTATTAAGCTTTACTCCCATCTATTCTTTTCAGTGGATACAGTGTGGATGCAGTCATTTGTCAGCTACTATCAGCAGATAAAACAAATGAACAAATGGCCAGAGAATACTGATTGGCAAAGCAGGAATGTAGCAATCACTCTGAGCAAGACAGTCAGGTTTGCTTGCAGACGTGTGGGATTGGGGCTGTAATTTAATACCGAACAATACAATAGAGTTGTATTT
The DNA here is from genome assembly GCF_000151885.1 of Dipodomys ordii. Taxonomy (NCBI): domain Eukaryota; kingdom Metazoa; phylum Chordata; class Mammalia; order Rodentia; family Heteromyidae; genus Dipodomys; species Dipodomys ordii. The sequence goes on from NW_012267227.1 coordinate 1,384,310, forward strand.
CCTGCTAGTCAGTCTTTGAAGCTTATGACAGAATTAGACAGATGAGCATGCTGTGTGGAGTCAGCAGAGCATCATGGATCCTTGAACAAGCCTGACAGGAATGATGGGGGAGCAATAGTTTACTAAGTCAAGTGTAATATAAAATATCAGAAGTTTTAAATATTCCAGTCTTACTTAGACAGGCTTAGATATTTTGCAAACTTCATCATCTAAATATTTCAATTTCTTGGAGACAGCTAAACTTACTTCTATTTATTCAATTAATTAATTAATTTTTTGGTGCTGGTCCTCGGACTTGAACTCAGGTCTGAGCACTTTCCCTGAGCTTCATTTCCTCAAGGCTAGAGCTCTACTACTTTAGCCACTTCTGTTTCCAGCTTTGTGTGTATGTGTGTGTGTGTGTGCACGTGTGTGCATGTGTTTGCTGGTCCTGGGACTTGAACTCAGGGCCTGGATGCTATTCCTGAATTTCTTTTTTTTTTTTTTGGTCGGTAGTGGGGCTTGTACTCTGGGCCTGGGCACTGTCCCTGCGCTCTTCAGCTCAAGGCGAGCACTCTACCACTTGAGCCACAGCACCCACTTCCAGTTTTCTAGTGGTCTATTGGAGATAAGAGTCTCACAGACTTTCTAGCCCGGGCTGGCTTTGAACAGTGATCCTCAGATCTCAGCCTCCTGAGTAGCTAGGATTACAGAGGTGAGCCACCGTACCCGGCTCCCTGAGCTTTTTTTGCTCAGGGCTAGCACTCTACCACTTGAGCCACACCTCCACTTTCTGCTTTTTGGTGCTTAATTAGAGATAAGAGTCTTGGGCTGGGAAGGTGGCTCAGTGGTAGAGTGCTTGCCTAGCATGCATGAAGCCCTGGGTTTGATTCCTCAGTACCACATACACAGAAAAAGCCAGAAGTGACGCTGTAGTGGAGCTGTGGTTTGAGTGGTAGAGTGTTAGCTTTGAGTGGAAAAAGCCATACGGTGGCTCAAATGTTGGAATGTTAGCTTTGAGCAAAAGAAGTTCAGGGACAGTGCCTACGCCCTGAGTTCAAGCCCCAGGACTGGCCATAAATAAATAAATAAATAAATAAAATAAATAGTCTCACAGACTTTCCTGCCTGGGCTGGCTATGAACCTTGATCCTCAGATCTGAGCCTCACAAGTAATTAAGATTACAGGTGTGAACCAATGGAGCCATGATTTCAGTGTCTCCCATGGACAATAGATTGAAATTTATTCTTGACTGTGAGATACTAAGAGGGTAATTCAACCCTGTTCTGAAGTGTGGTCTTTATTTGATGCTGGTAGTTCATACCTGTAATCCTAAGTACTCAGGAGGCTGAAATCTGAAATCATGGTTTGAAGCCAGCCCAGGTAGAAAAGTCAGTGGGACTTCTCTCCACTTCACCAGTAAAATGCTGGAAATGGAGGTATGGCTCAAGTGGTAGAGCACCTACCTTGAGCAAAATATAAAATGAGAACACGAGGGCTTTAGTTCAAGCCTTAGAACTAGCAGACAAAATGAAGTAAGGAAGGAAGGGAGGGAGGGAGGGAAAAGTAGGGTCTTGGGAAGATGGTTGGTATTAGACAAGGTTGACAGGGTATAGACCCCCCCACCCCCACCACACTTTGTTTTGGATTATTGGTGATTTAATAAGACAGAGGCCAGAAGATACATGCCAGGTGGCATGGAACTCAGTCAACTAGAAGATGTGAACTTTTTTTTTTTGGTCGGTCATAGGGCTTGATCTCTGGGCCTGGGTGCTGTCCCTCAGCTCTTCAGCTCAAGGCTAATGCTCTCCCACATGAGCCACAGTGCCACTTCCGGTTTTCTGGTGGTTAATTAGAGGTAAGAGTCTCATGGACTTTCCTGCCTGGGCTGGCTTCGAACCGCAATCTTCAGATCCCAGCCTCCTGAATACCTAGGATTACAGGCATGAACGTCCAGTCCACCAGTGCATTGGGCCATTGAAGTCATCCAGAGATTTTTTTTTTTTATCATGGGGTTTGAACTCAGGGCTCTGTCCTTGAGTTTATGTGCTCAAGGTTAGTGCTCTACCACTTTGAGCCACAACCTCACTTCCAGTTTTGGAGTGGTTAATTGGAGATAAAATTATCATGGACTTTTCTGTCCAACCTGGCTTCAAACCATACACCTCAGATCTCAACCTCTTAGAGATGTATTTGTTTTCTTTTTTGTCAGTACTGGGTCTTAAATTTAGGGCCTCTAGTTCTAGCTTAGCTTTAGTCACTCAAAGCTGGCACTTTTCTACTTGAGCCATACCTCCACTTCCAGCTTTTTGCTGGCTAACTGAAGGTAAGAGTCTCATGGACTTTCCTACATGGGCTGGCTGTGAAATGAGATCCTCAGATTTCAGTCTCCCAGATTAGCCACCAGGGCATTGCTAGTTCACATTTAATTTCCTCCATAAGGCTATTGAGGCTTCTTCAGTGTCTTCTTGTCTCTGGCATCTAACCCCAACAGAAAAGAAGCTTGTGGCAAGAAGGCTTCCTTTTGTTTGTCAAGGCCTAGGACTAGGAGCTCAAAAAAAATCCAATGGAAACCACAGCAGTAGCTTGAGCATAAGTCATACCTCCTTGTGTTTTGTTTTCTAATCTAGTATATCCACAGTCAGGGCCCAGCTCTGGAAAGCCAATTGTTTTTCAAGCTAACTACTTTAGAAATGAACAGGAGGGGGAAAAAAAAAGACATTTAAATTCCAATTCTTTGCCTTTTGAATGTGTCAGGAATTTTTTTCAAACAATCCTTTGCATTAAAAATACTTTAGAAAACAGAAGTTGAAAAGGCTATACCAGCAGCAATCCAAAAGATGATAATGAATTGATTTTCAGGAGCAGAAATTGAAATACTACAACACCGAGAGCAACATTTTACTGCAGAGAGGGGCAAGCATCTATATCTTTGTGTCTGAGAAAAATCAACTGCAAGCTCATTTTAAAATATTCTATCTGAAAAAAAAAACCTATATGCAATCCAGTTAATGTACATTTCTTTGAACTGAGTGTATCATAAGGACATTTTGTCATTTTCATATACAAATAAAAACACTTTGTTGCTACCAAGGTCTTGAGGAAATCATAACACTTAACCTGGGATGTATATATATATGTGTATATATACATACATATGTATATATATGTATATGTACACACACACATACATATGTATATATATGTATATGTACACACACACACACACACATATAAAATTCTAAAATGCTATTTCCAAACAGTTTTAAGTGCAAAAATCACAAAACCTTTGCTAATATTAAGTGAAGCAAAACTGTAGAGTATTTATATAAAAGCGTGGTGGCCATCCTTCACTTAAGTACAAGGTAAGTATTTTCAACTGGTTCGATTAGAAATGTTTTACTATGCTAGTAATTCTACTAGTCACCTAAAAAAAGCAAAGTAAGTTATTTCCAATTTCATTGAATCAACCTTTAGATATACATTATGCATTCACAATAGAGGAACCTAAGATTTAAAAGTATTTTTTCCCCCAAGAACAGAAGGTATATTCTGAAACAACCTATCTACAATTAAAAAGATTAAATAATACACATTATCAGCAAAAGCAAAAACAAAATTGAAAGCAATATCCCTTCTCCCATAAAAATGCAAATCAAAAGGCAACTCACACTAGCGTCTAAATATCTACATAGAGGACACAATGCAGTCTATTGATCTACAGTCAGCTCTGTTGGCCAGATGTTGAAGCACAAGTATAAAATGCTACTGCATTCCTCACTAGCAAAGAGAATACTAAAGTAGTTTCTAAAATCCTTTAGGAGAAATGAATGCCTTCCCTCCCCTCCTCCAACAATGGATCTTCTCTAAAGAGGGGAAAAAGTGTATTATAAATAAAGAATGCAGCTGGGTACTGGTGGCTCATGCCTGTAATCCTACCTACTCAGGAGGCTGAGATCTGAGGATTGTGGTTGGAAGCCAGCCAGGGCAGAAAAGTTCCCATGAGATTCTTCAATTACCCACTCAAAAACTGGAGGTGGTGCTGTGTGGTTCATGTGGTGGAGCGCTAGCCTTGAGCATAAAATAGGCTCAGAGACTGTACCCAGGCCCTGAGTTCAAGCCCCATGACCGACATAAATAATAAATAAATTAATAAATAAAGCAAAACACATACCTCCGGCCCCTTTGATGTTGCACAGCTTGACAAGCTGTTTGCATGAAGATAATTCCCTTCAACTCCAGAAACTCTAGGATCTCAAGGTAATCTTGAACAACTTTCCAGTCTGGGATTACATAATGAGTCACATCACTACTCAACAGCTTCCCTTCTGAAATGTAATTCAAAATGAGAGCGATTAGATAACAATTTCAAAGCCAACTTTCCATTTCAGTGTTATGGAAGCCTGGTGTCCAGAATAATTGCCTATTTTCACTCTACCTTGAAGCTTTGGATAGGCAAAAACAGACTTTGGTCAAGGAGCAAAATTCAGGGGAAATCCACTTATTTGTTTTATTCTGTTTATTCTATTCTACTGATATTGGGGGCTTGAACTCAGGGCCTCATGCTCTTAGTTGGCCTTTTCGCTCAAGGGCAGTCCTTTACCAGTTGAGTCACAGATCCACTTCCAGCTTTTTTTGGTGCTTAATTGGAAATAAAGAGTATCAAATTTTTTTACCAGGCTGGCTTCAACCTGTGGTCCTTAGATTTCAGACTCTTCTTTTTTATGAAGCTGTGATAAATACAAATTCAACATGGTTTATGGTGCTGCCAGTGGTGCAGGAAAGTATGACTGATATTTTAAAAACAGACAAGTATATTTTCAGCATGAGTTGAGTATTTCTGTGTTAATCTATCACTTGCATACTTACTCAATTCAAACGCATGTATGTGTTAATAACCACTTGCTGTGTTCCCTGGGGTTTCAAGCTATGCATATACTCAAGAGGTCCAAGGCCCAGAAGGCTAGAACTGACTAGAAAGGGCATTCAGAATGCACAAGCAATGGACAGTGCGGTTTCCATCTAGCTGAGAGCAACTCAGCCAAGCTGTAACTGACACAGTAGCCACGTTGTACCCCTAACCAACAGTAGAAGGCTCCAAAGCTGAGCTCACCCTCCCACCGAAAGGAAGGGTCAGTACCCTTCCCTCATTTACAGGGCATCCTGAGCAGGGCACCAGTGGCTCAAGCCTACAATCCTAGCTACTCAGGTGGATGAGATGCGACAGCAGTTCGAAACCAGCCCTGGAAGGATGATTGACCAGCAAAAAAGCTGGAGGTAAAGATGTGGCTCAAATGGTAGAGCACCAGCCTTGAGCGGAAAAAGCTCTGGGACAAGGCCCAGGCTCGGAATTCAAACCTCAGTACTGTCACACACACCAATAATAATAAAAATAGACTAAAATAAAAAGGGGCCCCCTAACAGCCCCTCTCCACTCCAAAGTTCCCCAGGACGTTTGTACAAGGAGGGCCCAGATCACTCCCAGATCCTACGCTGGGGCGCCATTAAGTGTTGGAGCTCTAGCAAGGGTGCAAATTTGGGGGAAGCAAGCAAGTGCCCACCAGGGAGCAAGCTCGCGC
>NW_012267227.1:1390656-1394986 GCF_000151885.1 Dipodomys ordii
CCGGAACCCGCGCCTAACGGCTGCGCCCGCCCGAGAGCCCCGACCCTCCCTCCCTCCCCACCCGGGTCTGGGGAAGGGCGGAATCAATGCATCTACTCTGGAGGCTGAGATCTGAGGATCGCGGGTTCGAAGCCAGTCTTAAGCAGGAAAAGTTGGTGAGACTTTCATCTCTTAACCAGCAAAAAGCCAGACGTGGCGCTGTGGCTCACCGTAGTAGAGCGCCAGCCCAGAGCAGAAAGCTCAGGGACAGCGCCCAGGCCCTGAGTTCGAGTCCCACGACCGACACAGAGACAACAAGAAAAAAAATGGGTGAAAGGCTGACCTAGAAAGAGGTTTGGTGCAACTCTGCACGATGCTTTGTTCCTGTGCCCCAGTTTAATCTGGGGGTAGTTAGTAGAGTTTTCGGTTCCTGGCTCGTGTTCTTTCTAAAAGAGCTGCCAGATTCAGCAAATCAGCCAGCAAACCGTGGTCACCAGGCCTTTGCCCCTTCAAAATGTACTTAAATGTATTAAACATGTTTATCCGTGTAACATTTCGACGCTGCAGATCAAAAACAAACTAAAAACAGCCCCTCTCCTGGAGATAAAAACCACTGCTCAACCACAAGCTGTATATCATTTGCAAAGGGATTTAAAAAAACATAGCTAGGCCAGGAGCCAGTGGTTCACACCCATAAGCCTAACTACTCAGGTGGCCCAAGCCAGTTGGGGCAGGAAAGTCTGTAACTTTGTTTTTTAAATTGGTAGTAGGACTTGAACTCGAGGCCTGGGCGCTGTCCCTGAGCTCTTCAGTTCAAGGCAAGCAAGCACTCTACCACTTGAGGCACAGGTTTTCTGGTTTGTTTGTTCTTAATTGGAGGTCAGAATCTCATGGATTTTCCTGCCTGGGCTGGCTTCCAACCGGGATCCTCAGATCTCAGCCTCTTGAGTAGCTAGGATTACAGGCCAGAGTCACCAGTGCCTGGCTCTGTGAAATTCTTATCTCCAACTAGCTCTCCCTCCCGCCAATGAGATTGGGAGTAGAGCTGTGGCTCAAATGGTAGAGCACCAATTTTGATTTTTAGAAAAAGTTATGTAAGGCACAATGCCCAGGCCTTAAGTTTAAGTCCCAGTGCCAGCACAAAAATAGTAAAAATAAAATATATCTGGGCACAGGTATAGCTATTCAAGAAGCTGAGATTCAGGGGCTGGGAAGGTGGCTCAGTGGTAGAGTGCTTGCCTTGCATGCATGAGGCCCTGGGTTCGATTCCTCAGCACCACATACGCAGAAATAAAAAAGCTGGAAGTGGCGCTGTGGCTCAAGTGGTAGAGAGCTAGCTTTGAGCTGAAGAGCTGAGGGACAGCACCCAGGCCCAGAGTTCAGGCCCCATGACGGGACCCCCCCCCCCCCAAGAAAAAAAAAGAAGCTGAGATCCAGAAGATAGCAGTTTGAAGTCAGTCCCTAGGTTCCATCTCCAATTAACCAGCAGAAAAGCAGGCTGGAGGTGTGGCGCAAATGGTAAAGTGCCAGCCTTGAATAAACAAGCTCAGCAAGGTCCTGATTTCAAACTTCAGTACCCGGTCATAATGTAGAGTTCTTTCTTGACAAAGACTCAAGTTATTCCTAGTGGGTACATCTTGAACTTACTGTTTCCCAAGCACTCAACAAACTCAGTGTAACGGCCTTGCAACATCTTGCAACATCTAATTTACCACCCTCAATGGAGTGGGGTGTTTGTACACCATTTTACAGATTGTGAGGATGGATTAGAGAGGCTATTGGAGGACAAGCTTTTATGTTGTTAAGCATCAAGATTTCAAGCAAGAATCTGGCTAGACTCAGCAGCTTCTGAACAAATTACCAGGCTACTCAAGATGAATGAAGCACAGTTATGCATCTGAGAAATTTATACTGTACTTGCCCGCCCTAGTTAGGAAACGAGAGTCCAGTGGCATCTTACTCCCTTCCCTTTAAGGAAACACATAAAAAAATCCCTGGTCAATACTGGGTGCGGTGGCTCACACTTACTATTCAGGAAGCTGAGATTTGAGGATCATGGGTCGAACCTAGAATGGACAGGAAAGCCCATGAGACTCTAATCTCCAAATAATCACCAAAAAGCCACAAGTAGAGCTGTGGTTCACAGTGGTAGAGCACTAGCTTTGAGCACAAAAGCTCAGGGGACAGCACCCAGGCCCTAAATTCAAGCTCCCAGACACACACACACACACACACACACACACACACACACACACACACACACACACACACACAAAGTTTCAGAGTCCTCACAGCTCTCCTGATTTTTTTTATGTTTTTCTCTACACCATAGTCACTGACAAAACAGGGAGAGAAACTCCCCAAATGAGAAGTTTAGTCCCTGGCCAGAACCAATCACAAGGCCATACCCAGCCAGGGGGTGGGCAGGAAGTGCCTTCCACTTCCCTGAGCAACTCTAGGTTGTGAGACTTGAACTCCATACATCACTAATTTCTAATTCTCACAGTATTGAAGTGTAGGATTTCTTTTCTTTTGTTTTTGGGTCAGTCTTAGGGCTTGAACTCAGAGCGTGGGCCCTGTCCCTTAGCTTTTTTTTATTCAAGGCTGGCACTTGCTCTATCATTTAAGCCATAGTTCCACTCCCTGGCATTTTGTTGGTTAATTGAAGAGTCTCACAGACTTTCCTGCCCAGGCTGGCTTTGAACCATGATCCTCAGATCTGCCTTCTGAATAGCTAGGATTACAGACATGAGCCTCTGGTTTGGAAATAAATGTGTTGAGAGGCTTCCCCAAGAAAATCACTCAGACACATGGTCACATACAAAGGAAAAGGAGTTTTTTTTTTTTTTTTGGTCGGTCGTGGGGCTTGAACTCTGGGCCTGGGCACTGTCCCTCAGCTCTTCAGCTCAAGGCAAGCGCTCTACCACTTGAGCTACAGCGCCACTTCCGGTTTTCTGGTGGTTTATTGGAGATAGGAGTCTCATGGTCTCTCTTGCCCAGGCTGGCTTTGAACCTCGATCCTCAGATCTCAGCCTCCTGAGTAGCTAGGATTACAGGCGTGAGCCACCAGCGCCCGGCGAGGAAAAGGAGTTTTTAAAGTCAGTAACCTGACAGGCTACCCAATGGGCAGGGAGTAGCAGCTGGGTGGGACTATCAACATAGTTTATAGGGCTGGGTTCATGTGAGATGTGAGAAACAGAAACTGCATTGTGGAAGGGTTTAACATTTACAGTTATAGCTGCACAAACAATGGACAGACTAGGTAAGAAGATGGAGGAGGTTAGGCTGACACTTCTTACAGCAGCAACCATGACCCTAATACAGCCTCATTTTACAAAGGAGAGCCAGGAATTTGTCCAAAAGTTGCTGGACTGTTTGTTCAAAAAGTTCTTTATAGCATTTATATGTCCTGCTGACGTGGCTCAGAGAGTTTTACCCCAGCTTTTGGTTTGTGTTGGTTTTGGTGCCAGTCCTGAGGCTTGAACTCAGGGCCTGGGTACTATCCTTGAGTTGTTTTGCTCAAGGCTAGTGTTCTACTACTTGGACCTTAGTTTCACTTCTGGCTTTTTTTGTGGTTCTTTGGAGATAGGAGTTTCACAGACTTTCCTGCTGGGGCTGGCTTTGAACTGTGATCCTCAGATCTCAGCCTCCTGAGTAGCTAGGATTACAGTCTTAAGGCCCTGGACCCACCCCTCACACAGTTTTAAAGGTCACCATCACGTAGCAAGTGGGAGAGGGGTAGTGTTCTGGGATGTCTTATCCTAGCTAGTTGAGGGCAGCAGAGTCATGCTGGGCAGGATGCCTTGTGGCTTGGTTTTCTCCTTAGTTGCTTTTTTCCTTGTCAGTCCCAGAACAGATGGACAACCCATTGCCTAGATAGCAGAATGCCCTGACAGCTTTTAGCGCTCTGCTGCCGATGGAAATCTCTGGCTGAGGCTCCCTTTCCCTGGCTCGTGACTTCATGATTTCAATCTCTAGGCTGAGCAGCCGTGTGCTTACACTGCAGGGAGTTTGTAGCATTGACTGCCTTCTTGAAGATGTGTCCTGGGAATGCAGACTTCAGCATTCACATGACTCATAATCAAAGGTCTCACTGAAAGGTTTAACCCAGAAGGGATGGGTTAAGAGAAATGGGTGACAGTGTTGTCAGACACTGTGTACTCATGTACTGTTTTGTAGAATGGGAACTTCTTTGTTCAACTACTTAAAGATAATTTAAAAAAATTTTTAGGGCTGGGAAGGTGGCTCAGTGGTAGAGCGCTTGCCTTGCATGCATGAGGCCCTGGGTTCAATTCCTCAGCACCACATAAGCAAAAAGAGAAAAGCTGGAAGTGGCACTGTGGCTCAAGTG
>NW_012267227.1:1395617-1397423 GCF_000151885.1 Dipodomys ordii
CTCTTAAGAGTAGTACATGTCCGCACTTGCGTGCGCACGCGCACACACACACCCAATTTTAGATGAGCTCCAGGATCTAGAGTGGATTATAGAAGCAAGCTTTGAAATATTCCTTCCCTATTGATTTAAAATTGCAATAAACATTGTGCTTTTCACTCTATTCGAACAACACTAAGAGGATGCCAAATGAAAACATTGAAGTTCCTCTATGATCTAGTAATTTCTCCTGTTGATGGCTTGTATACCTCCTCCAAGTCATTAAAAATAACCTGAAGTTTATAACTCTTTGAAGAGCTTGACAATCTATTTTGTGCCAGCTAATTACAGCTGGTGATTTCCAGTCTTGTACTAGGGCCCTACTGTTCTTAGTTCTCTGTGTGTGGGGGAAAGGGGGTTTGTGCTTGGGCTTGCTTGGCTGGTGCCCAACCACTTGAGCCATACCTCCCACCCTGGTTTTTGCTAGTTTTTGTTGTCAGTCACAGAGCCTGAACTCTGGGCCTGGGCACTGTCCCTCAGCTCTTCAGTTCTAGGCTAGCACTCTACCACTTGAGCCACAGCATCATTTCCGGCTTTTTCTGCTTATGTGGTGCTGAGGAAGCGAACTCAGGGCCTCATGCATGCAAAGCAAGCACTCTACCACTGAGCCACCTTCCCAGACCTTTTTTGCTCATTATTTTGGAGACTTTTCTCCATGAGCTGTGAGATTGAACATCAGTCCTCCAGATCTCAGTCTCCTATGTAGTCAGGATTACAGATGTAAGCCTCCAGTGCCGGCTCGAAAGTACATTTTGTAAACAAGGAAATTGAAAGAATCAAAGTTATTGTTCAGTGACTGTATGTACTTTATGTATGATAAAGACCCTGAGCCTTTGTAGTTTGGCCAGAGTTCATGCAAGAGGGACTTATGCTATACTGTATGTATACACACACACACACACACACACACACACACACAGACACACACATCGATACTAGAACTTGAACTCAGGGTCTCTTTTTTCTCATCGTTGGTGCTCTACAACTTGAACCATGCCTCTGGTCTAACTTTTTGCTGGCTAATTGGAGAGAAAGCTAAACTTTTCTACCTAGGCTGACTTTGAACCATGATCTTGCAGATCTTAGTCTTCTGAATAGCTAAGATTGCAGGCAGGAGACGCGGGCACCTGACTTCATGGCGCTGCTCTTTAGTTATCATTAAACAGGAGTTATAGGCGTGGAGATTGTTCTGTATGGCGGACAGGAGATGAACTAGATACAGGGTGACAGAACTTGAGACAATGACAAACAAGTATTGACCTTACCTACCATAACTCTTAACTTCCCAGAGCTGTGGTTGAGTTTTCCTATAAAATATGGCTACCAGCACAGAAGTTGCTTAGTATTGATACTGTTTCATGAATCCATGATTCTAAAGGCTCATGGACACATCTAAAATTTCCCCTGATCCAAGGACTCACTGCTTTTCTTTGTTTCACATGTTGATGAGGTCAAATTGCTGCTGAGATCGCCCCACTCTCTGTATTTAGGGCTAATTTATTTTCTGCCATGTTAAAGCTTTCTAGTCCTTCATTTGGACATTTTTTTTGGCCTGATTTATTTATTTATTTATTTATTTTTAATTTTTTTTGGTCTGGTCGTGGGGCCTGAACTCTGGGCCTGGGCGCTGTCCCTCAGCTCTTCAGCTCAAGGCTAGCGCTCTACCACAGCGCCACTTCCGGCTTTTTTTCTTTTTGCTTATGTGGTGCTGAGGAATCGAACCCAGGGCCTCAGGCATGCAAGGCAAGTGCTCTACCACTGAGCCACCTT
>NW_012267227.1:1400364-1401480 GCF_000151885.1 Dipodomys ordii
GCTTTTTTCTTTTTGCTTATGTGGTGCTGAGGAATCGAACCCAGGGCCTCAGGCATGCAAGGCAAGCGCTCTACCACTGAGCTACCTTCCCAGCCCAAGGCTCTTGAATTCTTGATCTCATAGTTGAGTTGAGATCCTAGCAGAAGGAGTGCTTGTCTCGGCTTAAGGACTGTGGCCTGGACCCAGGCTGGAATCTTTGGAAATTCAGGACATATGTCCTTAAGGTTTGCCCCTCCTACATGAATTTACTATTTAGTGAGCAGCTACTTTGTTCCCGGTTCTAGGGGAGGACACACAAATGAAGATGACAATGGTAGCAAGCCCATCAGGGGGCTCTCAGCCTGATGAGGATTTGGATCATCAGAGAGGCCAGATGCTAAATAGTAGCACAAGGAACTGGATGAGGCCCCACAGGCGGGAGCAGCAATTGCCAAGCAGACAGCAGAGACTCTAAGCCTGCTGCCTGCACCGTCAGGGAGGACAAATGATATTTTAGGCAGGGCATAGCCAGGCAGGAGGTTGTGATTGAACTGAATACAAGCAAGGGAAAGGTAAAGCCCCAGCAGACACACAGGGATGGAAAGATGGAAGGTAGCTTTGGCTGTGACTGAAAAGCTGAAGGCAGAGAAAGCACTGGTGGCCTAATACTAACTACTCAGGAGGCTGTGAAATGGGAGGATCATGGTTCTAAAGCCAGCCGTGGCAGAAAAGTCTGTATGACTCTTTTTGTTGTTGTTGTTGTTGCCCAATCCTGGGGCTTGAACTCAGGGCCTGGGCACTGTCCCTGAGCTTTTCTGCTCAAGGCTAGCACCATACCACTTGAGCCACAGCACTACTTTTGACTTTTTGGTAGTTGGACTTTTCTGCCTGGATGGGCTTTGAAACTCAATCCTCAGATCGCAGCCTCCTGAATGGCTAGGATTCCAGGCATGCGCCACCAGTGCCTGGCATTTTTATTCTTCTTATTGCTTTGTCCTCTTCAATTTTCTTTTTTTTTTTAAATTTTATTTTATTTTATTTGTGAACAAACTGTACAGAGGGGTTACAATTACATGGGCAGGATAATGTGTACATTTCTTACCAAGCATTGCAGCCTCCTCCTTTGTTTACCCTTCC
>NW_012267227.1:1401530-1402529 GCF_000151885.1 Dipodomys ordii
AAAAAAAAAAAAGAACAAAACTGTTAACCTACAGATAATTTTGCTATTCTACCACTAAGTGGCGCTGTTTCATTGATTTTTTTTTTTTTCCCTCTTCCTTGTCTCAGCTTCAGTTCCAGTGTGGATGTGTCATAGTGAAAATGTGGTTTTTCATAAATACCTGTGAAAAAGCAACCAGTTCCTTCAGAAAAACAAAAACCTACATATTTAACAAGTCTCTTATTCAAGGAGCTCAAAGATCCTGACACTTCAAAGTTAATTAGAAACTAAGCATCACAGACAAGAAAAAGAAACAGAGGAGGCCTTTTCTTTTTTCTTTCTTTTTTTCTCTAGACCTGGGGCTTGAGCTCAGGGCCTGGGTGTTGTCCTTGAGCTTTTTCCCTCAAAGCTCACCTTTACCACTTGAGCCACATGTCTGTGTCCAGCTCTTTGGTAGTTAATTGGAGATAAGTGTCTCATGGTCATTCCTACCTGGGTTGGCTTTGAACCATGATTCTCAAATCTCAGTCTCCTGAGTAGCTAAGATTTCAGGTGTGAGCCACCAGCACCCAGCAAGGATGGCCATTTCTACTTTAAAACTAGAAGCATTATGGTTGTAGTTTAAAAATTTTTTTGTATTGGTGTATTTAATGAAAGTACACTTCTATCCATCTTGTAGAATAATTACCATTATCTTATTGGGTGAATTTATTACATGGAATTTTCCTGTTTATTTGGCTATTTTTGTTACTGTATGTATTTGGGTTTAGGAAAGTGAATCTCATTTATGTCTGTATTGATAGATTGAATTCTAAAACCATATAACTACAATAGAAAGCTTATGGGGAAATGGAAAATATAAATAAAGTACTTGAATTTTCCATTTAATTTTTACTACTTGATAAAATTAAAGGAACATTGATTGAGCTAGCCAACTGTGTCTCCTGCTTGTAATCCTAGCTATGCAAGAGGCTGAGATTAAGGATCAAGGTTCGAAGCCAGCTGGAGCTGGAAAGTCCA
>NW_012267227.1:1412379-1413079 GCF_000151885.1 Dipodomys ordii
AAAAAAAACCCCACCAAGTCCCTTTCCCCTTCCCTTCAACACCCTGGGTGTACAAACTCCCTCTGTGCTCTACAACCAAACTGCATACATATTCATTCCCAGATGATTAGCCAGCCCATGCCAGCTTGGTGACTAGTTCAGCTGCAGGAATAGATCAATCTCCCCCTCCCCTCCCCTTCAGGTAGTCTCTAAGATGCCAGCCTTAGCAGCTACATTTGGTAATAATCTATTTATATTCACCAACGTCTATAATAGCATTCTTCTTGTGTACGCCTGGGATTTGGGTGCCCTCACCCCCTCCCCATGCCAGTTTTTTATTGTTCAACATTGACTACAGCATTAAATGATAATGGAAACAGAAGCATTCTGCTTTAAAGGCTGCGTCTGCCTTCCTGTGTCCTGCCTTTAGTACTTCCTTGCCTGAAGGGTCTGGCGGAGTTTAAATAGCCGGTCTCTCTCCACTGCCTCACAACCTAAGTTTACATTCTTACAAGATCCACTCAGTCTTTTATGCCTCTACAGAGAATAACTTAAATACTAGGCTATTTAGGGTGTAGGGTGGGTGTCTTTTAGATGAGACCTTAAAACCACAACTGTTTTTAGTCAGGAGCTGGTGGCTCATGCCCCAGCTGCTGAGATCTGAGGATCATAGTTTGAAGCCAGCCTGGGCAGACAAAGCCAAGAGACCTACCCCCCCCCC
>NW_012267227.1:1413129-1423289 GCF_000151885.1 Dipodomys ordii
GGAGTCTCACGGTCTCTCCTGCCCAGGCTGGCTTTGAACCGTGATCCTCAGATCTCAGCCTCCTGAGTAGCTAGGATTACAGGCATGAGCCACCAGTGCCCAGCGTCCATGAGATTCTTATCTTCCATGAACCACTGGAAAACCAGAAGTGGAGCTGTGACCCATGTGGTAGAGTGCTAGCCTTGAGCACAGAATCTCAGGGACAATACCCAGGTCCTGAATTCAAGCCTTATGAATGACAAAAAACAAAAACAAAAATTAGAGTCTTGTCCTGAAAGCCCACTGTGACAAGTTAAGGAACGCTGGCATTGTTTGAAGGCTTGAAGTGTGTGTGTGTGTGTGTGTGTGTGTGTGTGTGTGTGTGTGATCACACCACTGATCTGAACTCCCGGCCCGGGTTTGCACTGGTTATTTTTTAGGTTAGTGTCTCACGTCTGCCCTCAGGTCCTGAGATGTGATGAGCCGCCTCACTTCAGGCTCACCCGCCTTGCTGGGAGCGCAGGTGCATACTGTTCCCTCCAAGTTACCTCCATGGAGAGGGAGCGCACTTTCCTGCCTAGGTTGGCCTGACACCTTGTACCTCCAAATCTCAGCCTCCCTCATCTCTTGGAAAGGAGACTTGCCCCACTGTTGCCCAGCTATAAGTTGAAAAGGGAATCCCATTGGTGTTTCTCTTCTGCCTGGCCTTGAACCAGGATCCTCCTCTTCTCAGCTTCCGAGTCCCTAGGACTACAGGTGTGAGCCATGGTTTCTCTGCAAAGGTTTGAATTTTTATTTATTTTTAATTTTTTCTTTGTCCATCGTGGGACTTGAACTCAGGACTTGGGCGTTGTTCCTGAGCTCTTTTTGCTCAAGGCTAGCACTCTACCACTTTGAGCCACAGCTCCACTTCTGATATTCTGGTGGTTAACTGGAGATAAGAATCTCATGGGATTTGCCTTCCCTAAGTGGCTTTGAACTGCAAACCTCAGGTGTCAGCCTCCTGAGTAACTAGGATTACAGGTGTAAGCCACCAGTGCCTAGTAGGTTTGATTTTTAATTAATTAATTAATTTCATCGGTCGTAGGACTTGAACTCTGCGCCTGGGTGCTGTCCCTCAGCTCTTCAGCTCAAGGCAAGTGCTCTACCACTTGAGCTACAGCACCACTTCCAATTTTCTGGTGGTTAATTGGAGATAAGAGTCTCATGCACTTTCCTACCCCGGCTGGCTTTGAACCACTATCCTCAGATCTCAGCTTCCTTAGTTGTTAGGATTACAGGTGTGAGCCACCAGTACCCTGTTGAATTTTAAATGTAAGAGTAAGCAGTCTTTGTCCTAAGAGCCTTCTTCACCCACTGTGGGGCTTCAGGGACCTGTCCACCTCCCTAGGGACTGACTTTGAACAAAGATCCTCAGATTTCAGCCTCCTGAGTACCTAGGATTACAGGTGGGAGCCTATATATAATCCCATATATGTATATGTATGTTTAAGTATCTGTTTGAGTTGAAGAGTGGGGAAGAGCTGAGAGCTTTCTCTCTCTCTCTCTTTCTCTCTCCTCTATTAAATCTGACATTGTAAGAGATATCATAAAAAAATATTGTTCTGCCCAGGAGAGAATGGGCGGCTCACAGCGAGAGCAGAAGGCTTTTGTCATGATTGCCATTTTAGTCTTGGAGGCTTATGTGTCCTGACTGGCGGCATTTTGATCTCCTTCCAGTTCTACACACAGTGTTTTTAATTAGCTGGAGACATTGCCATGGACGATCTGAGAACAGTGCCCTTTCGGGGCTGGGAATGTGGCTCAGTGGTAAGTGCTTGCCTAGCATGCATGAAGCCATGGGTTCAATTCCTCAGTAACCACATATACAGAAGAAGCTGGAAGTAGTGCTGTGACTCAAGTGGTAGAGTGCTAGCCTTGAGCATAGAAGCTCAGGGACAGTGCCCAGGCCCTGAGTTCAAGCCCCGGGACTGGCAAAAAAAAAAAACAAAAAAACAGTGCTCCCTCACCCCCAAGCTTATAGCCCCTACTCCTCCAGCCCCTCCCCACACCCAGAAAGAGAGAGAAGGGGTGGTGTGGGAGCCTTCATAGCCCTGTTATTTCAATTATCTGTGAAATAACCTGAGCTCCATAGATGATAGCTATATATGTATATATATCATATACATATATGGGATTATATATAGGCTCACACTTGTAATCCTAGGTACTCAGGAGGCTGAAATCTGAGGATCTCTGTTCAAAGTCAGCCTGGGCAGAAAAGTCTGTGAGGTTCTTTAACTCGAGTTAATCAGCAAAAAGCTGGATGTGGCAATGGGTTCAAGTTGTAGAGCACTAGCCTTGAGTGAAGAAGCTCAGGGACAGCAGCCAGGCCCTTATTTCAAGCCCCAGGACTGGTGCAAAAACTAAAAAAAACAAACAAACCATGAAATCTATCATCTCCGTAGATGCATAGTGGTTTTTACCAAAAGTAAGAGAAACACCACAAGCCCACATGTTCTCCAAACCTGTTCCTTGAGTTAGATCATTTTAATCGCTCTGTGTGTGTGTGTGTGTGTGTACTGGTACTGGATCTTTTTTTATTTTTATTTATTTATTTTTGGGTCCAGTTGTGGGGCCTGAACTCTGGGTCTGGGCGCTGTCCCTCAGCTCTTCAGCTCAAGGCTAGCACTCTACCACTTGAGCCACAGCGCCACTTCCGGCTTTTTTCTTTTTGCTTATGTGGTGTTGAGGAATCAAACCCAGGGCCTCAGGCGTGCAAGGCAAGCGCTCTACCACTGAGCCACCTTCCCAGCCCTGAAGAGTGCCTTTTGTCCCTCAGTGCCTGCTGGTGCTTTGTTTTTCTGTTTTGCTTTCAGGATGTGACCTGCTGCTTTGACCCCTTAACTTTGTGCAAGGCATGTTCTCCCTTCAAACACCAAGCAACACTGCTTCATGATTATGACTAACTCCCCAGCTCTTGCACCCCGTGTGTGAGTGACTTGCAAGGAGGGGTTGAGTGGTACCGTAGCTCTCAATGTCCCTCTACTTGTTCCTTAAACCAAGCTGGGAACCCCTGGATCATGAGACCCAGAGGATTTTGACAGTTCATCTTGTTTTGTATCTCTTCCCCTGCCCCCCCCTCTCCCCCCGCCCCTCCTTCCCCTCTAGTGTAGGCTATTGGATCTGTAATTACTGATGCCATAATAATAATACCTTCCATTGGCTCTTTTATGCCTTTTCAAAAATGCTTTCCATCTTGTGATTGATTTTCCTAAAATGGATTTGGCACAGGCAACACAGTTATTAGCTAGGCCTGCCTGGTTCCTACACAAAGAGACAGGCCACATGAGGTTGAGTGACTGGCCCAAGTGCTTTCAGAATAGACTACTACATGCTCTCAAGGGAAGTGGTGGCCCATGGCCCTGGCCCTCGTGAGGTTGAGGTCAGCTGCTGTGGGCAGGTGGCCCCGCCCTCATCTTCCAGCTCATCCCAGAGAGGAGAAGCGCCAAGGTCAGAACTGATTTGTATTTCTTTAAAAAGAGTTGCTGGAGCTGGGTGCTGGTGGCTCACGCCTGTAATCCTAGCTACTCAGGAGGCTGAGATCTGAGGATCCCGGCTCAAAGCCAGCCAGTTCAGGAAAGTCCGTGAGACTCTTATCTCCAATAAACCACTCAGAAAATGGGAAGTGGCACTGTGGCTCAACTAGCTTTGAGTGAA
The DNA here is from genome assembly GCF_000151885.1 of Dipodomys ordii. NCBI lineage: Eukaryota > Metazoa > Chordata > Mammalia > Rodentia > Heteromyidae > Dipodomys > Dipodomys ordii. The sequence goes on from NW_012267227.1 coordinate 1,416,808, forward strand.
AAAGTTAAGGGACAAAGCCCAGGCCCTGAGTTCAAACCCTAGTATCAACAACAACAAAAAAGGAATGGAAGAAAAGATTTGGCACTGCGGCTCTTGGTAACACTTTGCTGCCTAATTAGTAACATCACTACTTATTCAGGGTCTTAGCCAAGGCATTTAGAATCATCCTTGACTCTCTACTCCCTTTTGTTTTGGGGCTTGAACTCCTGTTTGGCTTTTCTGCTCAAGGCTGGAGCTCTGCCACTTGAGCCACAATTCCACTTCTGGATTTTTGCTGGTTACTTGGAGGTAAGAGGCTCACAGACTGACTTTACTACTCAGGCTGGCTACAAACCACAGTCCTCAGATCTTAGCCTCCTAGGTTGGTAGGATTACAGGCATGAGCCACCAACACCTAGCTTCATTTTTTTGTTGTTGTTGGTTGTGGGGCCTGAACTCTGGGCCTGGGCGCTATCCCTCAGCATTTCAGCTCAAGGCTAGTACTCTACTATTTGAGCCACAGCACCATTTTCAGCTTCCTCTGCTTATGTGGTGCTGAGGAATCGAACCCAGGGCCTCACACATGCAAGGCAAGCATTCTGCCACTGAACCACCTTCCCAGCTCCTGGCTTCATTTTTATCCTTTTGATTTTTGCTCATCAAGAGTCTCATTTTTGTGAGGCCCTGGTGGCAGCTTGGTGAGGTTCTAGAACAGTCCCAGGATTGGGAAGGCACCTGTCCTGTCAGCCTAAGGAGGAGCCACAGCATTGAAGGTCCTGTGCAGAGTGAATTACTTCATGACATCACTCATAGTTCTCAGGAGAAGTGGGTCTGAGGAACCTGATTCCATGGCTGGTTGGCTGACTACTTGCAAAGCTGGGATTCAGCATCATGATTTTCTCTTTAATTTTTCAGTCTATACTTTTTTTTTTTTGGTTGATCATGGGGCTTGAACTCTGTGCCTGGGCACTGTCCCTGAGCTCTTCAGCTCAAGGTATGCACTCTACCACTTTGAGCCACAGTGCTGCTTCCGATTTTCTGGTGGTTAATTAGAGATAAGAGTCTCATGACTTGCTTGCCCAGCCTGGCTTTGAACTGCGATCCTCAGATCTCAGCCTCCTGAGTAAGTAGGATTACAGGTGTATACCTGGCTGTTCAGTTATACTTTGGAAGAATATTTTCTAGCTACTTTTCCATCAGCCTGCCATCAAAATACAGGTCAGATGTAAAGAAAATGAGTGTCTATTGAAGAGTGTCATCTGTGTGTTCAAAGGTACCCCTGATGGTCTTAAGAAGACTCAATGCAACTGTGTGTGTGTGTGTATATATGTGTGCATGTGTGCACGTGTGTGTGCACGCACATGCAGGTACTAAGGCCTGGACTCAGGGCCTGGGCTTTGTTCCTGAGCTTTTGTGCACAAAGCTAGCACTCTACCACTTGAGCCACAGCTCTACAGCCAGCATTTTGCTGGTTAATTGGAAATTAATTGGAGATTAAATGGAGTCTGATGGACTTGCCTGCCTGGGCTGGCTTTGAACTGTGATCTTCAGATCTCAGCCTACTGAATAGCTAGGATTACAGGCATTGAGTTCCTTGTTCATGCACATTTTTGGTTGTTCCTTTTCTTTTCTTTTCCTTTCCTTTCTTTTCTTTTTTTTGCCAGCCCTGGTACTTGAACTCAGGGCCTGGGCACTGTCCCTGAGCTTCATTTGCTCAACGCTAGCGCTCTACCACTTGAGTCATGCACTTACCACTTCTGGCTTTTGCTGTGTATGTGGTACTGAGGAGTTGAATCCAGGGCTTCATGCATGCTAGGCAGGCACTCTACCACTAAGCCACATTCCCAGCCGTGTTTCTTTTTTTTAATGGCTAGTTTATACACTTGACCGCTACAGCTTACCCATGGTGCCACGCGCAGGATCACATTATAAGGAGAAGTAGACGGAAGTCACAAAGAACCGAGCTTAGTCCTGACCTTATTTTCACTGATAAAGACAAATCTCATCATTCACTCTGAGCAATGTCAGTCTTTTTTTTTTTTTTTTTTAATCTTCCCCTGGACTCCTGAGGAAACAAGTCACATGACCTAGCCTGCTCCATGGGTGGGGTAATTACAAAACTTGAGCAGCCAATCATCACAAAGGTGAGGCATTATTTGCATCCCGAAATCCTATTGGCTAAAATGCAATTTAAAAATGTTAGGAGAGACTCCTCTCATAAAAAGTGGCCTCCTCTGGAGAAATACTCTCCTTCAACAGATCCCTCCAAGCGGCTGTAAAAACTAACATTTGGCAGTGGGAGGTGGGATTTTTTTTTTTTTTTGCTTGAGAAACTGATGTGTATATATAATATTTGTAAATTTCTTGGATAGCCGTGGAGACTTGTTAATGCTTACATGTTTTAAAGTTGTGTATAGATAAAAATTTACTGTGATATTGATACATACATATATATATATATTTTTAACAGTGTAGGAGAGGATTTACAAGTAGCAAAAACAGCAAAATGTCACAATAAGACAAAAGGCCTGGCTCATACCTGTCATCCTAGCTATTCAGGAGGCTGAGATCTGAGGATAACGGTTCAAAGCCAGCCTGAGCAGGAAACTCCTTGAGATTCGTATCCCTAATTAACCAATAATAAGAAGTGGAGGTATGGCTCAAGTGGAAGCACTCTAGTCAAATGAAAAAGCTAAGTAAGAGCACTGATTTGAAGCCACTGTACTTGCACCAAAAAGTAAATAAATAAGAAAAAGGGGGAACAAAACGGGCCTGGAGTTGTAGTTGTAGAAGGCTGGTGTTAGATGATAAATTTAACTTGCCTTCTGCCTCCTCAAACCCTTCTATTTATACCCTCTGCCTTGTTCATTGAACTTTGATTTTGGCCAAAGAGGCCATTGGAGAGCCAAGAGACTCAAGCAGATTGGAGCACAGAGTAGAGAAGATCTCAAGTGGTCAAAGTGAAGGAAGAAACAAGAGTCTGCAGAGGGCCCTGTGAGGCTAAAGTCTGGGGCCACCTGCCAGAACACAAGTCAGATAAGGGACCGTGGACAAACTCATTTTCAAAGCAGATTTTGAATTGTCTTTTAGGCTTTGTGCTATGCAAAGTACAGTGCTGCTGTTGGAGAAATGTTAATGATAGCAGCTATGATGTAATGACAAAACCATGCGACAGCCTCACCTCCCCTGTGCCAAAGATTCAGTGGCTCTTTGTGACAGATGTTAATGTATCAGAGGTTACGGCTGGGACCTTGGCTTTTCCTTCCTTCCTTCCTTCCTTCCTTCCTTCCTTCCTTCCTTCCTTCTTTTTTTCTTTTTGTGCCAGTCCTGGGGGCTTGAACTCAGGGCCTGGGCACTGTCCCTGAGCTTCTTTAGCTCAAGGCTAGCACTCCAACACTTGAGTCACAGCGCCACTTCCGGCTTTTGACCATTTATGTGGTATTGAGGAATTGAACTCAGGGCTTCATGCATGGCTTCAAGCACTCTACCACTAAGCCACATTCCTAGCCCTTCCTGTGTTTCTTTCATCGGCTTGGAAAGTCTGTGGGGACACAGGGAAGGGGACCCGGATGGGGGCTCCCTGAATGTTCATCTGAGCAAGTGCTGGACGAGACTCTCTAAAGAAACAAAGAGTTTCTTCTTATCTTGCCCATAATTAAGTACAGCAGGGGGTACCTTTTGGTCCTATTTTCTTATAATTTTAATTACATTGATTTTGACTTGGAACAGAACTATTTAAGGGCAGAGGAAAGTGGGGGTTTTCCTCTCTGCACCCTGGAAGAGCACACAGATGACAGCTTAGGTACAATCTGCTCACTGAAGCTTATCTTGTCCTGGATGAAGGCTAGAGAGGCTCCATAGCGTTCCAGCTGCCCCAGGCCAGAGCCCCGTGCCCACAGGGACACACACAGCAGTGCCCCATAACATCTGGTCTGGTGAGGTGTAGACGGACAGCCACTCGATCATGTCCCCCTCCTTCTTTTCCTTTCCCTTCTAGACTCTGGCCTGGCAGAGTGTGTCTTTCTGCTTTCTGGACTCTATATGGATCCATGGCAGACAATTAGGAGCATTAAGGGCCAAGGCTTAGATTTGGATCTCAGCTTGGCAGTCTTGGGCGGATGAAGGACCCTTAGAACTCTGGATCCACAGTCTGCTTGGCAAAGCCATGTAAGTGGTCACAACCCTACTGTGTGTAGGAAGTACACACAGCCTGCCTCCCCCCATCCCTCCGTTTCCCTTCTTCCTAGTTGGTATCCAGGTTTGAACTCAGGGCCTTGAGCTATCTAGATTGCTATGCTTGGCTTTCTTGTTCAGCTGGCATTCTACCACTTGAGCCACTTCAACCCCGATTCATTGAAAAGAGTGTCACAGGCTTTTCTGCCTAGGCTGGCTTGGAACTGTGATCCTTCAGATCTCAGCCTTCTGAGGAGCTAGGATTGCAGGGGTCTACCACTGGCACCTGCACCCCCTGCCATCCCGATACTGGGGTTTGAACTCAGCCTCTACTTAGGCAGATACTCTATCACTGAACTACAGCACCAACTGTTTATCTGATCGTTATTTCTGAGATGGGGTCTTGCTTCCTGTCTAGCTGTGCACCTGGGCTGTGATTCATCTATTTGGGGCTCTATCTTATAGCTGGAATCACCACTGTGCACCACCGAGTCCAGCTTTCAGTTGATTAGGAATTTCAAGAACTTTTCTGCCTGGGCTAGCCTTCAACCATGATCCTCCAAATCTGAGCCTCCCATGGAACTGGGATTACAGCTACCAGCACCTAGCTGATTCCTTTCCTTTACAGAATAGCAATGGATTCTTTGAAGGACCTATAGTATGTGAGTGAGTATGTGGAAGGCAGGGGAGAGATTTGAAGGGCTGAGTAATGGACAGACATTCCTAATACACACACACACACACACACACACACACACACACACACACACACTTCCTTCTTGATCTGGGAGCCCTTTGGAAATGTGTCACCTCTCAGCAATCCTGTTGACAATTCCTGGTTACTGGCAGGTTCGATCCTGTCCCATAGTCCTTAAATCATTGACAAAACATTCAAGGAAGCTGATTTTCATTGGACTGGAAGCCAATCAGGCTGTTGCAATTATATGAAGCGAGGCCTCAGGAGGGGGAAAGGTGGTTAATTTTCCATTATGCACTGTTGGAGGCAGCATGGTGGGGGGGGCTGTTTAGAGAAGGTGCACATGGTATCTCAAGCAGGACATGAAATATAGAGGGATCCCCTGCAGGGCTACCTTCTGTCCATTCCCCTGGTCTGGCATGAGCCTTTGTCTCCAGTCCATTTTCACAGCTCAAGCTTCATTCATTTCCTAGGCTCTTAGCTGAAGGACCCCTTCTCACCCCCAATATCAGAACCATCACAGATTTCAGTGTCCACCCAACTCACACACGCTGCAAGAACCAGGAGATACAGCTCTGTAGATTGGGCTGAAAACCAACCAGACAAACAAAAGCCCGGACAGGTGCTGGCAGTTCATGTCTGTATTCCTAACTAGTCAAGAGGCTGAGGTCTGAGGATCACAGTTCGGAAGAGGCAACCCAGGCAGGAAAGTCCTTCATACTCCTATTTCCAATTAACCACCAAAAAGCCAGAAGTAGAGCTGTGGCTCAGACATGGTAAACTCTAGCCGTCGGTGAAAACATTAAGAGTGTGAGCCTCTGACTTCAAGCCCCAGGACTGGGGCACGCGTGCATGTACGTGTGTGTGTGAGAGAGTACTCAGGCGTGCATGTGAGCGTGCGTGCACACACACACACACACACACACACACACACACACACACACACTAACTCAGCAAAGGCTCTGTCTCAGGTTCAGATCCTGAGCTAATTACTTGCTGGCCTGTAACCTGTGTAGGTGGTGTTAAGCTTATAGAATCCAGGGTTAGGGTTAGCTCTGCCTTGCAATTTTGTTCCACACAACCTTGTTTTTCTTCCCTGCCCTCCTCTTCACTCCCCTCCCCCGCCCCCCAACTTCTTTTTGGCTTTGGATCCCTCTATTCCAGCAGCAATGAGCCAAGAGTCAGTCCTCACCAAACTTGCCGGGAATTCCAGGGCAGTTCCACTGTCCTGCAGGGGACCCTCTCTGAGCGCACGGCCTGCAAAACCTTCATTCATTCCCCAAGTTCCTTCCAAGGGAGCCAGGCACATCAGCATGATTATGATCATCAATCACCCAACTGGGAAGAAACTCAGGCAACTGAGGGAGGAGGCTGTCAAGCTGGCTTAGCCAATGGGAGGAAGTGGAAGAGGAACGTGGTTCCCTTGTCATCAACCAATGACAGCCCTGCCCATCAGACAGCACATTCCACTACAATCCTTTACCTTTTTTTGGGGGGGGGGGCGGTCCCTTAAATTGAACACATTTTGATTCAATTTGAATGTTCTGGATTAGTAGAAGGGAACGAGGTTTTAAAAAGAGGTCAACTCCATTACTCAGAATTATTAATGATGTTGTCAGCTGTTAAAAAAATC
>NW_012267227.1:1423339-1428463 GCF_000151885.1 Dipodomys ordii
CTGTCCCTCAGCTCTTCAGCTCAAGGCGAGCGCTCTACCACTTGAGCCACAGTGCCACTTCCGGTTTTCTAGTGGTTTATTGGAGATAAGAGTCTCACAGACTTTCCTGTCCAGGCTGGCTTTGAACTGAGATCCTCAGATCTCAGCCTTCTGAGTAGCTAGGATTACAGGCATGGGCCACCAGCACCCAGCCCGGTACTGGATCTTGAACTCAGGACCTCATTCCCTTAGCTTTTTTACTCTACCATTTGAGCCACCAGCTCCACTTCTGGATTTTTTGGTGATTAATTGGAGTTTCACAGACTTTCCTGCTTTGGCTGTCTTTGAACCTTGATTGATCCTCAGATGTCAGCTTCCTGAGTAAGCTAGGATTACAGGTGTGAGCCACCAGTATCTAATGCGCTTTCTCTCTCTCTCCCTCCCTCTCCCTCTCCCTCTCCCTCTCCCTCTCTTTCTCCTTCTCTCTCTCCCTCTCTCTTTCCCTCTTCCTCTCATCCTGGGGCTTGAACTCTGCACTTGGGTGCTGTCCCTTATCTTTTTGCTCAAGACTAGCACTCTACCACTTGAGCTGTAGCACCACTCCTAGCTTTTTTGTTGTTGGTTGCAGGGTTTGAAGTCTGGACCTGGGTGCTGTCCCTCAGCTCTTCAGCTCAAGGTGAACACTCTACCACTTGAGCCACAGTGCCACTTCCGGTTTTCTGGTGGTTAATTGGAGATAAGAGTATCAGGGACTTTCCTACCCAGGCTGGCTTTGAACCACGATCCTCAGATTTCAGACACCTGAGTAGCTAGGATAGCAGGTGTGAGCCACTGGTGCCTGGCACTTCTGGCTTTTTCAATGATTAATTGTAGACTTTCCTGCTCAGGCAATAGCAATCCTCTGATCTCAGCCTCCTGAGTAGCTAGGATTACAGGTATGAGTCAAAGGTGCTTGGCCTTTCTGGGTCTTTTTTTCACTCCTTCCCTTCCTTCCCTCCCTCCCTCCCTCCCTCTTTCCTTCTTTCCCTTCCTTCCTTATTTCCTTTCTTTTTTTTTTAAATTTCTCTCCTAACAGTTCACTTTATACTTTGTTACTTTTGTTTAGGGATGAGTGTTAGACTTAGGGCTGCTTCATGCTAGGCAAGCTCTTTTCTACCATGTCCATTCCCCAGTCTTGCACATAATGTTTTCTGAGTTTATCCAAATCCTGTTATGTAGCAGAACTTCATTTGTTAAAATTGCTGAATCACATTCCATCATATCGATAAATCATAAATTGTTTTCCCATTCATTCCTCAGATGACAGACATTTGGATTTTTTCCACATTTTAGCTATTATGTATAATACTGGTATAAGCATTTCTCTAGATGGTTTGTCTGGATATTTTTTTTTCCTATTGGAGATCTATCTGGGAGTAGAATTGCTGTAGTAAAATGTAATTTTCCCCATTATAGAAGGATGGAGAACAATGCCAATGTTTCATGTCTATAATCCCAGCTACTCAGGAGGCTGAGATCTGAGAATCAAGGTTTAGAGCTAGCCCAGGCAGAAAAGTCTGTCAGAGTCTTATCTTCAATTAACCATGAAAAGGCTGGAAATGGAGCTGTGGCTCAAGTGTAGAATCTTGAGTGATAAATCCAAGGGAGAGTGTACAAGGCCTTGAGTTCAAGCCCTAGGACCAACACAAAATAAAAATTGTAGGATGAAAATGTAACTCATATATCTAAGATCTATTGCATACTTTATAATTCATTATGATTGGCTGTGCTATGCTGAGTAACAAAAACACCAAATATAGGTAGATAAACAATAGTAGTGACAGTTTAGGCCTTGCTCACATCATGTGATCTCTGCCTCCCTCCCCAGCCCCCATCAAGCTTGCCTGGCTGATGGATGATAAAGCTCCTTTCCCTAGCACCTACCCTCTTTTGGCAGAAGAAAAAATATGAAGTGAATCATTGACTCATCTTTTGTTGTTGTTGGTTGTGGGGTTTGAACTCAGGCACTGGGTGCTGTCCCTGAGCTCTTTTGCTTAAACTTAGTGCTCTACCACAGCTCTGCTTCCAGTTTTCTGACAGTTCATGGAAGATAAAGAGTCTCACAGGCTTTCCTGCCTAGGCTGGCTTTGAACCTGGCTCCTTAGAGCTCAGCCTCCTGCGTAGCTAGGATTACAGGCATGAGCCACCAGTGCCCAACTGTTGACTGGTTTTTGAAACTTATGGTGAGGAATGACAGATAAGACTGTGCTCACATACCACTAGCCAACGCAAGACATGTGGGTTACCCATAATGCCAAGGGCAGAAGGTGGAAATCCAGAACTTTCTGGAGTTAAGGACAGCCCCCATGCACACGTGTGTGTAAGCGTGTTTATTGAAAAGAGAGGAAATACTGTCGGGGGAAGCAAAAGTAGGGGCCAACTCAGACCTCTCTGTTATTGTTGATATTGTGACACTGTGTTTCGCTTTTGTTTTTGCTTATTTTCACTTATGCCAGTAGTGGGGCTTGAACTCAGGAACTAGGTGCTGTCCCTTAGCTTTTTCACTCAAGGCTAGTGCTCTACAGCTCCACTTTGGGCTTTTTAAGCTGCTTATTTGGAAATAAGAGTCTCATGGATTTGTTGTTGTTGTTGTTTTACTGTCTGGGCTGGCTTTGAACAATGATCCTAAAATCTCAGCCCCCTTAGCTAGGATTAGAGGTAAGAGCCACCAGTGCTCTTCTCTGGGTCTGGTAAGTTCAGAACAAGAGAAAGGAGAGATGTAACCAAGTTTATAGGCTATGCTACAGTTGCTGAGAGTGATAGGCAGATCGTGTTTTTGCCAGTACTAAGATTTGAACTCTGCTTTGTGAGCTTGCTTGCCTGCTTGCTTGCTCAAGGCTGGTACCTGGTACCTGAGCCACAACTCTAGCCCTGCTTTTTTTTTTTTTTTTTTGGTCTGGTTGTGGGGCCTGAACTCTGGGCCTGGGCGCTGTCCCTCAGCTCTTCAGCTCAAGGCTAGCGCTCTACCACTTGAGCCACAGCACCACTTCCGCTTTTCCTGCTTATGTGGTGCTGAGGAATGGAACCCAGGGCCTTGTACATGTAAGGTAAACACCCTACCACTGAGCCACCTTCCCAGCCCAGCCCTGCTTTTTTTCTTTTTTTTTTTGTCAGTATTGGAGCTTGAACCCTGGGCCTGAGCGCTGTTCCTGAGCTCTTCAGCTCAAGGTAAGCACTCTACCACTTGAGCCAAAGCACCACTTCCAGTTTTCTTGTGGTTCATTGGAGATAAGTGTCTCATGACCTTTCCTGCCCAGGCTAGCTCTGAACTGTGATCCTAGATCTCAGTCTCCTGAGTAGCTAGGATTACAGGTGTAAGCCACTGGCGCCCAGCTTCTTGTTATTTCTGGAGACAGTCTCTTGGACTTTTTCTGTCTGAGCTAGCCTCAAACCACAATCCTTTAGATTTTAGCCTCCTGAGTAGTTAATATGACAGGTGTGAGCTACTGAATGGCCACAGACTTCCATACATTTCTAAATGCTTAATCCAATCTCTCCCCCTCCCCTAAAACATAGATTCAGGGAGGTGTTCCTCACAGGTTCCGAAGAACAAGGTATTAACAGTGCACCAGAGGGGACCACCCAGGATAACTCAAGCATTAAAAATGTTCAGCCAGCAGCAGCACAAGTTTTATTCAGAAGAACAGCAGAGTCCCATTGAGAAAAAGCCTTGGGAGAGAAGAGAAGAAAGAAGAATCAGTAAAGAAGCAGACTGAGTTCAAACATTGCAAAGAAACAAGAACTATGACTGGAAGGGTCCATGGCAATTTCCACTACTATAACAGGATTTCTCCTGAAGAAAAACTAGAGAAGAGGCAGGCAGAAGTGCCAGGCCACGGCCACCAGGCCAGATCCAAGGCAGCTGTCAGCATCTGCCTGGTGCCAGTGCCTGACGTCTATAATCCTAGCCACTCAGCAGGCTGAGATCTGAGGATCACAGGTCAAAGCCAGCCTGGGCAGGAAAGACCATGAGACTCTTATCTCTAATTAATCACCACAAAGGCAGAAGTAGAGCTGTGGCTGAAGACAGGCACATACACTATATATATATATGTATGTATAATGTTAAAGATTATATATAACATTAAATATATATATTAAATACATAAATATATGTATAAATAGAAGCAGACCCAGCAGGAAGGAAGAACAAAAACCTCCTAGCCATGAACACAAACCACAGGTCCCTCTAACAGCTCTGGGCTTCACTGATTTATTGGGGTCCCTGGTGAAGAAATCAGAAGCATATAGCTGGGTGCTGGTGGTTCACGCTTGTGATCTGAAGATCAAGGTTTGAAGCCAGCCAGGGCAGGGAAGTCCATGAAACTCTTATCTCCAATTAACCATGAAAAAGCCAGAAGTAAAAGTGTGGCTCAAGTATTAGAGCACCAGCCTTGAGCAGAAAAAGCCATGCAGGAGCAGGAGGCCCTGAGCTAAAAGCACAAGCACGCGCATGTGCACACACAGACACAGACAATGACACACACTGCAATGTCATATTAGCACTTGGGGGCTAAGCGGGTTCATGACAGTTGTATGGAAAACCTCGACACTTTTCCTTCCAGGGAAAAGCACATTCTACATTCCAAATAGCCAACATAAATTTGGCCCTCACAGCTAGTTCCTCCACAATAATTCTTCATGATCTGCTTAAACAAGCAACAAAAAATTCATATCCACACACGCCCTGAAGGCAGATACCCAATCCACCAGTTATTGGGGCACGTAGGTTCGAAACTGACCTGGCAACCAGGTGCCAGTGACACACCTGTAATCCTAGCAACACAGGAGGCTAAGATCTGAGGATCCAGGTTCAAAGCTAGCCTGGGCAGTAGTCTATGAGATTCTCATCTCCAATCAACTACTCAAAAAAACCGGAAATGGTGCTGTGGCTCAAGTGGTAGAGTGCTTAAGCAAAAACGAAAACTCAAAGCCAGCACTCAGCCTGGAGTTCAAGCCCCAGAACTGCCACACACACACACAGATTCCACTGGAGTTTACCATGTGGGTTTTTTTTTTTTTTTTTGTCGGTCGTGGGGCTTGAATGCTGGACCTTGGCACTGTCCCTCAGCTCTTCAGCTCAAGGCGAGCGCTCTACCACTTGAG
>NW_012267227.1:1428513-1433318 GCF_000151885.1 Dipodomys ordii
AAGGGAACGAGGTTTTAAAAAGAGGTCAACTCCATTACTCAGAATTATTAATGATGTTGTCAGCTGTTAAAAAAATCTCCAAAAAAAAAAAAAACCCACCCTAGGAAACGAATACATTTTACAAATGGAAAAGAATCATAGATGGATCAGGCAAAATGGATAAAATTTTGAAAGTATTTAATATCTGTTAAGAGGACAGAATGATAAATTCAATATTGAAAACCAATATCAGATCCACAATTACAGGCCATTTATCATAACCAGCTGCATGGACAGGATCCTATGGTGGTGGGAACACTGTGATTCATACGCAGAGACCCGGAGCAAGTCCACACGAAACGAGAAATAAATCTGCTTTCCAAATTGGAGACGTTTCACTTCGCATCCTTATTGCCGACAATAATGTTAGCTTTCAAGAGCAAATTGTCACACATTAAATCCACGCATAATGAGCCCAATTGAGTCCAAAAACCTCCCTAAAAAGAGCTTTAAATTATTCCGAATTGGGTTATTAGATTTAACTCTAATTCTTTTGAGAGAGTCCAGTAATCTTAACACTAAATTTCAGCACTTAACCGGTCATCCAGTTTCCTAGGCTAGCCCTCAAAGTTCTTGCTCCTTCTTTCCTCTCTTGCTTCCTTCTTCTCTTCCTTCCTCTCCTTCCCTTTTTTGCCTTCCTCTCTCCCTCTCTTCCTTCCTTCCTTCACTCCTTTCATTCCTTCTTTACATTTAAGTTAATTTTGTGCCAGTCTTGGGGCTCGAACTTATGGTCTTGGTGCTGTTACTGAGTTTTTTTGCTCAAGGCTAGTACTTGAACCCCAGCTCCACTTCTGGCTTTTTGGTGGCTAATTGGAGATAAGAGCCTCACAGACTTTCCTGCCTGGGCTGGCTTTAAACTATAATCCTCAGATCTCAGCCTCCTGACTAGGAATCTGGGCATGAGCCACTGGTGCCTGGCTATTTGTATATTTTATTTATTTATTTATTTTTGGGTCCGGTCGTGGGGCCTGAACTCTGGGCCTGGGCGCTGTCCCTCAGCTCTTCAGCTCAAGTCTAGCTCTCTACCACTTGAGCCACAGCACCACTTCCGGCTTTTTTCTTTTTGCTTATGTGGTGCTGAGGAATCGAACCCAGGGCCTCATGCATGCAAGGCAAGCGCTCTACCACTGAGCCACCTTCTCAGCCCCTATATTTTAATTTTTATTGGCACAGTTCATCTGAAGCCTAGGCTGGTCTCAAAATCTCCATCCTCTTTCTTTAGCCTCTCAAGCAACCACATGCTACTATATCCTGGTGGTTTGTTCTTTTTTTTTCTTTCTCACCTTCATCCTTTAAAGAATGAACAGTGTCTGGCTAAAAAGTAAACATAATACTTAACAAATATGTTAATTTACCGAAATATAGCTACATAGATTTTATGTATTTATACATTTCTGTATTTATGTTTGTGCCAGTATTGGAGCTTGAACTCAGGGCCTGGGCACTGTTCCTGAGCTTTTTTGCTCAAGGCTAGCACTGTACCACTTAAACTACAGCTCCATTTCTGGCTTCATGGAGTTTCCTGCCTGGGTTGCTCCTCAGAGCCAACCCAGCCTTCTGAGTAGCTGGGATTAAAGGTGGGAGCCACCAATATTTGCTTACATTCATATTTTTTTCTTGCCAGTCCTGCAGCTTGAACTCAGGGCCTGGCACTTCATTTGCTCAAGGCTAGCACTCTACCACTTGAGCCACAGAGCCACTTCTGGCTTTTCCTGTTTATGTGGTACTAAGGAATTGAACCCAGGGCTTCATGCATGCTAGACAAGCACTCTACCACTAGGCCACATTCCCAACCCCTTACATTCATATTTGAAAGCCATTGAAAGCCACAGATAGTTCACACTTTTTTTTTTCTCGTCAGTTGTAGGGCTTGAACTCTGGGCCTGGGCGCTGTCCCTCAGCTCTTCAGCTCAAGGTGAGAGCTCTAGCACTTGAGCCACAGTACCACTTACAGTTTTCTGGTGGTTAATTGCAGATAAGAGTCTCAGACTTTCCTGCCTGGGCTGGCTTTGAACCGTGATCCTCAGATCTCAGCCTCCTGAGTAGCTAGGATTATAGGCTGGTGCCTGGCTTATTCACTTTTTAACTCAATATGAGATTTCTGGGAATAAACCTTAAATAATCAGAATGTTTTCAGGAGCCAGTGGCTCATGCTTGTTATCATAGCTACTCAAGAGGCTGAGATCTGAGGATCATGGTTCAAAGCCAGCCCAAGCAGGAAGGTCCATGAGACACTTATCTCCAATGAACTACCAAAAAAAAAAAAATCTGGAAGTGGAGCTATGGTTCATGTTGTAGAATGCTAGTCTTGAGAAAGAAAAGCTAAGGGACAGTGCCCAGACCTTGAGTTCAAGCCTCAGGACCAGCACATACAAAAAAGCAAATGAAGGCTGGAGGCGTGGTTCAAGAGGTAGCACACCTGGCCAAACAATTATAAGGTTTTAAGCTAAAAATAAGTGTACATAAACTCCTGATTCACGATATGTGTACAAGCTGTAGCCACTGCCTAGAGGTTAAAATCATGGGCTTTGGAGTCAAACCCATCTGCACTCAAGTTCTACATCGGCTTCAGACTGGTGAGAGACTTAACCATTCTAAGCCCTATTGCTTCACCTACAAAATGGCCTCCAGGAAATCCACAGGCTTGTTGTAAAGATAAAATACGAGCCTGTCCATCAGATGCCCGGCATAGTACTGGCCTCACAGAATAAATCCTCCATAAAAAGGCAGGTAATATTGGCCCTTGTCCATTTTTTTTTGTGATGGAGCATTATAATGTATGTCCTTATGTATAATATATACATAAAGGCATCATAAATTTTAAAACCTTAAGCTTTAATAACATTCTCCATTATCTCCAGAATAAAATCTTGCCTTGTTATCATTCAATATCCTTCACTGTCAGAATTCAGCTCACCCTTTCATCCTTTCCTCCCTCTTTCTTGGCCATATAGTCTGTTCTGGCTACTCAGATATAGATCCTATTATTATTATTGTTGTTGTTGTTATTTGTACTAGAGCTTGAACCCAGGGCCTGGGCACTATCCCTGAGTTTTTTTCACTCAAAGCTGGTACCTGACCACTTGAGCCCCAGCTCTACTTCTTGGCTTTTTGTGGGTTCATTAGAGATAAGTCTCACAGACTTTCTTGACCAGGCTGGCTTTGAACTGTGATCCTTAGATCTCAGCCTTCTGAGTAGCTAGGATTACAGGTATAAGTGCCCAGGTCCCTTGATACTTCTGCAGTTAAAATGAGCATGCTGGACACCCCCCCCCCATGACTTACAGTATCTTGGGTATATGTCCCTGGGGACAAAAGTTCTCAGGATCATGTGACACAGCAGATCATCAATGTTGCAGTCTCCCTCACAATATTAGGAACTATTTTTTTTGGTATGGTCTTACTAGGATTTGAACTCAGGGCCTTGTGTTTACTAGACAGGTACTCTACCACTTGAGCCACTGCCCAGCCCTACTGGTCAAGGTCTTATTACTCTGTTTCTCCTTCAGCACCTACCACAGTGTAGGACAGAATAGAAAGGCTCTATAAGATGGTCTAATAACATGAATGTGACCCCAAAAGCCAATAAATGAAATTTAATTTAAGTTCAATGGCATTTCAGCTGCATTGAAAGTTTATTGGACTTCAGGATTTTTAAAAAATTTATCAGGGGATCTTAAATACAAATGGATTTTGTGCAATTGTAATATGTTTTCTCTTTTTTTTGTAATGTGTTTTCTAAGCTTTGAAATGCTTAATGCTGTTTGGAGAACATTTCTAAGCAAATTATTGAGATTTAAAAATCTATAAGGAAGCCAAGCGCCGGTGGCTTATGCCTGTAATCCTGACTACTCAGAAGGCTAAGATCTGAGGATTGCAGTTGAAAGCCAGCCAAGGGCTGGGCACTGGTGTCTCATACCTGTAATCCTAACAGGAAAGTCCATGAGACTCTTATTTCCAATTTATCACCAGGAAACTGAAAGTGGTGCTGTGGCTCAAGTGGTAGAGCTGAAGAGCTCAGGGACAGCGCCCAGGCCCAGAGTTCAAGCCCAATGACCAACAAAAAACTAAAATAAAAACACCCAACAAAGCCAGCCAAGGCAAAAGTCCCAGGAGACTCATCACCAATTAACAACCAGGAAATTGGAAGTGGCACTGTGGTTCAAAGTGGTAGAGTGCTAGCCTTGAGCAAAAAGAGCTCAGGGATCGTGCCTAAACCCTGAGTTCAATCTTTATGACTGACATTAAAGAAAAAAATCTACAAGACACAAGTAGCTCACATTTGTAATCCTAGCTTCTCCAGAGGCTGAGATTTGAGGATCATGATTTGAAGCTAGCCCAAGAAGTTAAATCCTCGAGACTCCTATCTCCAAAAAGCCACCAAAAAGTCAGAAGTAGAGGTGAGGCTCAAGTGGTAGGGCACCAGCCTTGAGGGAAAAAAAAGCCAAGCAAGAAGAGAAGGTCCTTATTTCAAGCCCGAGTACCAGAACAAAAATAATGTAGCAGGAATTTCAGAGGATCCTGTATAAACACAGACTGAAATATCTCATGAGAAACTCGAGTAACTTTCTATGGTGTATTTGGAAACATCGAAGCTAAGGCAAGAGAGACCATTGTGTTAGGGAGCTCCCCAGATTTCCTGCCTAACCTTAAATAATAATATAGTTAAAGCTGAGGTGAGAATAATTTTCCTTCCTTCCTTCCTTCCCTCCTTCCTTCCTTCCTTCCTTCCTTCCTTCCTTCCTTCCTTCCTTCCTTCCTTCCTT
>NW_012267227.1:1433413-1443227 GCF_000151885.1 Dipodomys ordii
CTGGGCGCTGTCCCTCAGCTCTTCAGCTCAAGGCGAGCGCTCTACCACTTGAGCCACAGCGCCACTTCCAGTTTTCTGGGTGTTTATTGGAGGTAAAAGTCTCACAGACTTTCCTGCCCCGGCTGGCTTTGAACCATGATCCTCAGATCTCAGTCTCCTGAGTAGCTAGGATTACAGGAGTGGGCCACTGGTGCCCAGCTGAGAATAATTTCCTAGCGGGTCTCTACACTTCTTTTTTTTTTTGTGGTCAGTCATGGGGCTTGAATTCAAGGCCAGGATGCTGTCCTTGAACTTTTCTGCTCTGGTGCTCTGCCACTTTGATCCACAGCTCCACATCTGGTTTTCTGGTTATTCATTGGAGATAAGAGTCTCACAGACTTTCCTGCCCTGGCTGGCTTTGAACTGTGATCCTCAGATCTCAGCCTCCTGAGAAGCTAGGGGTATAGGAGTGATTACAGGATTACACCAGCACCCAGAACTCTATACTTCTTAATTACCCTAGTGAAAGATATGGGTGGTGGACTAGGAAGGTGGCTTAGTGGTAGAGTGCTTGCCTAGCATGCATGAAGTCCTGGGTTCAATTCCTCAGTACCACATAAACAGAAAAAGCCAGAGATGGAGCTGTGGCTCAAGTGGTAGAGTGCTAGCCTTGAGCAAAAGAAGCTCAGGGACAGTGCCCAGGTTCTAAGTTCAAGCCCTAGGACTGGCAAAAAAGAAAAAAAAAAGATATGGGTGTGTCTAATGTACAAGCACTCACTCACTTTAGTCATTTTGGCCTGTTTTGACCGAGGGCTGGAATCTTCAGACCCAGGACAGTACCTGGTACATTGCCAGGTTCTCAGTCCACCTTCCCCCCTGAATGGCTGAATGAATCAGTATTCACACTGGGGCTGAAGCAGTCTGCATCTACTTGGAGTTATTTTCCTTTTAACTTGACAGGTTGTCACCGAATGACTTCTATATTCCAGATACGATGCCAAGGAACTGGGGTATGAAGATGAATGGTATGTGGTCCTTGTGGTTCATGATGCATGGTGCTCACTGTAGGAGGAGACACACAATAGGCAAAACACAGTATGTTGTGGCTGGTGGTCAGTGGTGTACAGTGCCAGAAAGGGCAAGAGGGGGTGTGTGGTCTCAACCAGGGGGCTTCACAGGAAGACTTTTTGTGGGAGCACAGACCTGTGTTCAGCCTGCTCTACAGATGAGTAAGACTTAGGCTGAAGAAGTTGGAAGGACAATTTAAGCAGAATGGAGATCACTAGCAAAGGCATTAGGGCTGGGCATACTTTAAGATATTGCACACACCTCCGATGGTGATGGCTGGGGTCCAGAGCGATGTAGGTGCTAGGTGGGTAGATAACGGCAAACAAAGCCAAGTGTCTGTCCTTTTGAAGTCCTTCAGCCTGTCAGCATCTCTGGAACCCAGGCTGGAGAGCAGAGAAAGAGCCGAGGAGTGAGAGACCAGGGAGTGGAAGATCAGGAGGCTGCCTGCTTGCTTTTTTTCTCCCTTTCTTTCTTTCTTTCTTTCTTTTTTTTGTCGGTTGTGGGGCTTGAACTCTGGGCTTGGGTGCACTCTTCAGCTCAAGGCTAGCACTCTACCACTTGAGCCACAGCGCCACTTTCAGTTTTCTGGTGGTTTATTGGAGATAAGAGTCTCAGGGACTTTCCTGCCTGGGCTGGCTTTGAAACATGATCCTAAGATCTCAACCTCCTGAATAGCTAGGATTACAGGCATGAGCCACCAGTGCCCAGCTTTCTTTCTTTCTTTCTTTCCTTCCTTCCTTTCTTTCATTCTTTCTTTCTTTCCTCCCTCCCTCCCTTCCTCCTTCCTTCCTTCCTTTCATTCTTTCCTTCCTTCCTTTCTTTCATTCTTTCTTTCCTCCCTCCCTCCCTTCCTCCTTCCTTCCTTCCTTTCATTCTTTCTTTCTTTCTTTCCTCCCTCCCTCCCTCCCTCCCTCCCTCCCTTCCTTCCTTCCTTCCCTTTTTCCTTTCCAAGACCAGGACTTGAATTCAATATCTGATGTTTGTTTTTGCTTATCTGCTGGCACTCTTACCTAAGCCATGCCTCCAACCCAGGAGGATGGCATTATGGTTGTCATGGTCATCGTTGTCCTCTTCTTCATCTTCTTTCTTCTCCTCCTCCTTCTCCTTCTCCTACTTCTCCTTCTCCTCTTCCTTCTCCTTCTCTGCTACCGGGGCTTGAACTCAGGGCCTAAATTCTATCCCTGAGCTTTTCAGATCAAGTTCTCTATTACATGAGCCACAGCTCTACTTCCAGATTTTTATTTATTTATTTTTTTGGTCATTGGTGGGGCTTGAACTCTGGGCCTGGGCGCTGTCCCTCAGCTCTTCAGCCCAAGGCCAGTGCTCTACCACTTGAGCCACAGTGCCACTTCCAGTTGGAGATAAGACTCTCATAGACTTTCCTTCCCCGGGCTGGCTTTGAACCACAATCCTCAGATCTCAGCCTTCTGGTAGCTAGGATGACAGGTATGATTCATGGGTACCAGTTAGAGAAGGAAAATTGTTTTATGTGTGAGAGTTCAGCCAACATCTCACCAACTTAAACAAAGGATTTGAGGCCCATATCAAAAGCCTAGGATTTACCAAGTCAAGCTGTCAGGGGCTGAGTTTTGGGGACCTTGCAGGGTGGGCAGGGTGTGGTTATTTGATTTCTCTACAGTCTCCTGGTGGCTGCTGGGAAATTGGTTGCCTACCAGAGCAAAGGCTGCTCCTAGAAATCCCCCCTCAATGATGGGGGTTGTGATTAAAGGCAGCAGCAGAGCCTGGAACTTTCAAAGAACAGGTGTATTGGTAATCAAGAAAGTGATGGCTTTATTTGTAAAACAAAGGAGTTGCTAATCTTACTGGAATTTGAATTAAGACTAAAGAATAAATGAGAAAGGAGATCTGGGGGCTTATGCCTGTTATTCTAGCTACTCAGGGGGCTGAGATCTGAGGATGGAGGTTCAAAGCCAACCCAGGCAGGAAAGTCCATGAGACTCTTATCTTCAATTAACCACCAAAAAGCTGGAAGCAGAGCTGTGGCTCAAGTAGTAGAGCAGCAGCCTTGAGCAAATAAACTCACAGATAATACCCAGGTCCCGAATTCAAGATCTAGGATCAGCACACACACACAAAAGGAATGAAGGAGCTTCATGGACAATATGATGGTATCTACGCTAACATCAACTTGAGCCAAAGGATAAGAAGCAGCAAGTAAAGCCCATGGTACCACTATTTGCAAGTCAGTCCACCCAACCATCCATCTATCCATTATCAATCCATCTATCCACCTATCCATTACCTACCCAGCCATCCATCATCCATCCATCCATGGGTCCATCAATACTCCCATTATATTAGAGTGGCACTATGCCAGACACGAACTATTGAAATAACTATAAAATTCACCATTCAACCAGGAGGTGGGGGAGTTCAGAAGGACCTATACACAGGTAATCTATGATGATGATTTCTAATTGAGGTCAGTAAACACGTGAAGTGGGGTGCTAAAGAAGGCTCGCTGATGAGCAGGTTTTAGAGGCTGAGACTAGATTTTACCAAGCTTGGAGGAGAATGAAGAAAGCCTAAGCCTCTGAGACCAGCCAAGGTAAAACCAGGGAGCTCAGAACACCATGGGGGAGCTCAGGGCGGACAGGCCCACCACTCAGAGACGATCAGGGACGATTGAACGTAATGGCTGGCAGATTAGTGAAGATGGGGAAAATAGGCTGGTCTGTAGACATCCTGTGACCCTAGACCGTGGATGGGAATGTGTGTTCAGAGGGATAATGTTTCCAATTTTCTGTTATAAATAAAATGAAAACAGTATGTAGGAGCCTGACTGTGCTAAACTTCAGTCAGAGAGCTGCTTGTCCATTTGCTGAATTTAGCATCATTACTGTGTGTGCATGTGTCAGTAGGGGCTTGAACACAGGACCTCACATTCTTATTTAGCTCTTTTACTTAAGGATGGCATGCTACTACTTGAGCTACACTTCTACAGTTGGCTTTTTAGCGGTTAATTGGAGATGAGAGAATCTCTGAGATTGGTCTCCCCAGGCTGGCTTTGAACGGCAGTTCTTAGATCTCAGCCTTCTGAGTAGCTTGGATTACAAGCATGAGCCACCAGTGCCCGGCTCTATTACTACTCTTTTGATGACATGTATTTACATTTGCTCTGGACCCCAAATCACAGGAAATCCAAATGTGACAAAGGCGTGTGAGGGACAAGAGCGATTTGATGGAGAACGGCGCATCTGCTGTGTTATGAGTAAGCAGTTTATCCCGCAGGGCTGCAGCCTGCTGTGGCAGAAGGCCTATTTCCAATGATTTAACTCTGCCTTGAACAAACCAAGCTGTATAATTACTTATTAGCCAAAGAGCATCATTAATATACAACGGTAACTTTGTAAAACCCACACATATGGATTTGCTAAAGTCATTCATTGATTTCCAGAACCTCAATCTGCCAAGGCCTTTCCTGAATCC
This sequence comes from Dipodomys ordii, assembly GCF_000151885.1. NCBI lineage: Eukaryota > Metazoa > Chordata > Mammalia > Rodentia > Heteromyidae > Dipodomys > Dipodomys ordii. Next base: position 1,437,911 of record NW_012267227.1, read on the forward strand.
CCTGAAAGCTGCGCTGCTTTGCATTTTATTAATTAATTAATTAATTTGGAATCTTAGGGCTTGAACTGAGGGCCTAGGCACTGTCTCTGGGCATTTTTTAAAAAAAATCAGTGAAGCCACATTTTGGATGATGAAATCTTGGAGTCTTTATTATATAGTAGCAGTGTGCAGACTCTGGGCAGTTTTTGCTCAAGGCTCACACTCTACCACTTGAGCCATAGTTCTATGTGTGTGTGTGTGTGTGTGTGTATGCACACGCATGTGTGTGTGCTGTGCATGTGCTGGTCCTGGGACTTGAACTCAGGCCCTGGTTGCTGTCCCTACGTTTTAGTGCTCAAGGCTAGTGCTTGAGCCACATCTCTCATTTACGGACTTTTGGTGATTCATTGGAAATAAGACTTTCCTGCCCAGGCTGACTTTGAACCGTGATCCTTAGATCTCAGCCATCTGAGGAGCTAGGATTACAGATGTGAGCCAGTAATACCTTGCTACCCACTTTTAACTTTTTGGGGGTTAATTGGAGATAAGGGTTTCACAGTCTTTTCTGCTTGGGCTGGCTTCACACCCTGTGTGAGCCACCTGTATCTGACCGCATCTGATTCTTATTTCATTTTTTTTTGTCGGTTGTGGGGCTTGAACTCTGGGCCTGGGCGCTGTCCCTCAGCTCTTCAGCTCAAGGCGAGCGCTCTACCACTTGAGCTACAGCGCCACTTCCAGTTTTCTGGTGGTTTATTGGAGATAGGAGTCTCATGGTCTCTCCTGCCCGGGCTGGCTTTGAACCTCGATCCTCAGATCTCAGCCTCCTGAGTAGCTAGGATTACAGGCGTGAGCCACCAGCACCCGGCTCTGATTCTTATTTCAGAAAAAATAAATAGGGCTGGGAAGTTGGCTCAGTGGCAGAGCGCTTGCCTTGCATGCCTGAGGCCCTGGGTTCGATTCCTCAGCACCACATAAGCAAAAAGAAAAAAGCCAGAAGTGGCGCTGTGGCTCAAATGGTAGAGCGCTAGCTTTGAGCTGAAGAGCTGAGGGACAGAGCTGAGGGACAGTGCTCAGGCCCAGAGTTCAGGCCCCACGACGGGACCCCCCAAAAAATGATCTAGACAGTGATATTATCGATCTTCAGAAAGCAACATTCCTTCTCTTAGACAAATGATGACATGTGAATTACTTCCAGGTCGCCTTGTGCCTGTGGGTAAACTGAGGACCTATGATGGTCATTTGTATCCCCTCTTCCTTGGCATACATTGAGGAGATTCAACCCACATTTGCCTAGGTGTAAGGTAATTCAGCATCTCAATGTTATAAATTTTGGGATTGCTTCATAATCTGTGCCATAATAGTGAAGCTTTATAATAAATAGTATGTAATAATGTCACGATGATAATGTGTAATTTAAAGCAATTCAGGAAAATGTGGCCTCTCCAGCTTAGTTTCTGAGAAAGCATCACCAATTTGAATTCACAATTCCAAGCAATTGGCACTTCTGACCATGCACAACGAATCTCCACCAGTCTCATCAACTATTCAATCTATATTCAAAGTTATTAAATATTGAACATGATTTAATAAATACAACCCAGTTAATCACACCTTTGATTGGCCAGTTATGGGGTCATAGAAAGCTTGGAAAAACAGTCACTCCTCTGAGACTTCATCCTGCTCCTCCCCTCCCTTGCTGGGTTGTTTTGTTTTGAGACAAAGTCTTACTTATGTAGTCAATGCTTAGCCTCAAACTCACATTCCTCCTCCCTCAGTCTTTGTGTGCTGGGACTATAGACATTTGCAGCACAACTGGTCTCTCTACCTGATGTCCTTTGCTCTCTTTTAGTATAATAAGTGTGCATGACTTTGGGTTGTGGTGGTGTGTACAGAGCGTGTTGGGTTGTGATCTCTCTGTAACTTGTGCATTGGGCAGGATTGTCACATGTGGTTGTGTGTGTGTGTATGTGTGTGTGTGTATAACATGTCTTGGGCACATGTGTCGGTGTGTAGTTGACAGTGTTATGTAACACTGGTGAGTAATTTTAGACTCTAGTTGTGTTTTAAAAATATTATTATTATTATTATTTTGTTGGTTGTGGGGCCTGAACTTTGGGCCTGGACACTGTCCCTCAGCTCTTTAGCTCAAGGCTAGCACTCTACCACTTGAGCCACAGCCCCATTTCTGGCTTTTTCTGCTTATGGGTACTGAGGAATCAAATCCAGGGCCTCATACATGCAAAGCAAGCACTCTACCACTGAGCTAACTTCCCAGCCCCTCTAGTTGTGTTGATAGTTCCTTTTTTTTTTTTTACTTCCAAAGCTGAAGACTGAACTCAGGGCAAGCGCTTTTCCACTGAGCTAAATCCCCAACCTCTGATGGTTCCTTTTTTTTTTACAACTTGTCAATGGTTAGGACCACAGGGATCCCATGGTCTCCTATAACTAAGGTTATTTCAAAAACCTACGTATCTTCCTTCCTTCCTTCCTTTTCTCTTTTCCTTCCTTTCTTCCTTCCTTCCTTCTTCCTTCCCTTGTGTGTATTGATCCTGGGGCCTCACATTTTCATTCAGCTTTTTCTGCTCAAAGCTGGCACGGCTACCACTTCAGCCACACCTCCACTTCTGGCTTTTAGGTAGTTAAGAGAGATAACAGTCTCACTGAAGCTGGATGCTGGTGGCTCATGCCTGCAATTCTAGCTAATCAGGAGGCTGAGATCTGAGGATCACAGTTCAAAGCCAGCCTGGGCAAGAAAGTCCATGAGACCCTTATCTCCAATTAACCACCTGAGAATTAGAAGTGAAGCTGTAGCTCAAAGTGGCAGAGGTCTAGCCTTGAATGAAAGAGCTCAAGGACAAAGCCCAGGCCCTGAGTTAAAGCCCTACAACCAGGAAAAAAAAAGTCTCACTGATTCGCGTACCTTGTCTGGCTTCAGCAATCCTCAGATCTCAGCCTCCTGAGTAACTAGGATTACAGAGGCCTGAGCCACCAGTGCCTAGTTTTCTCTTTCTCTCTCTCTGTTTTTTTTTTTTTCCAGCACAGTGTCTTGCAAGGTATTTCAGGCTGGCCTTGAACTCACATCCCCCCCGCCTCAGCCTCCACAGTGCTACAATTCCAGATGTGAACCACCATACCCAAATGATTGGCATGACCTTTTGACAGCAGGATTTCTGATTAGGCCCTCAGGTGAGTAGCATGGTCTTAAGCTTATCGCAGCTGAGCTGGGCTGGGATCCAGCCGAGCAAAGCTCAGCCTCCTGGAAGCTGGCACTCAGTGGCTGGCAAATGACGGATGGGCCCTGGGTCCCAACGTGCCCCTGAGCTGACTCTCAGAGCCGTTTGCTAAAAGTGTTTCTGGCTCTGTTGGGACATGTGTCCTTGGAGACCTGCCATGTGGGTGGGGAAGGTGCCGTTTTATAGATTTGTGTGGCTTTTTAGAGTAGGCAGAAAACCAGGCAGCCCCGGGCAAATCCTTAGACACATGGTTCCAGCCTGGGAAGGGGGAGGGGCAGCCTCCTAAGCCATCTAAGGGTGGAATGCTATCCAGGGCATTCTATTCAATTGTCTAGACCTATTGGGGGTGAAGTATGTTGATTATACATAGATGATCACAGCTGGGTGTCAGTGGCTCACACCTGTAATCCTAGCTAGTCAGGAGGCTGAGACCTGAGGATCAAGGTTCTAAACCAGCTTGGGCAAATATATTCATGATTCTCTTATCTCTAATTTAACCAGAAAAAAAAGCTGGCAGTGGAGGTGTGGCTCAAGTGGTAGAGCTCCAGCCTTGAGTGACAAAGCTAAGTGAGAGGGTGAGACCCTGAGTTCAAGCCTCAGTATCAGCACAAGAATAGCTACCACAGGGCTGGGAAGTTGGCTCAGTGGCAGAGCGCTTGCCTTGCATGCCTGAGGCCCTGGGTTCGATTCCTCAGCACCACATAAGCAAAAAGAAAAAAGCCAGAAGTGGTGCTGTGGCTCAAGTGGTAGAGGGCTAGCCTTGAGCTGAAGAGCCCAGGCCCAGAGTTCAGGCCCCACGACTGGACCCAAAAAAAAAAAAAGAATAGCTACCACATAGAAATGGGTGGACAGATCCGTGGGAGTGGAACTCATTCAAAAGGAAACGTGAAAATAAGAAAAGTTAACCAAAGTCATTGTGTGCTATTAACAGCTGTGCTGGCGCTGGGCGCTGGTGACTCATGCAATCGAAGGATTGAGGTTCAAAGCCAGCCCAGACAGAATAGGTTGTGAGACTCTTACCTCCAATGAACCACCAAAAACCAGGAAGTGGAGCTGTGGCTGAAAGTAGTAGAGCACACTAGCCTTGAACAAAAAAGCTCAGGAACAGAGCCTAGGCCCTGAGTTCAAGGCCCACAACCAGCAAAAACAAAGTTTAATTGTTGTGCTAGAACTGGGATTCCTTGCTTCATGCAGCCTAATCCTTACAGCCCTGGAATCATTCATTTTACAGAGAGGGAAACCCAGGCCAGAGAGAGGTGACCACTTTCCAATTCAGCACCTAGGATAGCACCTGCCAGGAAAAAAAAAAATCTAACAGCAGTTCCTTCTTTAGTCAGGAGGGGGCAGCTGGTTCAGAAAGCCCTAGGACTAGGGTGAAGAATGGAGGGTCCTAGGATTTAAGGACGCACTGGCCCTTAGGGGCCATCCCTGCTCTTGCATCACCCTGAGAGTGAGTGCTTTCTTAAATGTGCCAGGATGCTTCGCCTGCTTTAGCCCTAGTCAAGGCCTTGACATGAAGCTAGTGTAAATCAGAGGCGCAGACATTTTGATTTGGTGCCCCCAAAGCCTGGGGCTGATGGCTGGAATCAGGGAGGAGTTGTATGAAGTAGCCAGAGTCCAGTGAAGATTTCTGCCCCTGCAGGCTGCATAGAGACTCTGCTTCTAGTTATTTCCACAGAAGAACACACTGGCCTGGCAGCTAAGAGTGAAGCCAGCAGACTCTCCATCCTGTCTTTGTCATGCAAGACCTCTGGAGTGGAGCCTCGAAAGGAGACCTCATCTGTCTCTCCTGAGCCCCACTGGGCAGACATGGGGAAGGAAGAAAGCTCCTAGGGCAGTCTTTCCCCAAGTGGAGGCTGATTTCCACCCAGGAGGGCTAGGTGCTGGAAACTCCCACAGGGGAGAAGAAATGCACTTCTCCAAGGTTCAGCTTTTCCTCTGCTTTTTTACTCAGGAAATCCCCACCGTCCAGCCAGGGCTAGTGGCCCACGCCTGTAATCCTAGCTACTCAGAGGCTGAGATCTGAGGATCCCCACCCCGCCCCCCGGGGTCCCCCAGCCAAGTCCCTACTACCCTCCACCCTGGGGGAAGCAGGAGGAGAGCAG
>NW_012267227.1:1443582-1452797 GCF_000151885.1 Dipodomys ordii
CGGCTCCGCGCGGCTCCCGGCTCCGGCTCTCGGTTCCGGCGATCGAAAACGGCCGAGGCTCGGGACGACGCGACTGCAGAGCTGCGCGAGCGAGCCCCGGCGGGCGGCGGAAGCTGGTAGGTGGCGGGGCGAGGTTGGCGAAGAGCCCGGGCTCCCGTGCTGGGGAGGTTGCTTTGTAGTATTATTATTATTATTGATTATTTTTCCTAGCAGCTCCGCGCTAACTTTCCACGGGCCCCGCGAACCCGCGGGAGGCTGGCCCGGGCTCGGAAGCTTGAGTTTGGCGCGGGGTGGAGGCGAAGGAAATGTCCGGGTTTGCCGGAACGCCAAGCGGTCCGTGCGGGACGCGGCGGCGTCTCCACGCGCTGGAGAGACCCGACCCCGGCGCCGCGGCACTGCGCCTGCCGGCTGAGATCGGGGGGCTCCGGGTCCCCGAGGCTCGCCGCGCGCGGGTTCCCGGCCTCGGCCCGCGGGGGTCCCCCCCCATCCCCAGCCTCCCCGGGAGGCGCGAAGCGGAACGCGCCCCCCTGGGTGTCCCCCTCCCGTCGCCCCGACTCTTTGGAGGAATCCGGGGCGCTGGCTGCACTGCGGGGAATCCCTGGCTCCCAAAGTTCAGAGAAGCCAGGGGCTCCCCGGCTGCCGGAGCCCGGATTCCCAACTTTTCCCTCCGCCGCCCCGTCGTAGCGTTGCAGGTGGGGAGTGGGGTGCTCGCGGGGGGCGCCCCCCGGAAGCCGCCCCCACTTTCCTCCAGGACTAGGTTTATTTCCCTACTTTGTTCAGAAAATAATAATAATAATAACGATTTAAACCCGGCGCCGGTGGCTCACGCCTGGAATCCTAGCTACTCGGGAGATCTGAGGATCGAGGTTCAAAGCCAGCCCGGGCAGGAAAGTCCGTGAGACTCTTCTCTCCAGTTAACCAGCCAAAAGCTGGACGTGGAGCTGCGTAGAGCGCTCACCTTGAGTGAAAAAAAAAAAAAAAGGTCCGGGACAGCACCCAGGTCGTGAGTTCAAGCCCCAGGACCGACACACAATCCATAAATAAAAATACAATAGACGAGATCGTTTCCTTGCGGGTGTCCAGGTCCGCGTGCCAGGACGCAGGGCTCGGGGCGGGGGCGCCGCGGCTCCCGCACCGCGACTCCCGGCTCCGTCCCGCGATCGGCCCCGCGCCGCCCGTGCGCCCTGCGCTCCGCCAAGAGTCCCGCGCGGCTCCGCTCTGGGCCGCCCGGTCCCGGGTTCCCCCCGGACTCCCTTCCCCAGGACCGGGACACCCGCGCCCCTCCCGCGCTCCCGGTGAACGTCCCCGCCGGGTGGCGACGCACGGTGACCGTGGGGTTCGCTCGGAACCCGCTTGCCCGGAATCGCCGACCTCGTGCAGTCCGGGAGAATCTTCTGAGAGTCTAGCGCAGGTTTGGTGGGGGCTTTGCGGGGAGGCTTCCCCGCCCTTTCTCCATGACTAGTTGGCAGGTGCCCCCGGACGTTGGCTCGTCCTCCCGGAGCGCCCCCATTCCCTGCGCTCCAAGCAGAATGGTGGCCACGCGTGCCAGCAGCCACGCGCCGGCTAGTGTCTGTGCTCACAGATTTGTGCAAGGCGCCAGGAATTTCAAGTCTACGCCTGCTGCAGCCTGCCATCAGCGGGGTGAGGAGGCCGGGGACCAGCGGGAGAGGATGGGTGGATAGCTGCTTTCAGCGTGGTTCGGATGCTCTCGGCCATCTCATACTGACTTTCCCCCTTTTCTTAGCACACAGGTCAGGCTGCCTAGCCAGGCCCTAGGCCTGATCCCTGGCCTCCGGAGGGGTACCCCGCTTTCCAGCATCTCCCGGGGGCGATGGGTGTGCTGCGTACTTGGCTTGTGTCTATGTCTGCGTTGGGTCTTGGGGGTCATTTGGAACCCGCAGACTGGGCTCAACTGGCCGGCCCAGGGAGACCCTAACTAAAGAGTGTGCACCTGCTCTCCAGGTGAATCACTTCTTCCGGGGGAAGGCAAGGGGGACCCGGCTCGGCTGGTCTTGGAGAAGGCTGATCAGGTCTTCAGTAGAGAGCCTGGGGTCCAGGAAGAGGTGCTCACAATTGGTTGATCAAGGACAGCATAGCCAGGTGCTGGTGGCTCACGCCTGTAAATCCTACTAGCTACTCGAGGAGGCTGAGGATTGCCAGTTCAAGGCCAGTCCTGGCAGAAATGTCTGTGACACTCTGGTCTCCATTGAACTACCCAAAAAAGCTGAAAGTGGAGCTGTGGCTCGAGTAGCAGACCACCAGCCTTGAGCAAAAAAAAAAGAAAAAAGAAAAAAGAAAAGAAAAGCTTCAAGAAAAAAGAAAAGCTTAAAGCCCAGGTCTTGAGTTCAAATCCTAGTATACTGGCACAATAAAATAAAATAAGGGACAGCAGAGTCAGGGCCGATGAGTACTCAGCACCTGACAGAGGTCTGCTGCTTCTTGATGGACTGCAAGCAGTCAGAGTAACTCAGCACTGTAACCCAAGGACTGCGGCATCATTTGGGCCACATTCTGGCTTTTGGTTCTTTTCCTTATTCTCCTTGTCTCCCAAGATTTCAGTCCTCCTCCTCCTCCTCCTCCTCCTCTTCTCCTCCTCCTCCTCCTCCTCCTCCTTCTCCTTCTTCTTCTCTTCCTTCTTCTCCTCCTTCTTCTCCTTCTCCTTCTTCTTGGTCTTTCCTCTTCCCATGAATTAACTCCTTGAATCTAGATAACCTGAGTATCTGAATTCACTGAATTCACTGGGCGCTTATTGTCACATTTAGTGAATCAATAGCTCTGGGGCTCCTCCTCTATTCCAGGAGCAGTGTGGACCCCCAGGAACACAGGCAGACATGGAGGGGTTGTACCTCAGGATGTGGACCTTCTAGATCCACATAGCTTTCAGCTCAGCTGTAGAGTACAGGCAGTCTGTCTCTAGGGCTGAAGTTAGACAATAGAAAAGATGGCTGGTAGCCTCCCTCATTTCCATGCCCTCAGCTCCTCATTAACTCATTACCCAAGGGTACTGCATTGATGACCTTGGATTTGACATTGGACAATAGGCTCTGCAGAGCTTCTGTCAGTCAAAGTACTGGCAGGAGGAAGCTGGTGAGTGTTGGCAAGAGTGATCTTGCTAGTTTCCATAGAGACAGGTGCCAGGTAACCTAACTTCCAGCAGCCACAGCTGCCCAATGAGTCTGGAACCCCATTGTACAGATGGGTAAATGGATCCCTAAGTCTAGATTGAGGCTCAGCCCTCAGAGAAGTCCCTCATGTCCGGTTCAAGTTAGAAATCCTAGCTACTTGGAAGGCTGAGATCTGAGGATCGAGATTTGAAGCCAGCGCAGGCAGGAATGTCCATGAGACTCTTATTTACAATGCATCACCAAAAAGGTCAGAAGTGGAGGTGTGGCTCAAGTGGTAGAGAGTTATCATTGAGTGAAAAAGGTAAGGAGTCGGGTGCTGGTGGCTCATGCCTGTAATCCTAGCTACACACCGGAGGCTGAGATCTGAGGATCACGGTTCAAAGCCAGCCTAGGGAAGGAAAGTCTGTGAAACTCTCATCTCCAGTAAACCACTAGAAAACCAGAAGTGGTGCTGTGGCTCCAGTGGTAGAGCGCTAGCTTTGAGCTGAAGAGCTGAGGGACAGTGCCCAGGCCCAGAGTTCAAGCCCCACAACTGAAAAAAAAAAAAGGGGGGAATAAAAAGAAAAGTGTCAGAGACAGCTCCCAGGCCCTGAGATCAAGTCCCAGGACTGGTGTGCATGCACACATGCACGCACACACGCATGCATGCATTCATGCATGCACACACGCACGCACACACGTAATCTAGTGGTTCTTAGACTTCAACCTGGAAGGGTTATGAAAACACAAGGTCCTGGGCCCACTTTGGAGCTTCGGATGCAGCTAGAGTTGGAGTGGGCCAGGTTGCTGTCATTTTCTCACATCAGGTCCCAGGTGGAGCCCATGCTTTGGCTGTGGTGAGCACACTTTGAGAACCAGGGTGCCAGACCAGTGGAAAGTGAACTGTGTTTAGAAGACCCGGTAAGGAGGAGGGGGAGGGACCTAGAACAAAGGCTGTGATTTAGCAATTCCAAGTCCTGTGGTCTGGGGACAGTCTCCTCCCCCTCTCTCCCCCCCCCCAGGTGGCCATGGAATTAAAAGAATATTTTATCTTCACCTGCACTTTCAGAGAAAGAATATATTGCCATATAATTAGGGAATAAATAGGTGTCTCGTATCAGAGGTAAGGCTGCGCGCCATGGCTCTGTAGGGGTTTATTAAAACACTGTTATAATTGAAAAGGTGTCATGTGCTAGCGGAGCCTCTCATGAAACTTTCATGGCTGGGGTGGTCATTGTCCAAAAGAAAAAAAAAAAGAAAGGAAGGCATATTTTTCCTTTGTATAAAAGAAAATCAAGCCAAGCATAGGCGGCTCACACCTGTAATCCTAGCCTACTCAGGAGGCTGAGATCTGAGGATCAACCGTTCAAAGCCAGTTGGGACAAGAAAGTCTGTGAGATTCTTATCTCCAATGAACCTCCAAAGAGCTGGACCTGGCGCTGTGGCTCAGATGGTAGAGTACTCGCCTTGATCAAAAAAGCTAAGGAACAGCTCTTGGGCCCTGAGTTCAAGCCCCAGGATCAGCACACATGCACTTTGCACAGGCACACGCGCACACACACACACACAAATGTCAAAGAGATTGCCTTTTTTTTAGTAGTTGGGGGAAAAAATGGAAGAGCCGGTGTGATCAGAGGGAGGCTAAGTGGAAATTCACATCACAGGCTTGCCTATCTGTGTGTGGAACAATTTGCAATGTTTTCAAACTGGGTTTCTTTTTTCCTTTTTCCCCCCAGTCCTGGGACTTGAACTCAGGGCCTGGGCCACTGTCCCTGAGCTTCTTTTGCTCAAGGCTAGAACTCTACCACTTGAGCCACAGTGCCACTTCCAGCTTTTTCCGTTTACATGGTACTGAGGAATCGAACCCAGGGCTTCATGCATGCTAGGCAAGCACTCTACCACTAAGCCACCTTCCCAGCCCTTTCCTGGGTTTCTGATGCGAAGCTGTACCTCACCAGGAGAAGACTGTGTTTCATCCGAGCTGATGAGGGCAAAATCCATAGTCCACCTTGTCCTCCATGTGTTCATGAGAGCCCCCCCCCCCATAAGAAAGCAAAGAATCATAAAAGATTTGTTCTCTTAAATGCTGGCATTTTTCATCTGGATTCTATTTATCGATTATTTTACAGCCGAGAAGGAGCAAAAAAAAAAAAAATCCATGTTTTTATAGCAAATAAAGCTGGCTGCGGCAATCCTGCAGGCTCAACATGTGTGTTCTGAAGTAGGAAGTTGGAACTCGGCCTGCCATTTGGGCGAGATCTAATTGAGAAAGACATTGCAAGGAACCAATACGTAGGGATGTGGAATTTCATGGATAGTGTCTCTGTGTTTAGTTCCAGCCTTTGAGGTGAAGGATTTGACCAGAAATATCAAGAGCTCGGTCTCATGTCAAGCCAAAACGTGACATGATCAGAGAGGCTTAGAAAGGGAATGGTTTGGGGTTCTGACTCTGGGAACTGGCAAGAAAAAGGAGGAAGAAGAGGCAGATCAATGAAGCTAATATAGAATGAACGCTTGAAATGTCCAGGCGTGGCTTGGGCACAGTGTGGACAGGGAACAAGACCTTTCCTTGTACTTTACCCTCCATCCCAGCTAGCTGAAGTCTCTATTAAGGATTCTTGACTGGAGTGGGTGTCAGGGATGTAAGCAACTGAAAAAGCTGAACTCCACTGACAGAAACAATAAGGAATGTAGTATCTCTGATAACAGGAGGTCTGCTCTCTTTCTGCTCCAAGGTTATTTCTTGCAGTAGTTCAATAACATTATCCCAGATCCCAGATGCTTTTCAGCTTTCCCTGTTCTCAAGGTCACAAAGTGGCTGTAGCAACTCTGGATGTTGCACCTTGGCAGTCTTAGGCAGAGGCCGAAAAGTCAGGGGAGGAGCCATCCTTAGAAATCCCCAAGCAAACTTTCCTTCATTGCTTTCTTGATTGAAATTGGGAATCACATGCCTCAGCCAACCACAGGCAAGGGAAAGAGATGATCACTGGTTGGCTAAGAACAATTTCAATTGGGGGTGGGGCTTCAGAGAGGAACAAAATTTCCCATCAGCCCCAGTGCTGGCCAGCAATGGAGTATAAGACCTAGGTTTGAATTCTCTATTTCTTGTTTTGTTTTGTTTTGTTTTGTTGCTTTTGGGTCCAGGCGTGGGGCCTGAACTCTGGGCCTGGGTGCTGTCCCTCAGCTCTTCAGCTCAAGGCTAGCGCTCTACCACTTGAGCCACAGCGCCACTTCCGGCTTTTTTCTTTTTGCTTATGTGGTGCTGAGGAATCGAACCCAGGGCCTTAGGCATGCAAGGCAATCACTCTACCACTGAGCCACCTTCCCAGCCCTCCCTCTATTCCTTTTTAAATGTAATGACCCTGAGCAAAGTATTTCCCCCCCTTACTCATCTGTGCAATGGGATTTATTGGGAAGATAAATCTGAATTAGTACAATAATGACATTGGTTGGTCAAAGACTGAAGATTTGACTTTAGCCATCAAGAATGAAAAAAACCTAGTACAGGAGATATGGAAGGATTCGATCATTTAGACTATCAGATTCAGAGAGCAGGAAAGGGAATAAATCATTATGACATGCAAACAGGCCACTGTAGGAGGAACGTAACATCAGTGAGAGCCAGGGTAATCATGGAGGGCTTCCTGGAAGTAGAACTCTAGCATTAACATTTAAGTAATTCATAAGTTCTTCTGCCTGATTTACTCCCCCCACCCTTGCCTCCCATTAGGCCAAAATAAGATCTCTTTTGCAATTTCAGTAGCTTTCCTGGTCTAAATCCAGCCCATACTGACCTGTGTGATCCAGTCCCATAGTGGCTCTCTGATAGTCCTGGACTCTTGGTATCTGATTGTTGTTTGGCCTCTCAGTTCCTACCTTCAGGCCAGGATTCATATCATTGGGTATTATTACACTCCTTTTGGTCTTTTGAGATTAGGATCTCACTATGTAGCCTAGGTTGGCCTTGAACTCAAAATCCTCCTGTCTCTGCCTTCTGAGTGCTGGGATGAAAGGCATGTGCCATCACACTCAGCTCAGATATTGTGTTAGTACTTGCTGTCTGGTTGTTGGCATGAAATCTATAGATATCAATCTTCCTCTCTCTCTAGTGTCTCCCCTTCCACATTCTTGGTTCTTTGTTGGTCGTGGGGCTTGAATGCAAGGCCTGGGAATTGTCCCTGAGCTTTTCTGCTCCAGGCTAGCATTGTGCTACTTTGAGCCACAGCTCCACTTCTAGATTTTTTTTTTTTTGTTGGTCGTGGGGCTTGAACTCTGGGCTTGGGCGCTGTCCTTGTGTTCTTCAACTCCAGGCGAGCGCTCTACCGCTTGAGCCACAGCACCACTTCCAGTTTTCTAGCAGTTTATTGGAGATAAGAGTCTCACGAACTTTCCTGCCCGGGCTGGCTTTGAACCGAGATCCTCAGATCTCAGCCTCCTGAGTAACTAGGATTACAGGTGTGAGCCACCGGTGCCTGGCTACTTCTAGATTTTTTGAGGTTAACTGGAGATGAGCCTCACACTTTCTTGCCCTGGCTGGCTTTGAACCATGATCCTCAGATCTCAGCCTCCTGACTAGTTAGGATGACAGAAGTAAGCCATTACTTTTTGTGGGTAGCAGCCACCATCTTCCCAGTGCTTGGGCTCCAAACCCTGGCAGCACCGAGTGATGTCCGCCCCCCCCCCCATACTTACTTCCCAGGTCAAGCACCCACATTTCTTGGATGTCTTTCTGGCAAATGAAATTCCATCTCCATGCTGGTGACCGACTCAGCCTCCTGCTCTTCTGGCCTCTGAGGGCTCCGTGTGGTATGCAGCTATCTAGGGGACAGACTGGGGGAAAGGGACAGACCACGTGTCAGGGTAGAGTTGATGGTAAGGCCCTTAATCCATGGTTACAAATCCATTATGTTGCTGGGTGCTGGTGGTTCACACCTGTCATCCTAGCTACTCAAAAGGCTGAGATCTGAGGATTGAGGCTTAAAGGCAGCCCGGGCAGAAAAGTCTGTGGGATGCTGATCTCCAGTTAACCACCACAAAGCTGGAAGTGGAGGTGTAGCTCAAGTGGTAGAGTCGCAGCCTTGAGTACAAAAGCTCAGGGACAGCACCCAGGCCTTGAGTTCAAGCTCCAGGACTGGGACCACAACAATAATCAATCAACAAACAATTCATAATGTTGCTGTGCATGCAGTACAGTTTCCCCATCCCCTCCCCTTGATGCCATTCCCACACATGGTTCCCCTGCGGTCCTCCCTGACTAAAGTTCAGACTCCCCATCAGGAGCTTCCACAGTCCAGGCCTGCCTCTTCATGGTTACCTGTCATTCTCTGTGTTTAACCTAAAGTCCCCTTTTCTGCAAGACTGTCCTCGGAGCAGAGTCCTCATTAGAGCTTTCCTAGAGCTGGTGCCCACGGTGTTCTGGAAGCATCGATCGGACCTTCCCTGGACTTCTGTACCAATTACCATCCTCACCACAAATCCCATGCTTAATCGTGCACAGCCAGCATCCTGGTGGTCGTCATTTGCATTTTGTGGGGTTGGCTTTCCCCTTTCTAGTTCCATACAGGATCACTGAGATCCAAAGTAGGGTGGGACCAGCAAATACCCCTCAGTGAATTGCTCAATGGATACCTTTTTTTTTGGGGGGGGGGACAGGGCTGGGGATCAGATCCTAGGGGCTCATGTACACCTTGGCAGTTTGATGATTGATAAATCACAGGAATAGATTATTACCTGCAGAATCGTTCTTTGTCTTAGCTTCCACAGGAAAAATGGCTTGTATTTAATGAAGCCTCCTCTTGTGTGGAACATTATTTTGGTTTTGTCTTATGAAGCTATTGGACCTGAAACTCAGAGTCTGGGCACTGTTCCTAAGGTTTTGTTCATTTTTTTTAACAAAATACATGGAGTGAGGTTCTAGGTTGTATGGCCATAAGGTTTTTTTTTTTTTTTTCTGTCGGTTTTGGGGCTTGAACTAAGAGTCTCACAGACTTTCCTGCCCAGGTTGTCTGTCTGTCTGTGTCTGTCTCTGTTTGTCTGTCTGTCTGTCTCTCTCTCTTTCTCTTTTTGTTGGTCATGGGGCTTGAACTCTGGGCCTGGGCACTGTCCCTCAGC
>NW_012267227.1:1453295-1460294 GCF_000151885.1 Dipodomys ordii
GTGGTGCTGAGGAATCGAACCCAGGGCCTCAGGCATGCAAGGCAAGCGCTCTACCACTGAGCCACCTTCCCAGCACCCCTCCCCCCTTCTTTTTTTAAGGGACTGTTTTGACTGCCTTGTTACAAACCAGTGAAGCTGGAAGTCTTATACAGATGAGCAAGGACAAGTGGCATGTCACACTCAGCCAGCAGGGGGCGCTAGTGTCAGGTCAGTTCTCTCCTAGTCTTGGCAGAGTTGCTACCTGATCTTAAGCCATGGACCCAGAACTTTGAAATAATCTGGGAGCCTTTAGATTATCACAGTGGATATTTTCCCTTTTCTTCCCCCAGCCTCTTTTTTTGTGTGTGTTTGTATGTTTCCTAGGGGTTGAATTCAGGGCCCTGGCCTTGTCCTTGAGCTTCTTTGCTCAAAGGTAGCACTATGCTCACTTGAATCACAGCTCTATTTCTGGCTTTTTTTTTTTTTTTTTTGGTCATTGGGGCATGAACTCTGGGCTGGACACTGTCCCTCAGCTCTTCAGCTCAAGGTTAGCGCTCTACCACTTGAGCCGTGGTATCACTTCCGGCCTTTTCTGCTTATGTGGTGCTGAGAAATCAAACCCAGGGCCTCATGCATGCAAGGCAAGAACTCTACCACTGAGCCACCTTCCCAGCCAACTTCTGTCTTCTGTTGAGTAGTTTGTTGAAAATAAGAGTCTCGTGGGCTTTTCTGCCTGGGCTGGCTTTGAATTGCAGTCAGATCTCAGGTTCCTGACTGGGTAGAATTACAGGCATGAGCCACTGGTGCCCTGCCTCTTTTTTTCTCTTTTATGCCGGTACTGGCGATTGAGCTCAAGGCCTCAAGTTCTCACTTGGCTTTTTTGTTCAAGGCTAGCCTACTGCCACTATAGCCATACCTCTACTTCTGGATTTTTGGTGATTAATTGGAGATAAGAATCTCACGGACTTCCCTGCTTGGGCTGATTTAGAACTGTGATCCTTTGATCTTAGCTCCTGCAGTAGCTAGGATTACGTAGCCAGTGCCCAGCTTGCTATAACCACTTTGAAAGTAGCTTATCCCTTTAAGAAGTGACTGACCCCATGTCACAATTCAAACCTGGTGCCTTGTCTCCCAGGATAGCATTCCAGAGGCTTCTGGCTGGGGAGCTTCTTGGGGGAATGTGCTTTCTGGAATTGGCCCTTTGGGTGGGAAGGACTTAGTCTTGTGTGTCTAAGATCAACTTTCTTTATTGCAATTATTACCTGAAACTCCCCCCCCCTTTTTTTTTTCCCTTTTGCCCTTGAACCTGCCCTTCCCTTGCCTGGTCTGCCTATTTTATCATCCAAGCTTAAAATAAATACAATAAATAAAAACATACCCCAAACATTTTTTTCCCCTGCAGAGGATGAGCAATAATCTACATATGCAAATAAATGGCATGCTGGTCTCCATGAATATTAATTTGGAGAGGGAGTCTGAGGCCTCTAACTACACTGAGAACTAGTAATCTGGCATTTTGCAGTTCCTCGGGTGCACTGTGGTAATCAAGGCCTGTGTTGTGAGGTGGATCCCAGTTGGCCTCTCTTCTAAATGCCTGCAGGTACCAGGTGGCCACAGTATCTCTGGTTGGCTTGAGAGACAACCAGGGGTGAAGGGTGAATCTTACCCTGGGCCTCTATCTGAACTTGTCTTGTTTTCCTGGCTGAGGCTCAGGCCTTAGCTTCTCCTAGGCCCTAGAATGGAAGGTAATCTCTAGGAAGGGGCAGTTCTGGGGGGGTCACTGTGGGATGATTTTAGGGGTGCATCCAGGGTTGGAGAGGTTCCAGGTGAGCTGGTAGCTCAGGTCCATTATCCTGGTTACTTAGAAGGCTGAGAGCTAAGGATTGTGGTTTGAAACTAGCTCTGGCAGGAAAGTCTAGGAGACTTTTGTTGTTGTTCGTCATAGGGCTTGAACTCAGGGTCTGGGTCCTGTCCCTGAGCTCTTTTTGCTCAAGGCTAGTACTCTACCACTTTGAGGCACAGCACCACTTCTAGTTTTCTGGTGGTTAATTGGAGATAAGAGTTTCCTCACTTTTCTTGCCCAGGCTGGCTTTGAACTACTGTCCTCTGATTTCAGCCTCCTGAGTAGCTAGGATTAGAGGCACTAGCCACCAGCTCCCAGCTAAGGCTGTGAGACTCCGATCTCTAATTAACCACCTTGAAACCAGAAGTAGAGCTCAAGTACTAGAACACGTGAGTGATAAAACTGAGGGACAACACTTAGGCCCTGGGCAAAACATAAAAATGTTGGGACCGAGCGGCCTCGGGACCCAGCCTTGTCTCACGAGCAGTTACTTCAGAGGCGGAAGACTTGCAGCGGTGGCTGACTTACCCAAAGTGACACTGTGAGTTGACAGAAGAAAGTGAGAAAGCTTATTCATTCTTTGCTCTGAAAAGCACATTTGTGTGTGTGTGTGTGTATGTGTGTGTGTGTAGGAGCAGGGTGGGCAGGGTGACATTTGCAGTGTGTATACTTTTGGGGGAAAGAGTCACTTTTTTTTCTATTAGGAACATTTGCCCAGAGACAGGGGGTTGGGGTGGAGAGAAATGGTTTTCTTACACCCCCAGAGTTCCAAATTAGATCATGGGCCAGAGACACTGTGAGCCCTCAGCTACCGCAATGGCCAGGCCTAGGGGCCTCCAGATCGGCCACTGGGTGGAAAGTCTGACTGCAGAGGTCACCAGGAGGGAAAAGGACTTGGCAGTCCGGAGGCTCCCTGGGGAGAGGGGGCAGAGGAGAATGCCCACAAAGGTTAGACCTCAGGCTGGGGGAAGTGGTACCTACCTGCCATCCTGGCTTCCTGGGAGGCAGAGGTGGAGTAGGAGTGAGGAGGATCTTATCCTGAGGCCAGCTGGGGAAACGCAAGAGACTCCTTATCTGGAAAATAAACTCAAGGAGCCTGGTGCCTATGACTCACACCTGTAATCCTGGCTACTCAGGAGGCTGAGAGCTGAGGATTGCAGTTCGAAGCCAGCCCAGGTAGGAAACTCAATGAGATTCTTTATCTCCAGTGAAACTCCAAAAAGCTGGAAGTAAAGCTTTGGCTCCAGGGTTAGATAAAGTGCCAGGTGTGAGCAAAGAAGTTAAGGGATAGGGCTGGGAAGATGGCTCAGTGGTAGAGTGCTTGCCTTGCATGCCTGAGGCCCTGGGTTCGATTCCTCAGTACCACATAAGCAAAAAGAAAAAAGCCAGAGGTGGCGCTGTGGCTCAAGTAGTAGAGCACTAGCCTTGAGCTGAAGAGCTGAGGGTCAGCGCCCAGGCCCAAGTTCGGGCCCCACTACCGGACCCAAAAAAAAAAAAAGAAAAAAAAAAGAAAAGAAGTTAAGGGACAGTAGCCCAGTACTGGCGCGCACGCGCGTGCACACACACACACACACACACACACACACACACACTAAAGATAAAGGACTGGGGGTGTGGATCAAGTAATAGTTTCTGCTTAGCAGTTGTGTAATTGTGAGATTCTGAGTTCAAACTGGGCTACGGAGAGAGAAGGAGAAGGAGGGAAGTGGAAAGTGGGAGACAGAAAGAGAGAATGAAAGAGTCTAGGAGAGAGAGCGTGCCTGCATTGGTATGCTAAGTCCGAGGTTGGGTATAGTGGCTCATACTTGGGCTCCCAGTACTTGGGAGGCTGAGGCAAGATCTCCACATCAGCCTGGGTTACCTAGCTGTCCTAAAAACCATACCAAACCACAATGAAATACAAACAGGCCCTGGGTTGAGATGAAAGCTCAGTTGGTAGCGTGCTTGCCTATTAGATTGGAGTTCTGTCTCTTTTATCCTCTTTGCTGGTTTAAGCTTGGCCCATCAGTTCCTATTGGACAGCCTTTCCTTTGTCAGTGAGTATTGAGTTATCAGCTGTACATTGCAACGCTGCTTTCTGGAGATTAAGTGAGGGATTGAGTTTTCTCTACCACGCAGGGACACGAAACAGATGTTCCAGATGTTTAAAGCTCTTTTCAATAGCCAGGTTTGTTGGACTGGTTGCACGGTGTTCAGCATGGATAGGGTGTGTATCTGTGTTTGACTCTCCACCTGGGTCTGTGTTTCGAAGGATAAAAATAAATAAACAGAGGGGTTTACTTTCTTGTGTCAGTATTGGGGTTTGAACTCAGGGTCTTGCACGCTTGCTAGGTTTATTCACTCAAGGCTGGCATGCGTGCTTGAGCCATACCTCTACTTTCTTTTCTTTTCTTTTGTTTGCAGGTTAATTGGAAATAAGAATCGCTCCGATTTATTTGTCAAGGCTGCTTTGAATCTTGATCCTCAGATCTCAGCCTCCTGAGTATGCAGGATTTATAGGTGTGCAGCCTGGACTATGATCTGCTTATTTTAAGATTTCTGTGTTAGCTCTGAGGACAGATGGGTGCAGCCAAGCCCAATTTCTTCCATTCAGATCCAGTCTCACAAACTTTTCTGCCTGGGCTAGCCTTGAACCTTGATCCTCCAGATCTCAGCCTCCCATGTTGCTGGGATGACAGGTGTGTATCACCACACCCAGCTTCTCCCTTGAGACAGAATCTCTTGGACTTTTCTGCTCTGTGTTAGCCTGGATGAACCTGGATCCTAAGTAGCTAGTCATTTGTGCTTATGTACTGGAATTGGGCACTGGTTTTTGGTTTTGGTCTGTGAAGACCTGTGTATCTCTGCTGTATGTGTGTGTGTGTGTGTGTGTGTGTGTGTGTATGTCCATCCATCACAAGCCCAGTATGATCAGGATGGGGAAATTTCCCAGTGCAAAATCCCTGGGCTTGGGTTTCTCCTAAGGTCTCTCAGTGTCCGGTCCTCCTTTCCTACCTGCTCGGGCCTCCTGCGGTCCCTGGAGCTCTTGCTAATTGCCCTCTGCCCGCTTTCCTTCCCTTCCCTCCAGAGCACACTGGGCTAGTGTGGGAAAGCTTCTGTGGCAGGCCCTGGTCAATTTGCATTCGTGTTTGCATCTCATTTGCATTGTCTATACAGATTCCGCTCTCTGTTCTGCAGTTTTTCAAGGTAAAATGTAGTTGCTCTTCTTGAAGGTCATTATAGTAAGGTTTTTTTTTTTTTTTCCTTTCCCCTCCCTTTCCCCTATTTATTCATTGTGGTTCAGACCTCCCTCCCAGAATTGAGAGTCTGAGCAAGAGAGAAGGCTGGGGAATCCTTGCTTTTTTCGCCCCGCCTCCCCCTTCTAGTCTACGGAGCAGAAGGCCTGGCTCAGGGGCAGGGAGGGAGCCTTGGGTACCCCTGGAACCTGGAAGAAAAAAAAACAGACAAGAGATCATTTCATCCTGGGGTAGATATTCTGCTCTCATTCTAGGAGGATCTGTCAGGGTTAAGCGACAGCCAGTCTGGGTCCCACACCTGTACCTCCATTATGTCTGTGGGGTGGGTGGGGCGGGGGGGGGGGAAGGAATGGCCTTGGAGAAGTCTCAGCTCCCTGCTGGCGAGGTGTGGGAATGACAGGGGATTGACAGGATTAATATTTCTTTCTTTCTTGTGTTTTCTTTCTTCCTTTCTCTTTTCCCCTCCCTTCCTCCCTCCCTCGCTTCCTTCTTTCTCTTCTTTCTGTTCCTGGGGCTTGAACTCAAGGCTAGCTCTCTACCACTTGAGCCACACCTCCACTTCTGCCCTTTTGTTGGTTAATTGGAGGTAAAAGTCTCATGGACTTTTCTGCCTGGGCTGGCTTTGAGCCTCCATCCTCAGATCTCAACTACCTGAGTAGCTGAGATTACAGCCCCACTAGGGTGCAGTGTTAATTAGAGGTGAGGGGAGGGAGGATCTGTATAAAAAGGGGACCTGGAACTCACCACCCCGGAGGAAGTGAGGAATGCTGATGTGCAGAGAACATAGCTCTGGGCCTCAGTTTCCATACTTGTCTGTGTGTGGGGATTGTTGGCAGTGAGGGTTCAGTGAATTAAGCCATGTGACAGGTGTAGATGTGGCATGGTGCACAGAACTGTGGCTCAGGTGACTGGCTGCTGCAGTGGGGGTGGGGTGGGAGGGGGGAGAGGATGCTGGCTGCCCTCCCCCAGGAGTGGGGGCGGCTTTCCTCCAGCACTCAGCTCATTAAGAGAGAATACACAGCCTACGCCTTATGCATGTCCCTTCTTCTGGAGCCTTGGGTCCATCTCTCGGAGGAAACCACAGAAGAGCCCGGAGCAGAATCCCTGTTTGGGAAGCAGCTTCTGGGCTTTTTCCTGGAGCTTTCTGCAATGGGCTGGGACAGGTGCTGCGGGCTCAGCTGGGGGCTCGGCCGGGAAAGGTGGGTGGGGTGGGGGAGGGGGAACTGCTCTATCCGGAAGACTCAGCAGTAGGGGTGAGTCTCTGGGCTGTTTCCCCTCCAGGCAGGGGACTGTGGGTTCTCATCAGCAGACCCTGAGACTCCCTTCAACCACTGGGATGTGATTATTTACTATCTCTTACCAGAGATTTTTTTTTGTGGCTGTAATTTACCACTGCGACAAAGCCCTGGGACCCGGATCCCAGTAGCCCCCCATATAGATATTGCATCTAATCAATCCTCTATTACTATGCAAATACATCCTATAGGCTACTGATGTCTTTTCCTTTCAAACACTTAATACATAATTAATGATACTTCGAATGCCAAAGAAGACACCAACCCAGCCAAGCTTCCTGAGGTGATTTATGCCCATCTGGAGACTGGTGTGCGGGTCCCTTGTCATTCAGGAGTGAGAGCTGAGCTCAGACCAGGGAGGAAGAAATACCGGGCAGGCCACCTGTACCCCATACACAGGACAGGACAGTGGTTATGGATGGAAGGTCTCTTCACTACTTATGAAGAGAGGTCTTTCCTAGCCTTTTCAGTCAAGGCTGGCACTCTACCACTGAGGCTACATCTCCACTTCCATTTCTTTGGTGGTTAACCGGAGATAAAAATCTCAGAGCCGGGCGCTGGTGGCTCACGCCTGTAATCCTAGCTACTCAGGAGGCTGAGATCTGAGGATCGCGGTTCAAAGCCAGCCCGGGCAGGAGAGACCCTG
>NW_012267227.1:1470964-1471975 GCF_000151885.1 Dipodomys ordii
ATCCTCAGCTCCCAGCCTTCTGAGTAGCTAGGATTACAGGCATGAGCCACCAGCACCCGGCTTCAAAACTCCACATTTTGGCAGTAGAACCCTGAACACCTTTACTCTTCCCGCCTTTCTGAGTCTTCTTGAGGCAGGGCAGGGGGTGGCTGGGGAGTGGGTTCAGGCACAGTCTCCAGGGACCCCTCTTTTCTGGTTTTCAGAGCCCCAGATCCTGTGGAGCACTGCTGCAGCCCGGGGCCCTGTCTTGGCGAGTTGAGTGTGCGCCCCACATTGCTGTGGCCCTCTGAAAACAGCAGGCTTTTAGCTTAATTGAGCCAAGCATCTTAAAATGGCAACTCATCAGTCAGTGCTGAGTGTGTTCCTCACTTCTAATGTATTTTCCTCTAGGGAGTAACCAACTCACTGTGAATGCTGGGTAATTCCCCCCCACCCCAGTGTTAGAGTTTTGGGGGGCCATAGATGAGTGATTGTCAACTGTGACAGGTCAAGTGGGAACAATGAAGGCACCCCTTCCTAAGTCCCACCACAAATGCCAGTGCCAAGAAATGCCCCCCTTCTGAGAAAGGACACTGGTGATATATGCCAAAAGAATGCCAAGAGAGCACCAGCGGGCTTTGGTCCTGGGCACTGATTTTCCCACAAAGTAACAGTGAAATCTGAGACAGAATCTGAATGCCTAAAATCCCAGCTGCTTAAGAGGCTGTGATCTGAAGCTCATGGTTCAAAGCCAGCCTGGGCAGGAATGTCCCTGAGACTCTTATCACCAATGAGCCATCCAAACATTGACAGTAGGGCTCTTGCTCAAGTGGTAGAGTGTCAGCCTTAAGCAAAAGAAGCTTAGGGACAGTACCCAGGCCCTGAGTTCAAGCCCCAGGACCAGCACAGAAATAAAAAAGCTGAGATAGAGGAGAGGGAGTAGGCAGAGATCCATATATAGCCTCTATCTCAATTACTCATTTGGGGCCCAAGCCTCCTGTGGATGTTTCTAGAAAGTTCCTTGGGGGGGGG
>NW_012267227.1:1472025-1475410 GCF_000151885.1 Dipodomys ordii
TGAGCTACTGGCCCCTGACTGAGCCTGCTCTGTAGATGAGGCCCAAGTTCACATTTAGGCCTCGCGGTAGGCAGGTAGATTTTAAAGGAGAGCCTGGGGTGTGGCAACCATAGTCCACCATCTTTCTGGCCTGGAACAGGCTCTGAAAACAAGACTTTCTTGTGTCCTTCCTTGTTCTGTTTCTTAATTAATGAACTGATGAATTTATGACAAGATCTTGCTATGTAGCTTAGGCTGGCCTGTCACTCATGATCTTCTTTGCTGGCCTGTTACTCATGATCCCAGTTGCTGGGATTCCAGGAGTATACTACCATGCTTGCTTTGTATTTGGAGTTGAGGTGGTCAGCTGATCAGTTTGGAGCTGATGGCTTTGGCAGCCTCCGTGGTGGTCTCTAATGGAGACAAGATGTTGGACCTCTGTGTTGCCAAAGGAATCCACCTGCCCTGGCAGCCTGGGTACCCTGAGAAGCCCATTCCCCTACTCCCCCCCCGGCCCAGAAGTCTCTATGTCCAGGCTTTGCTGAGTCCTTACTGGGAAGGTACCATGGCCCTGTCTGAGGCTCTGTGTCCAGAGGGACAAACAGACATACCGCGAGACAGTGAGACCAGACAGATGTCAGGGAGAGAGAGTGAAGTCTCCATTCTATCCACCCCCAACCCCAAGAAGGGAGTTGGAGGCTGGCGGGGTGGGGGTGGGGTGGGGGAGCAGAGAATTATTTTAATGTGCATGTGCCTGCACTGAGGCTTGAATTCAGGGCCTGGGCACTGTCCCTGAGCTTTTTCATTCAAGGCTGGCGCTCTACCACTTGAGCCACAGCTCTACTTCTAGCTTTTTTTGGTGGTTACTTGGAGATAAGAGTCTCCCGGCTGGCCCTCAGCTGAGAGCCTCAGATCTCAGCCTCCTAAGTAGCTAGGATCACAGGTGTGAGCCCCTGGCGCCTGGCCCAGTATTGCTTTTTGTGTGTCTGAGCTGGCCTAAGGCTTTGATCCTTACTCCTTATGTTCTGCTATGTTGTTGGGGATTACAGGCATGCGCCACTGCAGCCATCCATGGGTTGAGATGGAGTCTGGAGAACTTGAATGCCTGGCTGATTTGTGATTTCCCCCCATCTCTGGCTCTCAAGTAGCTGGGATTATAGACTTGAACCAGCTCTCGGAAGGATCTGACCAAGTGCACACCAGACCACGTGCTAGCCCTGTCTGAAACCCTGTTCCTTGTGGTCTTTGAAAGTCATCAGTACAGTTGCCACTCCCCATAATCCACCTTCCTTCCTGGGCTTTGGTTAACTTTAGGCTGCTGAGGCTCCGGCCACAAGTGTGGGTGAGGCTGCCACCTCTGTTCTGTGGCAGTGCCCTTCCAGCCTTTCTTGGTCCTGGTGATGCTTTCCCTGCACTAAGTAACTCATTTGTCTGTGTGTGTGTGTGCGCGTGTGCGCATGCGTTCACATACACACTAATGCTGGGGCTTGAATTCAGGGCCTTCTGCTCTCACTTGGCTTTTTCACTCAAGGCTAGCACTCTGCTGCTTGGGCCACAGCTCCGCTTTTATTGGTGGTTAATTGGAGTCTCAGGACTTTTCCTAATGGGGCTGGCTTCCAACCACGATCCTCAGATCTTAGCCTCCTGAGCAGCAAGGATTACAGGCATGAGCCACTAGTGTCCACCCAGCCTGTAAGTGACTCATCTTCAAAACTTCAGGGAGCATGGGTGAAGCAGAGAGGAGTCAGGCAGGGATGAATAGCCAGCCCTCACCCTCTGTGTCCCAGGGCTGCCGATGTGACGCTGGACTAGAACCATCCTTCATCTTGACACAGGCGCTGATACCTACTGTGGCTGTCCCTGGCTGGTGGGAAAAGGAGAGGCTTTGAGCCACCTTGGGGTGCAGTGTGAGAAATGGATGCTCAGAGCTCTGAGACCCTTCTTCCTCTCTCCTCCTCTTCCTCTCTCCCTGGCTGGAGCCACTCTTCCAGGCTGTGTTTTTGCTTTACTTATTTTTCAGGTAGGGTATCACTTTTCATTTGCTCAGGGGCCAGGCGCAGACCGCGATCCTCTTATTTTATGATTCCCTCCATAGTTAGGATCAGAGGTTCGAATGCCACGCCCAGTTTGTCTGTTTATTTAGGTCCATTGTGGGGCTTGAACTCTGGGCCTGGGCGCTGTCCTAGAGTTCTTCAGCTCAAGGCGAGCACTCTACCACTTGAGCTACAGCACCACTTCCGGCTTTCTGGTGGTTCATTGAAGATAAGAGTCTCATCGACTTTCTTGCCTGGGCTGGCTTTGAACCGTGATCCTTAGATCTCAGCCTCCTGAGTAACTAGGATTATAAGCGTGAGCCACCAGCGCCCAGCTTCAGTTTATTTGTTGAGATGAACTCTTCCTACTTTTTTATTTTTATTTTTTGGCTTAGGCTGGCCTCAGAACTACTAGCCTCCCAAATCTCTACTTTGTGAGTAGCTGAGATTACAGGTGTGCACCACGGTGTCTAGTCCTTGTGTCTTGACATTTGGATAGTTTCACTAGCTCCCTAGGTTTGTGTTCCCAACATTCCCCTCCACCACCTGGCCCCAGCCCAAGGGGAATCTGCCAGAAAGTCAGGTTGAGGGGAGGTTGTTTGTGTGGAGGCTCAGTGGGGCTGGGGCGGGAGGGGTGTGCTGGAGAAAGGACAGCGAGATGATGCCACCGGATCCTGCTTTCTGGAGGTGGGAAGGGCATTGAGGACCTGGTTCAGGGCCAAGAATTGCTCAGGGGGCTCCCCACGGGGGGCACGGCGTCCTTCTGCGTAATTTCCATCTTTAATTTCCCAGCGTTTTATGAACAGGGAGTAAATCAGGCTTCCGCACCGACCGCTTCGTGTACAGGATTAATAAACTGAAGATTTATGGGGCCGTGGCAGAGCAAGGTGCTGGAAATGGAGATAGAAACGAGACTGGGCTGCAGGGGCTAGCTCTGGGACCTTCTCTTCACTCTGGGTGTCACTGGGGGACTCTGCCAGCTTCCTCATCTTGGAGTTGGGGGTCAGGGACTTGAAGTTGGAGTGGTCCCAGGCCTGGCCCAGATTCTACCTCCCCTTGGGTACACAGGCCAAGACCTGACTAGGTTGATAATCATGAGGGTAGCGGACAGATGCAAACTCTGGGAGGCTTGGATGAAATGAACTCATTTTATGAATATAGAGCCATAAAGACTGAAGCATAAACTTAATTATTTTTTTGCTGGTAACAGGGCTTGAACTTAGAGCCTTGTGGGCCAGTACAGCTGATGCTCTACCACTTGAACCATGCCTCCAGCCCCAAAGCTTACATTCTTTTTTGTTTTAAGCAAAGGTCCTGAGTTCAAGTCCCAATACTAGCACACAAGAGGGAATGAAGGACTTTTTTTTTTTTTT
>NW_012267227.1:1482879-1488165 GCF_000151885.1 Dipodomys ordii
GCAGGGAGGCAGGGAGGCCGGGAGGCCCGGAGGCAGGAGGCTGGCACCCAGCCACCGGCCTCAGCCTGCTCTGCATGAGATGGAGGTGGATTTGTCCTTCAGTGCTTCCTTCCCTTGTCCCTCTGCAGGCTGATTCTCTGAATCAGGAGAGAGTGCCTGGTGAGAGAGTCTGTCCACCTCTCAGCGCACGTGGTCCCTGGCTGAGCCCGGGGGGCAGGAGGGGGTGGGCACTATGAAGATGACTGAGCGATATGATTGGTCCTGTCCTGCAGGAAGATTTGGGGGACCTGCCACGTGGACCCTAAAAGAGGGAAGGCAGTGAAATGGGGCCCAGGGAGAAGTTGGGCTGGGCTGAGGGAACAGCAATGGAGCCCAAGGGTTTCTCTGTGTGTGTGTGTGTGTGTTTCTCTGTCTGTCTGTCTGTCTTTGTCTCTCTCTGGGTAGTTGAGGAGAGTAACTTGGGAATGAGTGTCACCATTCTGAAGAAAAATTTGAGTACCTACTGCAGCCTTCAACGCCAGCCCCCTCCACCCTCCCCTTCCCATTTTTCAGTCTGGTTTAGTTCTTCACATTGCTTTCTAGGACAGAGAAGACAGCCTGGATTTCTGTACATACATGCGTGCGTGTGCACATGCGTGCACATTGGTCCTGGGGTCCTCAGGGCGTCACATTTTTGTTTGACTTTTGCCACTCAAAGCTGATGCTCTACCACAGCTCCACTTCTGGCTTTTGGCTGCTTAACTGGAGATAAGAGTCTCACGGACTTTCCTGCCCAGGCTGGCTTTGAACCGTGATCCTCAGATCTCAGCCTCCTGAGTAGCTAGGATTACAGGGATTAGTCACCTGCTCTTGGCTTCTTGGTCTCCTTCTGGGGGGGGGAGGGGCAATAGCATGTCGTTAAGTCCCAAAGCCCATCCTGTGGGGGTGCCCCAGTTCTCACCATGGCCCCTCCTCCCCTCCTGGACAAATCACAATACTGAGAAGATCTGGAATCTTCTCCTTCCAAGACCCCTCCCGGCCAGCATCTACCACCTTCCACTTGGCAATAGTGGGAATTCTCGTTTCCATCCTGTGGCCTTGAAGAGATTTTGTGACAGAATCCATGGATCTCCACATTCTCAAACTTTTTTAGTTTGTTTCAGCCCAGACGCCTGTGTGGCTCTGAACTCCTCTCTGTCATCAGAGTCAGGCAGCTGGAGGAGAGGGGGTGTTTCCTTGTTTGGGGGTGGCAGGAGTGGGTAGGGATGTGATTCCTTTTAATTCATCTGGGGCAAGGGCGGGAGAGACTCACAGCAGTTCCAAGATGTATCTCTCTAGCTAGACCAGTAAATGACAGGAGCCATTTGCTGGAAATTTCCAATGGGAGCCATTCCCAGGTTCTATTCTAGTCAAGGTCCTTCCGGGGAAGGAAGGAAGATCTGTAGGCTGTATGGCTGAGCCCCATCCCTGGTGTTAAATTGCTTTTCCCACGCCTCTGACCAGGCCACATCTGCCCACAGCTGTCACCTCTGCTGCCCCCTCCCCCACCCCCTGAGTCTCACCTTGAACCTGGACTGATGATGTCTCTCATTCATGGCTGGCTCAGGCTAATTCCATAGTCTAGGCTGACAGAGCCTTGAGTACTGGGCGTGGCTTCCCACCTCATTTGCCTCCGTAGTCACTTCTGGAGATGGGGTCTACACAGCTGCCTGAGTTGAATCTGCTCCTGTATTTTTTGTGACTATTTATCTGATAAGAAAATGAAAGGATGTGTGCATTAAGCCAGGCCCTGGTGGCTCTCATCTGTAATCCTAGCTACCCAGGAGGCTGAGATCTGAGGATCACAGAAAGTCCATGAAACTCTTATCTTTGATTAGCTGCCAAAAAGCTGGAAGTGGAGCTGTTGCTCAAGTGGTAGAGTGCCCACTGTCAGCAAAAAAAAGCTCAAACCTCATGAACGTGGGGGGGGGGGCTCAAGCGGCCCTTCTGGGCCTCACATGGTACCCTGCTGCCCACCTGCCCACGCTCCAGGGAAGGGAAGGAAGAATGAAAGCAGAGAAAGTTAAAATGCAGAGGATTGGAATGTTGCTTAAGCAATTTGGTTTTATTGCATTTTGTGCCATTACTGGGGCTTGTACTCAGGGCCTTGCTTCTGTCCCTGAGCTTTTGTGCTCAAGGTTAGTGCTCTGCTACTTTGAGCCACCGCTCCACTTCCAGTTTTCCGGTGGTTAATTGGAGATAAGAGTCTCAGGGACTTTCCTGCCAGGGCTGACTTTGAACCTTGATCTTCGGTTCTCAGCCTCCTAAGTAAACTAGGTTTAGAGGTGTTGAGCCATCAGCGTCTGGCTGAAAGCATGCAGTTTCTGCATCAAGAGTAACCGTCATTTTCTGGTGTGACTTTTGCATCTTTGCCTGTATTGAATCAGTTCCTGTGTTAACACTGACAGTTTATCTGGCAAGAAAAAAGCTCATGCCTTGCCCCCACTATGACAAGATCTTGGATTGGGAGCTCCGGGGCCATCAGCTAACTTAACCTTTTCTCTTTATAAGTTAACTTCCTCAGGTGTTTCTCGACAGTTCCGGGAAACTTGACTAACACAGACAGGCCTCCTTGGGTTGGAGATGCAGTCTCCTTGGCTATTAGCGGAGAGAAGACAGAGCTAAACTGAATTTCCTCCATGTGGCACTGTCCAACATTCTAGCCCCATGTGGGTTTGTAAATGAAACCTAATGAAAAGGAAATCGAGTGAAACGTTGAGTTCTTAGGTGGTAACTGGATATGACATGCAGATGTTAGCAGAAAGCAGGTGTGGCTTCATGATTGTCTGGTAAAATTGGACATCAGAACAGACACTGGTCAGGGACAGAGAAGGACATTAACATAGTAACAGGGTCAGTCTTCCCTCAAGGAAACGCACAGTCCTAAATAGCTGTGTTATAAACAGCAGAGCTACAAATGCTTAAAGAAAAATTCCATCATTTGGTCACACTAGCCACACCTCCAGTGCTTCAGGGCCACGTATAGGCCCATAGACAGCAGCATATGAGACATTTCCAGCATTGCAGAAACTCTTTTGGGACAGTGAACTTGACCTCTGGAAGGTCAAGTTCATGGGCAGAGACACGATTGTTTGGTTCACTGCTGCTGTGTCTCATCATCTATAAGAGTGCCTGGGGAAGGAGTGTGTGTGTGTGTGTGTGTGTGTGTGTGTGTGTGTGTGTAGAGTTCCAGCCCTGCTTGTGGGGAGGGGTGTATGTGTGTGGGGGTGAGAACCTGTCTTTCTATATGACCTTGAACGGGTTGTTTCCCTTCTTACCTGTCTCTCCATCCATAAATGAAGGGTTGGCATGTTCTCAGGGATTGCTTTCAGCTTTAATGAGCTGTGGTACTAAGCATCTAGTTGGCTGATTTTGTGTCTTTTACTGACGAGGGGCCAGAGGGAGCTGGCGTGATTCTTTTTTTTTTTGGTGTGGGTACTCAGGGCTTGAACTCAGGGACTCTCCCTCTCCTTGGCTTTATCACTCAAGGCTGGAGCTTTGCCACTGGAGCCACATATACCTCCACTTCTAGAATTTTGTTTTCATGGCTAATTAGGGATCGCTTGGATTTCTTAATTAGACCTCTAATTAGGTTTCTTAATTAGATTTCTAATTGGATCTCTTAATTAGCGTCTCTTGGATTTGTGGGCCTGCGCTGGCGTTGAACTGTGATCCTCAGATCTCAGCCTCCTGAGTAGCTGAGATTATAGGTGTGAGCTACTGGTACCCAGTGGTTTTTGTTTGATTTTGCTTTTTAAAATCCACCTTTATTTAGATACACATAATTGAGACTGTTGTTAGAAAAGCTTAGCAAACTCATTAATTAGATCTAATCTAGGACTGCCAAGGGACGTTTGCATAAGTCTTTTGAAGGAAGTGAAAAAGTTAATGTTTTTAATTTCACAGACTTGCTCGAAAATGGTTAAGACTGTAAAGGAAATGTACAGAAATCTTAGTGAAGATTGGAAACATTTTAAAGCTAGACATAGCAGAAAGTAACATAATATCTATATAATAAATGTCACTTGTTCTGTTAAAAAAGCCAGAATGTAGCAATAAATGTCAAGAAACTGTAGTCAATGAGATGCAATGACATTTAATGACAATTAGCATAATTTTTTCCTTTTTGTTTTGGGGGTAATGGGATTTGAACTCTGGATCTTGTGCTTGCTACACAGCTGTTCTAGAACTCAGGCTACTCTCCCAGCCTTTAGTTATTTTGTCAGATTAGGTTTTGTGCTTTTGGCCTGGGGCTGTCCTGGGATTATGATCCTCCTCCCAATACTGTCTTTTTTTATTTTACCAGTCATATAGCTTGAACTCAGGGCCTGG
The DNA here is from genome assembly GCF_000151885.1 of Dipodomys ordii. Lineage (NCBI taxonomy): Eukaryota > Metazoa > Chordata > Mammalia > Rodentia > Heteromyidae > Dipodomys > Dipodomys ordii. Next base: position 1,487,230 of record NW_012267227.1, read on the forward strand.
GCACTGTCCCTGAGCTTCTTTTGCTCAAGGCTAACACTCTACCACTTGAGCCACAGATCCACTTCTGGCTTTTTCTGTTTATGTGGTACTGCGGAATTGAACCCAGAGCTTCATGCATACTAGGCAAGCACTCTACCCCTGAGCCACATTCCCAGCCCCCCACCTATACCTTCTATGTAGCTGGGATTAGAGATTTGAGCCCACAATGCCTAGCTTGTTTGCTGAGATAGAGGTCTTGCTAACTTGGTGCTCAGGCTGGCTTTGAACTGAAACTCTCCAGATTTCTACTTCCTGTATGGCTGAGATGACAGGCATGGGACCCAGCCTTTGCATTCCTTTGTTTGGCTGTGATTTCCCCCATCTTGTCAACCCTGCTATCAGATCTACAAGGCCGGAAAGCCAGCAAGGGGAGGGGAGAGGCTCACTCTATTCCCAGAGCTGTGTATGAGTTTTTCTTCTTCTCTTTGGATCTTTTCTCTGTGGTCTGGGATTGCTGGAATGTTTAACTTGAGTCTGGCTGCTGTTACTCCCTGGAGAGCAGCACACTGGCCTGGCTGTCCAAGACTCCCTGGCTGGCCTCCAGAGACAGGCCTGCCCCGTGGAGATGGCTAGTTTGTGGGTGAAGGCCAGGCGGCTGGGGGGGCGGGGGCTGCTCAGGGGAATTGGAAGGAAGTGCGTTCCTGTGTTGTTTGGGGCTGTGGGCCAAAAGGAGACAAAACAATGGAGTTGCTGGCTCTGGCATGAAGAAGAATGCCCAGCCCCAGGGCTGGTTTTGGTTTGTTGGATAAATGCTCAAGTGCCCAGGTGCTGGCAGGAGGTACTTTCTGCTGCAATGTATGAGTGGTGCAGTTTCTCCACATCTGTGGTAGCATTGGCTATTGTCTGTGGTGTGGTAGTTTTCCTACCTGTGGAGTTTGGATTTTTTTTTTTTTTTTT
>NW_012267227.1:1488215-1491450 GCF_000151885.1 Dipodomys ordii
CTGTCCCTCAGCTCTTCAGCTCAAGGCGAGCGCTCTACCACTTGAGCTACAGCGCCACTTCCGGTTTTCTGGTGGTTTATTGGAGATAGGAGTCTCATGGTCTCTCCTGCCCGGGCTGGCTTTGAACCGCGATCCTCAGATCTCAGCCTCCTGGTAGCGTGAGCCACCAGCGCCCGGCTCCAAAGCTTACATTCTTGTGTGTGTGTGTGCAAACACACATGCACGTGCATGCATGTGTACTGGAGCTGGGGCTTAAACTCAGGGCCTTGTGCTCTTGTTTGGCTTTTTCTACTCAAGGCTAGCACTCTGTAACTGGAACTCATCTCCACTTCTGGTTTTTTCTGGTGGTTCATTGGAGGTAAGAGGCTCACGGGCTTTCCTGCCCAGGCTGGCTTTGAACCGAGATCCTCAGGTCTCAATCTCCTGAGAAGCTAACATGACAGATATGAGCCACCAGCACCTGATGAGTCTCTGACTTGATCCCTTCCATGAGCTCTATCTTGGTCTCGCTACCCCATGTCTCTGTGCCTCACCAGCCCTTCTTGTCTGTGTAGCCCTTAGCCTTCTCTAGGGCAGAGACTCGGTGAGTTAGTACCATAGCCTTGGCAGGGACCAAGGCTACCATGTTCTCTGTCATCTTAGCAGGAGATGAGATTTCAGTCCCAGCTTGTGACTTGATGTTAGGTTGCAAAGCACAGTGGTGTCTGCAGATGCATTTGGTGTGAAAATTGCTTCTAAAACCCATCATCCAGCAGGAGTGTTCACATAAAAACATGTGTATTGGTTTTTTTTTTTTGGTCAGTCCTGGGGCTTGAACTTGGGGTCTGGTTGCTGTCCCTGAGCTTTTCCACTCAAGGCCAGTGCTCTATCATCTTGAGCCACAGCATTGCTTCTGATTTTCTGGTGGTAAATTGGAAAGAAGAATCTCATGGACTTTTCTGCTTAGGCTGGTTTTGAACCGTGATCCTCAGATCTCAGCCTCCTGAGTAGCTAGGATGACAGGTGTGAGCCACCGGTGTCTGGCTCCAGTGAGTTGAGTGGCTCAACAGTCTACAATTCTAGACCTGCACGTTCTTGCTTGGTGGTGGCTGGGGGCACTAAGTGTGACCTCCTTATTCATCTGGCTCCTGGCATGTCCAGGTTGCTGTGGCCTACTGGGTATCTTGAGTCCCTGGCCTGGTCCCAAAGGACATCTGCTCTGTGGACCCCACATCCTGAGCTCAGCTGTGTTGTAAGCTACAATACTATGACGCTCCATGGTCATTTTATTTAACTTTGTTATGTCTGGACCTCATGCTTTTCTTGTCATTCTTTGGCCAGGAACATTTTTCTTTTTGTGTGCTGGTCCTGGGGCTTGAACTCAAGGCTTGAGTGCTGTTCCTGAGCTTTTGGCTCAATGCTGATGCTCTCCCATGTGAGCCACAGCTCCACTTCCAACTTTTTGGTGGCTCACTGGAGGTAAGAGTCTCATAGATTTTCCTTCCAGGGCTGGCTTCAAACTGAGCCACCAGTGCCCAGCTTCTTTTGCCCATTTTAAAAAGTGCGTTGGGCTGGGGATGTGGCTTAGTGGCAGAGTGCTTGCCTAGCATGCATGAAGCCCTGGGTTTGATTCCTCAATACCACATACACAGAAAAAACACTGTTGTTCAAGTGGTAGAGTGTTAGCCTTGAGCAAACGACGCTCAGGGACAGTGCCCAGGCCCTGAGTTCAAGCCCCAGGACTTGCAAAAAGAAAAAAAAAATGAGTTTATCCAGGCACTGGTGGCTCACACCTGTAATCCTAGTTATTTGGAAAGCTGAGATCTGAGAATCTCATTTCGTAGCTAGCTTGGGCAGGAAAATCTGTGCGACTTTTATATCCAGTGAATCACCTTAAAGCTAGAAGTTGGACACACACACACACACACACACACACACACACACACACACACGGTTTCAAGAAGTTTGATGAAGCCAGATTGTTGGTGGCTAATGCCTGTAATCCTAGCTACTCAGAGGCTGAGATCTGAGGATCATGTTTCAAAGCCAGCTCAGGCAGGAATGTCTGTGAGATTCTTGTCTTCAATAAACTCCCAGAAAACCAGAAGTGGCACTGTGGCTCCAGTGGTAGAGCACTAGTCTTGAGCTGAAGAGCTGAGGGACAGCGCTCAGGCCCAGAGTTCAAGCCTCACGACTGACCCAAAAAAAAAAAAAGTTTGATGAATGACTGAATGAATGAGTGAGTGAGATAGTATACCACGCACCAAGCACCAAGACTGCCAGTGGTGATGAGACTTAGTCCTTGCTCTTCAGGGAGCTCACACACAGCCCAGGGTAAGAGATGGCTACAGCTGAGGAAGCTGCTAGCAGAAGGTAGGTGAGAGATTATGATTGGCCATGGGTGATAGGCTGCATCTGATTGGTGTCAAGGAAGGAAGGCTTCCTGGAGGTGGAGGCATTTGAGTTGGGTCTTCATGGGGAATGGGGCCAAGTTAGGCTGTAGGAAAACAGTTCATGGGGAAGAGAAGGTGGAAAGATCAAGGTGGAAAGCAGTGTGAAATGGGGGGGGGGGCAGGGAGGGCGGAGGAAGAGGGCAGGCAGGATGGGGGGAGGGCGCAGCATGTGGGAAGCTGGCCCTGGGCCTTGGGCTGCGGGCTGCAGGGGGAAAGCTCACTGCGGCTTTAAATTTGCCATTGGAACGGCTGCCTTTCCTCTGGGGCTTCTCACAGAGTTGCTGAAGCTGCTCAGTGGTCCTTTTATGTTTTAGTAATTACCCTGTCACCTACCAAAAAATGATTTCATCTCGGCCAGAAGGAAGGGTTTTGGTGGTGGTGAGAACGGCCGCTGTGTGAACGCAAAGCCGCCTAATTGGGATCCATAAATCCACTTTTTAACAAGCACAATTAGGAATACTTACTGCAGGCCAGCTTGAGGAAATCAGGAGAGCGCAGGGAGCCGGGCAGCTTTTATGTGGCTTTCCTTAATGGGGTTGAAGTCATGGTTTGATCCTGGCTTCTCAATTAGTGGCGAGGGGGAGCGAGGCTCAACTTAAAGGAGCACCTTACCCACCCACCCGCAAGTTTCTTTCTGGGGATGCCGCTTGTGGATAGGGGTGCATTTCTAGGTTGTTCTTCTGTTGGAGGGAGGGGAGTGGGAATGGCAAATCCCATAAATGTGGGGAGAGATCTCCGCAGATCAGACTGAGAATTTTGGACGGATGCTAAAGCAGGAAGAGTCTAGCAGCCCCCTCTCCCCC
>NW_012267227.1:1501255-1504661 GCF_000151885.1 Dipodomys ordii
GCTTGAACTCTGGGCTTGGGCACTGTCTCTGAGCTTCTTTTGCTCAAAACCAGCACTCTACCATTTGAGCCACAGCACCACTTCTGGCCTTTTCTGTGTATGTGGTACTGAGGATTCGAACCCAGGGCTTCATGCATGCAAGGCAAGCACTCTATACCACTAAGGCACATTCCCAGGCATGTTGTTGTTGTTTTGTTTTGTTTTAAGACAGGGCTTTGCTATGTAACTGATCCTGGCCTCAAATTTGTGATCTTCCTGCCTCAGACTCTTGAGGGCCGTGTTTATAAGAGTGCGCTGCTATGCTCTTCTCTTCTTCCTGCTGTCCTCCTACTCCCCCACCTCTCACCCCCCACCCCTTCCTTTTTGAATCACAATCCTTAGATCTCAGCCCCCTGAATAGCTAGGATTACAGAGTTATAGGGTTATAGGCCTGAGCCACCAATACCTGGCTCAGTCTTTAAATATTTTCCCTGACCCCCCTAAATTTAGCTTATTTACATTTAATATCATTATTAATCTGCTTTAAGCCTGCCAGTTTGCTTTTTTTTTTTTCTCCTCTTCTTTTCTGTTACCTCTTCCCTGCCATTTGGGGATTAGACATTTTTTTGAATTCTATTTTTATTTATCTACAGTATTTTTTTTTGTCGGTCATGGGGCTTGAACTCTGGGCTTGGGCGCTTTCCCTGTGCTCTTCAGCTCAAGGTGAGCGCTCTACTGCTTGAGCCACAGCACCACTTCTGGTTTTCTAGTGGTTTATTGGAGATTAGAGTATCACTTTGAACCGTGATTCTCAGATCTCAGCCTCCTGAGTAACTAGGTTTACAGGCATGAGCCACCGGTGCCCGGCCTACAGTGTTTTTATTTTATTTTATGATACCAGTTCTGGGTCTTGAACTCAGGGCCCAAGTACAATCTCTTAGCTTTTTTGATCATGGATGGTGCCTTACCACTTGAGCCACAGCTCCACTGATGGCTTTTTGGTGGTTAATTGGAGGTAAGAATCTCAGGGGCTTTCCGGTCACGCTGGCTTTGAGCCATGCCAATAGCTAGGATTACAGGCATGAGCCACTGGTGCCTGGCAGTAAACTCTTTGTGTGTCTGGATTCCAGTGCAGATGGGGTGGGCTTGGGGTGGCACTCATGCCCAGAGGTCCTTGGGAACAAGTATGGCGAGGGAGTGAGACCCTAGATTCCTACAGTAATTCCATATCTCAAACACCTCATTCCTCTGACAAAGAGTCCCTGATTACCCCCTAGAGAAATCTGTGGGAGGCAAAAACAATGTAAGCAAGTAGGATCAATAAGTCTGCTCACATCTCAGAACAAGCTGTACATGAAAAAAAAAAAAGGAAGAAGATCTGTTTGGTTCCGTTTCTTTTTTGTAAATATAAAAGTACAACTTGCTCTTTGTAGAAGACGGAGAAAAACCCTCTGGACACACAAGGTAGGAAACTAGAGTCAGCCATTGAGTCTTTCATTCGGGGTTCAGCTGAGGGTCAGATCCAAGGGATCCCCTGAAAACTGGCTGGATTTGTAATGATGAGCCTGGCCGAGAGGCCTCTGGGATCATTGGCATTTCCTTCCAGGCACTTTCTCTGTGGATATTTGCATATTCATAACTGCAATTCTATTGCATATAGATTTTCAGGATATTTATATTTGCTCTCCTGGCTTGAGAACTGCTTTGTGTTCTTAGAGGTTTCTAGAGAATAGTGTGTGTGTGTGTGTGTGTGTGTGTGTGTGTGTGCGTGCGTGTGCATGCATGTATGCACATGTGCCCGTGTACCCTGGTCCTGAGGCTTGATATTAGGTCCTGCGCATCATCCCTGAGCTTTTCTGCTCACGGCTGGCACTCTACCACTTGAGCCACAGCTCTACTTCCAGATTTTTGGTGGTTAACTAGGACTTTCTTGCCCCGGGCTGGCTTTGAAACTGTAATTCTCAGTTCTCAGCCTCCTGAGTAGCTAGAATTATAAGCATGAGCCATCAGTGCCTGGTTAGAGAATGTAACTTTTAATGGTTATATAATAGACCATCTTGTAGAGTAACCATGGTAACTCCCTCTCTCTCCCTGCTCTATCTCTATATCATTTTTCTCAAATCCAGACTTGAGGGAGGTGGAGATTAGCAAAACCCCAGGACAGGCAAGCTAGTATGAAGAGAGAATATTTTCAGCCATGGCATCTATATTTTTCTTTTTGTGTGTGTGTTAGTGTGTATATTAGGACTGGGGCTTCAAAACTCTGGACCTTGTACTCTTGTTTGTATTTTTCCACTCAGAGTTGGTGCTCTACCACCTGAGCCACAACTCTACCTCTGGCTTTTTGCTGGTTAGAGATTGGAGTCTCATGGGCTTTTCTGTGTCATCTGGCTTTGAACCTCAATCTTCAGATCACAACCTCCTGAGTAGCTAGAATTACAGGCATGACCTACGAGGCAGGAACAGTTGGCTACATCCATGAAATTTTGATTCTTCATTGCTCCTTATGGAAAAAAGGTGTTTTGTTTTGTTTTTTTTTTTGGTCTGGAACCAGGACTCAAACTCTGTATCTGACTACTCTCTGGCTGGTAATCTACATTTGACCACACCTCCAATCACTTGAAAAAGTTTTGAGCTTCACCAAGTATGTACATTTATTAATAAAGAATATATACACGAGGGATAATGACACAATGTTATGTCACAAAAAGAATACACACACACACACACACATATATGCTACTTGCCAATACACACTAAGTATTTAATAAAGTCACTATGTTTTTCTTGCACAAAAGCATCTAAGACTTAGTCTTAGTCCCATACTAGGACTTGAACTCAGGGCCTGGACACTGTCCCTTAGCTATTTCAGTCAAGGCTGGCATCTATCACAAGAGCCACAGTTCCACTTCCAGCTTTTGGCTGGCCAATTCAAAATAAAGGGTCTCATGGACTTTTCTCTCCAAACTGGCTTTCAAATGGGATCTTCAGATCTCAGCCTCTTGAGGCTGGCACCCGCTCATGGCTCAGGTAGGAAGTTTAACCTTCCTTCGCCCATATCTTGGATCCCTGTGCTCCTGCCCTTTTGGAGAAGGTCTGATGTTGTGGGAGGGGTTGGATTCAACTCCTTTCTGGGCTGCAGGATCTCATTAGAGGGCATCCAGGAGGAGAAGACTGGATGGGTTCAGTCACCAACCTGTGAATTTGTTCATGTGGGGTGGACCACCCTGATGGCCACAGGTGATGGATTATTGCCCTTATTTTTTTGGCTGGTTTTGGGGCTTGAAATCTGTCTTTGGGCCTCTCTGTGCTCAAAGCTAGTGCTCTACCACTTGTGCTCCAGTGCCACTTCTGACTTTTTCTTTTCTTTTTCTTTCTTTCCTCTCTCTCTCTCTTTCTTTCCTCTCTTTAAACTTTCTTTCTTTCT
>NW_012267227.1:1507249-1512113 GCF_000151885.1 Dipodomys ordii
CTTGAGCCACAGCGCCACTTCCGGCTTTTTTCTTATGTGGTGCTGAGGAATCGAACCCAGGGCCTCAGGCATGCAAGGCAAGCACTCTAGGTGCTTGGTTCTTCTTTTCCCCTCCCTACCTCCCTCCTCCCTCTTTCTCTCCCTCCCTCTTTCTCTCCCTCCCTCCCTCCCTCCCTCCCTTCCTTCCTTCCTTTTTTGTCTGACACTGGGACTCAAACTTGCTATCTGATGCTTTCTGCTCATTGGCAGGTGCCCTATTATCTAACCCATGCTTCCAACACCTTGCTCGGTTTCTATTGCTAGCCAGAGAGCTCTGAAGCATACTGATGTCTGTTGGGTGTAGTGGTCCCATGGTCTTAGAGATGGGGAGGCTGAGGCAGTAGAATTGGGGGTTCAGGCCAGCCTGGGACACCACAGCAAGAGCCCATGTCAGAAAATCAACCAAACAACAACCAACACCCTTAGCGACGCTTGATTGTAATTGTTGTGGTCTGTGTGTCTTTAGAAGTTGTGCATGCCTGTGCTTGGGCTTGAACGCAGAGCCTTGCACTCTTGCTCAGTTTGCTAGCACTCTACCACTTGGACCATGCCTCCAGTCCTGAATTTTGGTAGTTGATTGGATATGGAGTCTCTTGTTCTTTTTTGCCTGGGCTGGCTTCACACTTCACTCCTCTCATGTCAGTCTCCTGAGTAGTTAGGATGACAGGCTTGAGCTCCTGGTGTTTGGCAAGGGGCCTAGGAATTTTCAACAGCTTTCTGACCATGGCAGGGTATAGCCTGTGTGCGCCCAGGGATGACTCCCGATCTAACTGGCCACTGGGTTTACATGATGACTTTTAGCCAGAGCTGTGGTGCCCCTCTGAGCCATCTGTCCACTGAGAACCTACTAAATGCCAGACATTAGGTCCGCAGCTCTGCCACCCTCTCAGCAGTCCTGCAGGAAAGAGGCAGTATGGTCTCTTCCACAAGGAAGCTTAGGGCTCAGATGGTGAGATTCCTTCCTTATGGTCACTCAACTAAGGCAGGACTAGAACCCAGGTCTGCCTGACTCTGGCATCTCTTCCTCCTGGTATCTTTCCTGATGATTGATTCAGCAGAACAGGAAAGGGTTGGGGGAAAGATCCGCAGTCCTGGGTTTTTGTTGTTGTTGTTGTTGTTATTATTATTATTGCTGGTCTTGGGCTTGAATTCAGGCCCCAGAAGTATGATGCCCACATTAATTATTTCCTTGGACTTCTACTTCCAATATCTACTGGAGTCTCTGTCCACCTCTCCCCTCTCCCACCCCAATGGGCAGTGAGGTTTGAAGCATGGAGACTCTTGGCCTCTGTCCCCCTATAGTGCTAGAAGCTTCCATTAAATCTCTGTGCCTCACAGAACAAGTTGACTGTCTACCCCAGCAGAGCCAGGCAATAATGAGGTTAAATAACTTAAAAGTAACTTTTAATTTGTAAAGCATTTACATTTATGCAATTGATGACTCCTCTCCTTCCCCTTTTCCCCAGCCCCCCACCCCCTGCCTCCTCTGGATTTTGTTTATTTATTTGAAAGGTGTGCATTGTTTTCTTTCCTGGATAAACCTCTGTACTCTGATTGGCAACCCGCCAGCTCCACCAAGAATAATTGCAGAGTATGAGGCCAAGGGAGGCAGACATGCTGCCTGGAAAATCTGCAAGACAGCTCTGCCCTGGCCGCAGCCCTCTGTGGGGAAGAAGTTGAAGGAACTGCTCATGGTGGATGCTAGCTTTGTACAAGCTTGGTGTTGGGGACCCAGTGAACTTGGGGTTCTCCGTTCCCACCTCCAGCTCAGAGCAATCTTAGTTACTCCTGGGTGATTTTGAGGGCTGCATTCACAGGCTTAGCATGGTATCCCCTCCTTCCCCCAGCCAAATCCCGATCTGTGCACACAAGACACAGGGCCTTGAACTCAGGGCCTTTCTTGCCCACAACTGGTGAGCCACTGTTGTACTTCTGTGGTTTGCTGGGTAATGGGGGATGAGAGGCTCTTGGATCCGTCTGCCCAGGCTGACTCTCTGAACCTGGATCCTCAGATCTCAGCCTCCTGAGTAGCTAGGATTACAGACATGACCTACAATGCCTGGCCTTATATCTCCTTTATCACCTTTTCCACTCCTTACTCCCCATACGCATCTCCGTGCAGTGATGTTTCCACCAGAAGCCATGATTCCCTACCCCTCAACCCCCCAATCCCAATTTGGCCACTTCTGCAACAGTTTTTGTCATAACAGTTTGAAGTGAACGAGGAGATTAAGGATCGGACTTAGCATCCTACTAATAGGATTGCCCCTGACTTGGCATTCTGCCACCCAGATGTCAGTAGCACTCAGGTTTAGAATCTGTGTGTGTGTATGTGTGTGTGTTTGTGTGTGTGCATGAGAGAGAGAAAGAGAGAGCGAGAGAGAGAGAGAGAGAGAGAGAATGAGAATGAGAATGAGAATGAATCTGAATTGTGAGCAAGGGTGCACACCATGTATCCTATCAAATGACGGGCTGAAGTTGACATGAGTCTCTTAGGTTTGATCTTGGTTCTGGTTGATGGTGTGGGTTAAGGACCAGACTCTTCAGGGGAGTGCATAGCGGCTGGGTCCTGGGCTCTATCTGCTGAGATGGAGTCTGGTGACCTCACACAATGTTTTGTCCTCCCCCTCCCCTCTCTCTTTTGGGACTTGAACTCAGGGACTTGGTGCTGTCCCTGAGCTCTTTTGCTCAAGACTCTTTGCTTGCTCCACCACGTTGAGCCACAGCTCCATTTCTGGTTTTCTGGTAGTTAATTGGAGATAAGAATATCATGGACTTTCCTTCCTCAGGCTGGCTTTGAACTGTGAGCCTCAGATCTCAGCCTTCTGAGTAGGTAGGATTACAGGCGTGAGGGCCAGCACCAGTCTCTCTCTCTCCTGCCTGTCTCTGTCTTTCTTGTCTTTCTCTTTTGAAGTTTTCCTCTTTTAAAAAAATTTTTTTTAATCTTTTTGTGTGCCAGTACTGGGACTTGAACTCACAGCCTCCACACTGTCCCTTATCTTTGTCACTTGAGGCTGGCAGAGATAAGAGTCTCACAGTGGGGAAGGTGGTTTAGTACTAAAGTGCTTGCCTAGCATGCAGGAAGCCCTGGCTTCGATTCCTCAGTACCACATAAACAGAAAAAGCCAGAAGTGGCACTGTGGCTCAAGTGGTAGAGTACTAGCCTTGAGCCAAAGAAGCTCAAGGACAGTGCCCAGGCCCTGAGTTCAAGTCCCAGGACTGGCAAAAGAAAAAAAAAGTTTCCTGCCTGGGCTTGGGTTTGACCTTTGATTCTCAGATCTCACCCTCAATAGCTAGGATTACAGACATGAGCTACCAATGCCTGCTGGACACCTGATCATTGTGATGGGTACAAATGTGAGAACTTCCTGCAGAGTAAGGTTGTGGTGTGAGTGGAAGTGTGTGTGTGTGTGTGTGTGTGTGTGTGTGTGTGTGTGTGTAGGAGCCTTGGTTGCTGAGAGCAGAGTAATGAGAAATGTTGGCCAGCCATGTTCCTTAGATTCCAATCTCCTTTTGTTGTTGTTGTTGGTTGTGGGGCTTGAAGTCAGGGCCTGGAGAGGAGTCTCACAGACTTTCTTTGCTTTGAATTATGATCCTTAGATCTCAGCCTCCTAAGTAGCTAGGATTACAGCCATAAGCCACTAGTGGCTGTCTGAGAAATGCATTCTTTCCCTCCAGAAAGTCCCAAGTAACCTCCACTTGAGAATGGTCCCCAAACGTGAAATATTTTAGGATTTGGATCGAGAAGGAAGGAAACAAATGTTTGTCCTTAGCTTTCTGGGGTGTTCTCCCTTGTACTCTGGAGACAAAAGGCAATGGATAGACTTGTGAGGAGAGGAAGCAGGGTCAGAATGGTGAAACAACTCTGCTCAAGTCTCACAGCTGGCAGATCGAGGATTAACATGTAGATGAAGGCCAGGATCTGATAGCTCATGCCTCAGGATGCTGTGATATGAGGATCACGGTTCAAAGCCTGCCCAGGCAGGAAAGTCTGTGAGACTTTTTATCTTCAACGAACCTTCAAAAAAAACTAGTTAGTGATGCTGTGGTTCAAGTGTTAGCCTTGAGCAAAAAAAAGCCAATCGAGGGTGAGAGGTCCTGAGTTCAAGCCCCAGTGCTGGTATAAAACAAAAGCAAAAAGATGTGGATGGGATTTACTTCAAAGCGGGTGCTGCTCTGGTTTAGTCATCACTAGCTCTGTGACCTGGGCAAGCTTCTTAACCTCTCTGTGTCCCAATTTCCATTTTTGTAAAAGGCCGATAATCATGTCTTAGAAACTGTCACTTAGCAACGTTATTAGCTCAGGGGGGCTGGGAGCTGGTTTGTCCCCTGCCCCTCTCAGCCTTCTGTTGACCTTGAAGCCTTCACAGAATGGTGGTAGCTTCTTCGGCAGGAGGCAGGAAGGGACACCCACCACGCCACTACCCCTGGGCTTCCGTCCCAGCCCCAAATGAGATGGGGCTTCCAGAGGCCAGGACCAGGGTTTCAGGGAGCCCCTCAGTGTTGGCCTTAGTCTTGGGTACCTCTTCCTTTTTCTTTTCTTTCTCTCTTTCCTTCCTTCCCTCCTGCCTTCCTGACTTCCTTCCTGTTAGTTCTGGGCCTATGCACTGTCCCTGAGCTATTTGCTCAAAGCTAGTGCTCTACCAGTTGAGCCACAGCCCCACTTCTGGCTTTTTGGTGGCTCATTGGAGATCAGAATCTCTAGACTTGCCTCTTTTGGCCTGCTTCCAACCACAGATCTGAGTACTTGGGATAATAGGTGTGAGCCACTGGTACTCAGTCTCTTCTTCTCTTTCCTCTTCTCTTCTCTTCTCTTCTCTTCTCT
>NW_012267227.1:1513263-1560932 GCF_000151885.1 Dipodomys ordii
CCCCCCCCCCCGTGTGGTTTGGGACCCAAGCCCAGAAAGGAAATGATTATGGGCCAAATATAGCAGTGTTGACATTATGGGAAAGAAAGCACTGAACCAAGGCCACTGTGCTGTTTGCTGTGTCCAAGTTGTGCTTGGGAAAGGAAGGTTAAGCATGGAGGCAGGACTTTGTGATTGGGGAGATTCTGGTGGAGGGAAGTCGGCAGAGGTAATATAGGATGAGGTGAGAGAGAGCAGGAAAATGAGCTAGCCCCTTCAGATCTTAGGAACCTGCGTCCCTAGGGATGGCTAAAGGCCATTGGAGATATGGCTTCATCGGCCTTATCTGCCTAAGCTGGCTTTGAACTCACCATCCCCTGAGCAGCTGGGATTACAGGAGTGAGCTCCCGGTGCCCAGCATGCTGCCCAATTTGTGTGCTGTCTTGCTCAGTGTCCAATGTCCTCTTCCCAAGGGACCAGGTGGCTTCAGATCCCTCCTGTCACCAACAGCCTCCTTCCTCCCTGAAGGCTGAACCCGAGCCTCCATCTTTTTCCAAGACCTAGGCCGCCTGCAGCTGCATCTCCTGGAGTGGAGATGCAAGTGGAAAGGGCCTCGGGGAATCACAGGCGCCCACGCTGCCAGGCAGCAGGTCTGAATAGTTACGTTTTGCTTTGAGTGAAGTTTTTGGCTGACACCGGATGGTCTGAAAGGCTTTGATTGTCTGAATCCCTGAGCTCTTCCTTTTCCCTCTGGGTTCACGAGGTGCCTCTGCTTCTGAAAGTTGGAGCCTTGTGAATTAGATACCAGCTGCTCCAGGGAGCCCAGGCCGCCTCCAGTCTGCAGACCTATTTAAAAGCTGTAGTCTGCAAAGTCCTCAGACAAGAGTGACAGTTCCCACTCCTGTGTCATCAGTTATAGATCAGCTAATGATTTGCCTGCTGGCTTAGGGACAGTTCTGTTCTCGAGAGAGCAGGTCAGCTTGTGGAATACTGCGCTCCATCCCTCTGGTGTGGGCTCAGAGGATCCAAGTACTTTGACTCTTCATCGGCCTCCCCCTTCTCTCCCCGGGGGCCTCCAACTGATAGGGACACAAGAAACACAAGGACTGGAAGATTCTATTTGTCCATGGTCCTGCAGTCACAAACCAGTATTGCTCCTAGGTGCTAGTGGCTCATTCCTGTCACCCTAGCTATTCGGGAGGCTGAGATCTGAGGATCGTTAGTCTGAAGCCAATATGAAATTCTTGATCTCCAGTTAACCCCAAACTGGAAGTGGAGCTGTGGCGCAAGTGGTGGAATGCTAGCCTTGAGTAGGTAAGCTAAGGGTTAGAGCCCTGGTCATGAGTTCAGGTTCCTGTAGTGACACCAAACAAATAAACACAACACTGCTGGCCCCCTGGCTGCATATGCTGGTTGTCCTTAGAGGGGGCTTCCTTGCAGGAGAGACACTGGAAAACACAGGGGTGCAGTGAACCCCACGGTTAGAAGGTCACCCACTGACTTTCCTGTGAAACCTAGCAGTTTCTATTGAGACTGTACCATGACTGTGTACATGACTGTGCTGGTTTGAAGGGGCTTAGGGTCTAACAGCAGTCTGATCGGTTGCTTGAGATAACATTCTTCTAGAACTTTCTCTGTTGGAAATGTTCCTCACTAGAGGGAAGCCAAAGGATGGGAGGTGGGAAAGTCCCTGAGTCCTTGTGAACTGGGCTCTGCTCCTAGTTTCCTGAGCTGAGGACCGACAAACAGAGTCAGGCTCTTTCCCTGGTGTTTGCTCTAAATCAAATTTTAATTAAGAAAAATGGGTTTATGCTTGTGGCTCCCAAGAGTGCTTTGTGTACAGTGGCCAGGTTTCCACTGGTAATTTAGGGGAAGAAGAGTAGCATGGTGTTCATAGTGCTAACACGTGTGTGTGTGTGTGCACACACACGTGCCCCCAAACTAGGCTTGAGCGCTGTACCTTAGCCTCTTTTGTTCAAGGCTGAGTTCTACCACTTCAGCCACAGTTCCATTTCTGGCTTTCTTTGTTGATGATTAATTGGAGATAATCTCATGGACTTTCCTGCCCAGGCTGGCTTTGAACTATGATATTCAGATCTCAAGCCTCCTGAGTAGCTAGGATTACAGGCATGAGCCACCTGTGCATTTTAAAGTATTTACTTGTCTGAAAACCTCCTCAGCCTGAGAAGCATTTTGCAAGTCTGGATATAGAAATTAAATTCTTCGCCAGGGTCCACAATGAATTGCTGAACACATTGTATCCAATTTGTTGCTAAGTAATCTGTGACTTTGTTTCTAATCATGATTTTGTTCTGATAAAAATCCTATCCTTTTAGAAAAGGAGCAAACTCCACAAATGAGGTTACTTTAGTAACATTTACATCTTGAAGAGATTCTGAAGGAAAAAAAACCCCACAACTTATTTTTTTTCCCTTTTCTTTTCTTTCTTTCTTCTTTTTTTGGGGGGTCTGGTTGTGGGGCCTGAACTCTGGGCCTGGGCTCTGTCCCTCAGCTCTTCAGCTCAAGGCTAGCGCTCTACCACTTGAGCCACAGCACCACTTCCGGCTTTTTTTCATTTTGCTTATGTCATGCTGAAGAATCGAACCCAGGGCCTCAGGCATGCAAGGCAAGCACTCTACCACTGAGCCACCTTCCCAGCCCCTTCGCATCTCATTTCTTTCCTCTTGTGGAAGAGGCTCCAGTCACCAGTACCACCTCCCACCCCCACCCCGTACATCCGGGGCCTTGATACTTTGTGGCACTGACAGATTGACCCTGGTTTGACATATCCCAAGAGTGAAAGTTCTGGAAAATTAATTAGTGGCAGTAGACATTGACTTCCCAGAGGCGGTGGGAATTTATGGGGTTTTTGTTTCCTTTTTTTTTTTTTTTTTTTGGTCATGAAATAAGTTATCAGCATGTGTGCTGATTGATTTCCTGCTAAATTCTCCTCTGTCTGAAACAAAGGGAAGCCAGTTCTCTTCAGTTGGGAGCCCCCTGAAGCATTCCAATGAACTTCCTCCACCCTGGTCCGCCCACTGCTCTGTGTCCTGTGTGGCCACTCAGTCTCTCTCCCCTGCTTCTGACTGACTTGCAGACCAACCAGGAGGCGGGCGAGGCCTTTCTAGTCTGCATGTACGGAGTTGTCACCAGAGATGAAGGGAGTCCTTACATTCTGATGGCCCTGACAAGACCAGTTGGCAAGTTCTTCTTGACCTTGACCTTGCTTTCCTAACAGAGGAGGGGGGCCACTTTCACTCAGAGGGAGATCCAGAGGCACCATGAGCAGCTTCAGATCCATGAATCAGAACCCCCCTCCCCCCTCCTGTGCCAGGTACCATGGCACACACTTGTCATCCTAGCTATTCAGGAGGCTGAGATCTGAGGATGCAAGTTCGAAACCAGCCTAGGCAGAAAAGTCCACGAGATTCTCATCTCCAATTAAGCCAGAAAAAAAAAAGCTGAATGTGGTGGTAGAATCAAGCAGTAGAGCACCAGCCTTGAGTAAAAAAATCTAAGTCACAGTGCCCAGGCCCTGAGTTCAAGTCCCCTCCCCCCCACATTGAAAGAATCCTATGGTTGGTGAGGGCAAAGTCTGAACAGGTCTCCACCTACACTGTGTTGATGGAAGAAGACATGGAGGCTGTGTGCTGTATGGACTGAGATGGAACGGGACAGCTGTTCAGTGGCCACTTAATCTGACCCCTCTGGTCCCAGAGGCAGATCTTGTCCCCAGAGAAATGCCTTTAAAATGGGAGCTAAATTGGGGACCAGGCCAGGGCAGATAGGCTTCCTGCATTGATTTTTTTTTTTTTTTTGGAGCTGATGATATTTACAGGACTTCAGTTGGAGGTGAAATTGGAAAAACAAAAACACAGCTGTTGCTAATTTAAAATGTACCATTGCTTTCCTCCATCCTAACCCTTAGAAATTGATGAGGGGGCTTATTGAATATGTGATACAGGCAGAGAAAGATTACTATGCATATTTAGTGAAGATAAGAGTGGTTTTGAGGGCTGGGAATGTGGCTTAGTGGTAGAGTGCTTGCCTAGCATGCATGAAACCCTGGGTTCGATTCCTCAGTATCACATAAACAGAAAAAGTCAGAAGTGGCATTGTGGCTCAAATGGTAGAGTGCTAACCTTGAGCAAAAGAAGCTCAGGGACAGTGCCCAGGCCCTGCATTCAAGAGTGAGTATGAAATATATGATATAAGAGGAGACTGTCACCACAGAATTAGATACAGAAAAATGTGGTGGAAAAATAATTATTGTCTGTACATTACAGGCATAACACATGATATGTTTACTGCTTTTTAACTTAAAAAAATATTTTCTGTTGCTCGTGGGGCTTGAACTCTAGTCCTGGGCACTGTCTCTGAGCTCTTCAGCTCAAGACTAGTGCTCTACCACTTGAGCCACAGCACCACTTCTGCTTTTCTGGTGGTTAATTGGAGATAAGAGTCTGGCTTTGAACTGTGATCCTCAGCTCTCAGCCTTGGGAGTAGCTAGAATTACAGGAAGGAGCCACCAGTAACTGGCATGTGTACTACGTTGAAAAGATTTCTGGTTGCCTGGTGTCAGTTGCTCACATCTGTAATCCTAGCTACTTAGGAGGCTGAGAGCTGAGAATGGTGGATCAAAGCCAGCTCTGACATACACACATACACACACACACACACACACACACACACACACACCTTTCTGGAATGTTCTGGTTAACCCATTTAGCTTTCTGGTTAGGTAGGTTAGAAGACATTTTTGATGTTAGAAGACATTTTTTCCCCAGCTATATCCTAGGAATGGAATGACCTCTGTGAAGATGACAATTCTGAAGTGATTTCTTGAGTATTCTTAGTTTCCTTTGGTCATGCCAGTAAAAGTCTCCCAGATCCAGACTGTTCTCTCCATTTAGCTGTGACATGGTAGGTGTGGCCAGGGCCAGATCAAATGGTGGTGGTGGGGGAGCATATGAGGAGTTGACTTTTCTCATTGTCCAGAACAAGTTCTTCCTCCTAGGTGCTGGTGATGTCCGGCACCATTGTGTCTTTTCCAGGTTCTAGGTGACACTGAAGCAGACCAGAATCCCTGCCTCAGTTGGTGCCAGGCTCCTTCTAAAACCCTTTGGGGGTCTTCCTGGATCTGTGGAATGGAGAAAATAGACTTTCACCATGAGAGAGCAATGATAGGTACATGGGACAGAAACTTAGCTTCCAGGCAGCTCTTCCTAGCCCTCCCCTCCCCTCCCCTTCCCTCCTTTTCCCTTTTCCCTTTCCCCTTTCCCTTTCCTTTTCCTTTTCTTTTGTCTCCTGGTCCTGGGGTTTGAACTTAGGACCTGAGCACTGTCCCTGAGCTTCTTAAGCTCAAGGCTAGCACTCTTCCACTTGAATCACCATATCACTTGTGGATTTTTCTAAATAGTTTATTAGAGATTAGAACCTCAAGAACTTCCCTGCCCGGGCTGGCTTTGAACCATAATCCTCAGATGTCAGGCTCCTGAGTAGCTAGGCTTATAGGTGAGCCACCAGTGCTTGGCTTCTGTCCCAAGTTTTGGGTAGTGAAGAAGAGCCCGTGGCTTTGCCAGCAGCCTGACACCAGCCACAGCAGGCCCATGTCCTGTGCCACCGCCACACACTGCGCCTCTTGTGACTGAGGATCTGAGATGTAAGTGTTCCTGCTTCTGATCGCTTTAAAGAGCTGCCACTGAGCTCTATAGCTTGAAAGAAGGTTGCCCGGAGAGGGGAGGGAGGCTGGGGAGAGGAAGTACCTTCAGGGGTTGGGGCCCTCTCTCTCCTTTTGAGAAGCTCCTTCCTACAGCTGTAGGGTCCAGGAGAGGGGCAGGGTTCCAGTTCTGGATGGGTAGAGACAGCCTTTGTGGTGCTGTGTGCTTCCAGAATGTAAGGCCTGGGCCTAAGATTATGCTTGTCCTCTCTGAAAAAGCAGACACTTGTAGTGCTCACCTGAGCCAGCCCCTCCCTGCACAGCATAGACCAGGGACCAGGCAGGGCATGTCTCCCAACCCCCAGGCCAGAAGTTCCCACCTAGAAGGCCTTTGTTTACCAGATAAACCCCCTTTCCCACTCCTCCCTCTTTCTTTTCCTTTTCTTTTTCCTCTTCTTCCTTCTTTTTGTGCCAGTCCAGCCCCAGGACCTAGGTCCTGTCCCTTAGCTTTTTCACTCAAGGCTGCCACTCTACCACTTCTGGATTTTTGCTGGTTCATTGGAGACAAGAGTGTCATGGACTTCCCTGCCTGAGCTGGCTTTGAACTGTGATCCTCAGATCTCAGCTTCCTGAGTAGCTAGGATTTACAGGCGTGAGCCACCAGTGCCTGGCTTACATTTAGGTTTTTCATGGGTTCCCAATTATGGAATCTCTGAGACCATGCAAGGATGGGATGCCAAGGACAGAAAATGAATCCCTGAGCCGATGACCCGCCTGGCAGCAGGGAGACGTGAGATCTAGGCTCTCCTTCTTATGCCAGGAAAGAAGCCTCTAGCCAGCACAGGAATATGGGCTGGGCGGTTGGTTTGTGAAGAACTACCCTGGCCAGATGTCTATAGAACTGTCTGGGGTCTCTTCCTGCTGAGTGATAGCTCTGCTATGAGTCTGGTGGCTTGGACCTTGACAGGTCTTGAGTTGTCCTTGTCCCCACTGGTCTCTTCCTGAGGGCTGAGAGGGGGAGAGGGCAGGGGAGGGAGTGGTTCATGGACAAAATCATCTTCCATCGTGCAGGATTTCTGTCACAACACTCTTTTGGTAGAGAATTTGGACCCCAAAGGCACTGATTCAGTTGGGTTTTGCTTGTGGCCAAAGGCTTGGCCTGTTTCATAGGAGAGACCCATATGATGGCTGTAGGAAAACAAACAAACAAAAACAGTCAAGGCACTCACTAGTGGCTCCCGCCTGTAATCCTAGCTGCTCAGGAGGCTGAGATCTGAGGATCATAGTTCAAAGCCAGCCCAGGCAGGAAAGTCTGTGAGACTTTTATCTCCAAGTAACCAGCAGAAAGCCAGAAGTGGTGCCAGCTCCAAGTGGTTGAGCTCTAGCCTTGAGCTGAAGAGCTCAGGGACAGTGCTCAGGCCATGAGTTCAAGCCCCAGGACTGATAAAACAAACATACATGTATCCCAGGTCACAGAGCATGGTGCAGATAGATACCCCAATATCTGGAAGGTGCACTGCAGAGGGAGGAGGAAGCAGTTGAGGCATATTGACTGGTGTCTGGGCAGGGTGAGTTCTCTGAGTCCCAAGGGCACCTGGCTTGTAAGGCCCGTCTGAGGTTAGGACATGGAACCAGGTTCATCCACGCGAGATCTGGAGCCAGCCCAGCCATGACCTGGTATGACCCTGCAAGCACTGAGTCCAGGACACACACAGGATGGCACCCTGAAGCTGGGCTATTTGAAAGGAGTTGGGTAAAGAGAAGGTTTACAAAGGGATTGTTAATAAAGATGTGGCAGAGTGTAAGGGGAAGTACACACAGGAAGCTGCTTTTAGCCCTGGATTGAAAGGTTGGAAGAAGGATAAGCCGGGCACCGTAAGAGTGGCTGTAATCCCAGCTCTTCAAGGAGGCTGAGATCTGAGGATCACAGTTCAAAGCCAGCCTGGGCAGGAAAGTCTGTGACACTCTTTACAACAAACCATCCAAAAGCCTGAAGTGGGGCTGTGGTTCAACTTGTAGAGGGTTAGCCTTGAGCAAAAAGAGCTCACAGATAGAGTGTTCAAGCCCTGAATTCAAGCCCCAGAAGACACAGACAGACAGACAGACACACACACACACACACACAGAGAGAGAGACAGACAGACACACAGACACACAGACAGACAGACAGACAGACAGACAGACAGACAGACAGACAGACAGACACAGCATTTCCAGCCCAGAGTGGCCCCTGCAAGGCAAAGCTAGTGCGACAATCACCCAGCCTCGCGGCCCCCCCATCTGTTGTGGGGGTGGGGGGGGTGGGGGGCTCTGGCTGAATGTAGCCAGTATCCAAGCACCAGCCTACCCCTTCTACCGTTAGCACTGATCTGCCTTCTAGGTGGTAAGATGTGTGTGTGTGGGGGGAGCAACAACATGGTACCCCCAAAGCAGTGGACCGGGTTGGCTGCCCAGTACCAGGGTGACAGGCATTCATTGATTCCCTCCTTGCTGTCCTGGGTGTCCCTGATTAGAGGTGGTGGTCATTCTCCCTCACAGCCAACTTGTGACTCCAGCGCAGGCCTGAAGGATACAGAGGGCCGGGTCCCTCTCCCTCGCCGGGCCGTCCATCGCTGCCATCCGTCACTCTGCCAGCCATGGGAAGTAATGATAGATTAGTGTGCATTAGGCCTCCCATCCTGCAGGCCTAAAAGCCAGGGCCTTAACCAATCAGCGTGGGGTGCAGCAGGGCTGAGGGGAGTGGGGTTCTGACGGGGAGCTGAAGGCGCCGGGGAATTAATAAGCACTTGGAGACAGCCGGGATATTGAACTCATTCCTTAAATCAATCCTTAACCAAGAAGGACGAGGGAATGAAATTTTGGACAATTAGTGGGTAATGATGACCTTGTGAGTAGAGCTATCGACCCTGGGGGGGGGGGGGGCTGCAGGAGAGGGTTATTGGCCAGTGAGAGAATGGAGAAAAACTCAGCTGGCTGCTGACGGGGTTCACCGATTGGGTTTGGGGAATGGGGGGTGGGCAGGAGAGAGAGTGTGTGTGTGTGCATGCATGCACATGCCATTCTTGGGGCTTGAACTCAGGGCCTGGGTACTGTCTATGAGATTTTTTGTTGTTGTTGTTGGTCATGAGGCTTGAATTCTAGGCCTGAGCACTGACCCTCAGCTCTTCAGCTCAAGGCAAGCATTCTACCACTTGAGCCAAAGTGCCACTTCCAGTTTTCTGGTGGTTTATTGGAGATAAGAGTCTCATGGACTTTCCTGCCCAGTCTGGCTTTGAACCGTGATCCTCAGATCTCAGTCTCCTGAGTAGCTAGGATTACAGGAATGAGCCACCAGTGCCCGGCTCTCTGAGCTTTTTTTCCCCTCCTTCAAGGCTTAGTACTCTACCATTTGAGCGTCCTGCTTTTTGGTGGTTTCATTGGAGATAGCTACTCAGGAGGCTGAGATCTGAGGATCATGGTTGAAAGTCAGCTTGGGCAGGGAAGTCTGTGTGACTCTTATCTCCAATGAACAGCAAAGAAGCTGGAAGTGGAGCTGTGGCTTATGTGGTAAAGTGTTAAGCCTTGAGCAAAAAAGCTAAGCAAGAGCGTGAGGTCCCTGAGTTCAGGTTCTAGTACCAGTACACCCCCCTCCCCCCCCCATTGATTTTTCTCTTTTTCTCCTTACATCGTGACTCCCTTGATCTCTGTTTGGCAGACTGGAAACTATAGCCAAGGGTACAGCAAGGGCTGTGCCCTAAACGGCTCGCAGCCTCCACTCATGTCCCTGCTTTCTAGGCTTCTCTAGGTGGACATTGCTCTCTTCATGATCCTAAATAGCCAGGGAATGCGTTCCTGCACATGCTCTCCCTGGGCTCTGCGATTCCCCCCCTCCAAATGCCAAGTGTGCCCAGGGCCCCCTGCTCCTGGAGCAGCCCTCCAC
Source organism: Dipodomys ordii (assembly GCF_000151885.1). Lineage (NCBI taxonomy): Eukaryota > Metazoa > Chordata > Mammalia > Rodentia > Heteromyidae > Dipodomys > Dipodomys ordii. The sequence continues at coordinate 1,522,821 of NW_012267227.1, forward strand.
TCAGCACCTCAGTGTCCCTAGGAGTTTCTCCTACCTTGGTTCCTTCCCTCCTTTCCTCCTTCTCTCCTTCTCTCTCTTCCTCCTTCCATTATTTTAATTTTAATTTGTGTGTGTGTGTGTGTGTGTGCGCGCGTGCACCAGTACTGGGACTTGAACTCAGGGCCTGGGCACTATTCCTTAGCTTTGTCATTCAAGGCTGGCACTTGACCACTTGAACCATAGCTCCACTTCCAACCTTTTGCTGGAGATAAGAGTCTCTCCGTTTTATCTGCCTGGGCTGTCTTCAAACTGCAATCCTCAGATCTCAGCCTCCTGAGTAGCTAGGATTATAGACAGGAACCACTGACTCCCTCCCTTCTCTCTCCTCCCCTCCCCTCCCTTCCCCTTCTCTCCCCTCCTCTCCCCTGCCCTACCCTCCTCTGCCCTTCTCTCCCCTTCCATCCCTCCCCTCTCCTTCCATCCCTCCCTTTCCCTTCCCCTTCCCTTCCATCCCCTCCTTCCCTCCCTCCCTCCCTCCCTCCTCCCCTCCTTCCTCTCCCTTCCCCTCCGCACCTTTCCCACGCCCAGCTTTCTCTTTGCGCTAGTAATGGGGCTTGGAACTCAGGGCTCCCATGTCTTGTATGGCTGTTTTGCTCATGGCTCATACTCTGTCACTTGAACTACACCTCCAACCTCCACCTCAGTTCTTTTTTTTGTCAGTCATGGAGCTTGAATGCAGGGCCAGGCCACCTGTCCCTGAGTGCTTTTGCTCAAGGCCTAGCGCTCTACCACTTTGAGCCACAGCGCCACTTCGGGTTTTCTGCTGGTTAATTGGAGATAGTCTCATGGCCTTTCCTGCCTGGGCTGGCTTCAAACTACAATCCTCAGATCTCAGCCTCCTAAGTAGCTAGGATTTCAGGTGTAAGCCTGGCTCCCACCCCATTTCTTGGCCCCCTACTCCTCCCTCCTCCCTCTGCTGTGTTATTCCTTTGATTGTGGCCGTCATACTGCTGTGTCTTAATGCAGCTTTCTTTTTTTCCTTTTCTGGTACCCTAGGAAAGGAGCCATGTGTAATTTAAAATGACAACTTCGCTTTCGTTCTGGATTTGTTGGGGGGGGGTAGACAATCTAGCAGCAAATTTCCATTTGACAACCCCAAATAAATTGAGCCTAAGATTGCAAGGGTAAGACCTTGGAGGCCAGCTCCCAGACAGCAGGGCAAGGGGGACAGGCTAATTGGGGAAACAGGCCGTGTGTGGCTCCTGCAGGGGTGCAGGGGTTTGCCATCTGTCAGATCCCAGTGGCCTGTGGTTAGGAAGACTCCAGGAGGCACCAGCAGAGCTCATGAATCTGTTTGGGGTTGGGGTGGAACTCTGCTGGCCTGCGACACTGTTTTAATGTGAATCTCAAAATAAAAGGACACTGAACAGGCCAGGAAGCTTCAGATAAGGAAGCAAGGACGAGGCATCTTTGAAAGTTTCCCCAAAGGAGCTGTCAGTGCCGGCTGAGGCCACCAGGATTTACTTTAGCTATTACTATGGGTGAATAATTACAGGCAAGGCAGTAGAACGGTGGGTTCACCGCAGGTTAATTGGGAATAATGGGTTTCATTTCCAACCGTGAAAAATGATATTTCACAGAATGAGCGAGACTGACTCCACTGTTTGCCCGAAAGCCAGGGCCGGTCTTCCTCCTGGTACCCTGGGCCCTGGGCCCACCCTGGCCAGGCCCTTGCAGGACAGACATCTGGACTGGATCTTTGTTAGACAGGGGGTGGGGCAATCAGGTGGCTCACGTGTGCTACTTGCTCTCCCGGAAGCCAGGCCCGGCAGCCTGGCCTGTGATTCTCCAGAACATTCAGTGGGTAAGGTGTGATGGGCAAGGGGGGGGGGGAGAAGAAGACTCCCTTCTTAGTGTCCTATAGGACACTAGTGTATGGGGTGAGGGGCATGGAACTGCCCGGTAGGCATTAGCCCTGCAGGCCTACAATACCAGCCACAAATGCAAGCCACATATCATTTTAAAAGAAAGGAAAAAGTAGAAGCTGGGTGCTGGTGGCTCACACCTGTAATCCTCTCTGTTCAGGAGGCTGAGATCTGAGGATCGTGGTTTAAAGCCAGCCTGGGCAGAAAAGTTGGTGAGACTTTTATCTCTAATTTACCAGCAAAAAGAAAAAAAAAAGCCCAAAGTGGAACTGTGGCTCAAGTAGTAGAGGGCCAATCTGGAGCAAAAGAAAAGATAAGAGTCAGTGCCCAGATCCCGAGTTCAAACCCCAGGACTGGCACTAACTTGAATAAATAAATGTTAAGAAGCTGGGTCTGTGTGCAGTGGTTGTTGTCTGTAATCCCAGCGATGGGGGAGGCCAAAAGTAGGAGCATTATAGTGTAGGCCAGCTGTGGACAGAAATCCTGTCTCCCCAATATCAAATGCTGCTGGGCGCCAGTGGCTCACGCCTATAATCCTAGCTACTCAGGAGGCTGAGATCTGAGGATCATGGTTCAAGGCCAGCCTGGGCAGGAAAGTCTGTGAGACTCTTATCTCCAATAAACCACCAGAAAACTGGAAGTGGCGCTGTGGCTCAAGCGGTAGAGTGCTCGCCTTGAGCTGAAGAGCTGAGGGACAGTGCCCAGGCCCCGAGTTCAAGCCCCACAACGACCAAATACAAATATCAAATGCCAGCATGTCAGGAGATGTGACTTAAACGGTACAACTCTTACCTAGGAGGCACAAGGTGCTAAGTTTAGATTCTAGGACTGCTACTTTTCTCCCCAAATGCTGTCAGTCTGCAAGAAACTTTCATTTTCAATTTTATATCTTAATTTTCTTAGTGTATCAAAAGTAAAGGGACAGAGGAGGCACTCTAGAATGTATGACAATGGACAGGGGTTTCTTTTGCTGTGTCTCAGGGCCTGCTCTCCAGGGCCAGGAACAGTATTTTGGAGGAAACAACTTGAATGATAAAGAGCCAGGCATCGGTGGATCTGGAAAACCTTTTTGCAGGCGGAGGGGAAGCATGTGCAAAGGCCCTGAGGTGGAAATGGCCAGAGGTAGAAGGCCTCTTTGGCTTTTATGTGAATGGAAGACACTGGAGAGTTGGCTGTGGAGCAATCTTTTCGTCTAAGTCCTGGAAGGAGACCAAGAGAGAGATGGAGGGGTGGGGGGGGCGGGGAGAATGGACCCTGCAGGGAGAAGCAGCAGCCTGGGTTGGGTGGATGTAGCAGTAGGGAGGCTGGGGCAGCAGGTCTGCTGACCAATGGGGTAATGGGTGGGGTCGTGGGAAGGGGGAACCAAGGTTGAGTCCTGTTTGTTTTCAATGGCTGCTAGAGGCCTGTCAGTCACTTAAGTTGTCCCAGTGTCAAGTAGGGGGTGGGGTGTTAATAAGGGTTTGCAGCATGGTGAAGACCCGGCTACCATAGACATGCGTGTTCTCAGCATCCCAACAGTTGCTTGGTTTTGTTTTTGGCTTTGATTTTTGTTTTTTGTACCCTCTCTGGGACTTGAACACAAGATCTAGAGGCCATCCCTGAGCTTTTCTTTGCTCAAGGCTAGCTGTCTACCCCTTGACCATAGCTCCACTTCTGGTTTTCTGGAGATAAAGAGTCTCATGGACTCTCCTGCCCAGGCTGGCTTCGAACTGAGATCCTCAGATCTCAGCTTCCTGAGTGGCTAGGATTACAGGCATGTGCTATATTATCCTAGCTACCCTCAGAGTTCTAACACCCAGGATGGTCTGATCCACAGGCCCTGTGGTCCAGGTACAGCTGAGGGCCTTCCTGGGACCCTCCCGCCCCTCAGAGCTCACCTGGCAGGGCGCCTCACATGGGGCACAGTTGTGTGGGGGGACATCATCCTGGGGTTCCATTCTTGCCCTTTGTAAAACTCTGCCCTGGGCCAAATGTTTGGTCTTGGAAGGCCCCTGTCCACTCTCCAGGCAGACCAACCAAGAAAAAAACAAACGTGGTTTCTAAAACAAAGGGTTATCTGGTTGGCAAGGCTGAACCTGGCACACTCAGAGAGGGCGCTCAGCTCTCTTGGTGGCACCCAGCCTGCCATAATATCTTCTCCACCGTCTGCATTTCCTGCCCTCAGGGGCCCTCCCCAGTGGGCACCGTGGCTCCTTTCCGGCCTGAGCAGTTAGCCTCTCATTTCAAGAGCAGCTCTGGTTTCAAGTATTCCCTTTGGTAGCCAGACAGATGCGCGGCTCTTTAGCTAAGAATCACAGAATGCGTGATGAGGACCCACTTGAATTCTCTCTGTCTCCAAGGCTATGAGTGGGCCCCCCAAAAGAAGGGTGGCTAGTTTTTCAAAGGACGGGTAAAGAAATGAGGATGGGGTCAAGGTGGACCCTGGAAGGGTCATCTATAAAGCCTACTCTCTGTCCAAACTCCAACAAGGTCCCTGGGAGACATGGCAGGTCTGTTTGTCTGCATAACGAAGGCCTAGAGATATAGAACAATTGGCCAGGGACCTGGGCAAGATAGAGGTAGAAATTAGGACCAGAGACTGGGCCCCTAACTCTTTGGTCTTTGTGTGTGTGTGTGTGTGTGTGTGTGTGTGTGTGTGTGTGTGTGTGTAAGCACGTGCATATATACATGTGTGTTAGTACTGGGATCTGATCTTAGGCCTTGGATGCTTTCCCTTAGCTATTTATTTATTCATTCATTTATTTATTTGTTAGTTATGGGGCTTGAACTAGGCCTGGGTACTGTCCTTCAGCTCTTCAGCTCAAGGCTAGCACTCTACCACTTGAGCCACAGGGCCACTTCTGGTTTTCTGAGTGGTTTATTGGAGATTAGAGTCTCACAGAGTTTCCTACCTGGGCTGGCTTTGAACCATGATCTTCAGATCTCAGCCTCCTGAGTAGCTAGGATTACAGGTGTGAGCCACCAGTGCCTCGCTTATTTACTTTTGGTGGTGGTGGGGCTTTGACCCAAGATCCTTAGACCTCAGCCTCCTGAGTAGCTAGGATCACACGCCACTGGTGCCTGGCTCAAAGTGATAGTTGAAATAAGAGTGACTTATTGTGTATTAACAAGGAATCTTTAGGATCTTCTACCACACATGTGTTGGGACCATTTGCAAGTCTGTTGTATCAGCCAGCAGCATCTCGTCAGCCTAGTGGACACGCTGTTTTTCCCTAGAATTGAACCAAACGCAGAGGTACGCCCACAGCAGGTACATCCGGAGATTAATTTACAATCAAATCCTCTTCCCACATTCTGCTTGCCAACCTCATATCCTTTCTTTCCTTTAAAATTAAAAAATAAACTTCCATACTTTGCAGTAATATTTTCACCTTGGCTTTAGAAATGGGCCCCCCAAAGGGTCAAGGGATGCTGGCCTGTCCATTTCTTAGACTTGGCTGGAGCTGGGAGATGCAGCCTGGCCCTGACTTGTCAGCTTTGTCCTAGACAATTCTATAAACTCTTTTGTTAGGCACTTTGCTGTGTAGTCTAAATAGATTTATCTTCCTCCGTCAGGCATCTGGCAAGACAGGTGCCTGGGGGAATGGAGGGGCTGTAGCCTTACTTCAGTACCTTGGACAGCGTAGGAGACGGACACAAAGATAGCGGGTGGGGGCTGGGTGCCCATGGCTCACACCTGTAACCCTAGCTACTCAGAAGACTCAGATTTGAGAATGAAAGTTCAAAGCCAGCCTGGGCAGCAAAGTCTGAGATTCTTATCTCCAGTGAACCGCCAAAAGGCTGCTAGAAGAGGGTGCAACTCAAGTGGTAGAGAGCCAGCCTTGAGCAAAAAAGAAAAAGCAACTAAGGGACAGTGTTCAGGTGCTGAGTACACACACACACACACACACACACACACACACACACACACACACACACGATGCTTGTTGGGGACACAAAGCCTTACACACAGCAGTGGCCCAAGCCCTACCCTGAGAGCTGACTTCCTGTGTGACAAGCCACAAGCCTGATGTGGCTCTGATGGTGGGGGTCTCACAGCTGTTAGGACACAGGAAGTGGGGGAGGCTGGGGGTGGGCCCGGCTCTTGTACTTCCTTACTTAATTTGTCCAATTAAAGCAGAGTGGGTTTTTCTCTGCTGAAAGGAGGGATGCCTCCCTCCTGCTAGTTGTGAGCCAGAAAGAGTGGCTGATGGGTCCCTTGGGAAGGAGGGAGGAGGGAAGAAGGAGGAGGAGGGAGACCAGCCAAGTTGGCTCTGGAGAGGTCGTTGCTGTGTATAATTCTGGGGCCATGTGATAGGAGAATACAGCCTGTTAGCTACTAGCCTGTCTGTGAACTTCTTTATTCCTCTCTTAAGACTAGGATATGCATTGGTCCTTTCCACAGATAGTGTGTGTGTGTGTGTGTGTGTGTGTGTGTGTGTGTGTGTGTGTACATACTGGGGCTTGAACTCAGGGTCTCTAGCTCTTGCTTGGCCTTTTCCCCACAAGGCTTGCATTCTACCACTTGAGCCACAGCTCTACTTCTGGCTTTTTGCTGGTTCATTGGAGATAAGACTCTCATGGATTTTCCTACCTGGGCTGGTTTTGAACCTCAATCCTTAGATCTCTGCCTCCTGCATAGCTAGGATTACAGACACACGTCTCTGACATCCACCACTCGTTTTGGGGGTACACCTCTGTCTTATACATCTGCCTGGGCACTCAAAGAGTATCAAAGGTGGGAGCCAGGTGGCTCCCACTTGCGATCCAAGCTCTCTGAGGATTGTGGTTTGAAGCCAGCCCAGTCAGAGACATCCATGAGACTCCTATCTGCAATGTAATCAGCAAAAATCTGGAAGTGGCCTTGTGGCCAAGTGGTAGAGCACCAGCCTTGAGCAAAAAAAAAAAGAAAAGTCAAGGAAGCAAGGCCCTGAGTTCAAGCCCCAGTGCCAACATTAAAAAAAAAGTTCCAGGACTGTGAGCCTGGGCCTTTCATGGGGGGTTTAAGCCTGGGTGGGAAGCGAGAGGGAGCAGGTGTGGTGTGGGGGCTGGGAAGGTGGCTCAATGGTAGAGCGCTTGCCTTGCATGCCTGAGGCCCTGGGTTTGATTCCTCAGCACCACATAAGCAAAAAGAAAAAAGCCGGAAGTGGCACTGTGGCTCAAGTGGTAGAGCGCTAGCCTTGAGCTGAAGAGCTGAGGGACAGCGCCCAGGCCCAGAATTCAGGCCCCATGACCAGACCCCCCCCCAAAAAAAAGGAAAGGTGTGGTGTGTACAGCTCCCACTAGCGGCCTGAGGAGGGGGAGGGGGGCTGGATGTAAGAGGAGGGTCTCTTCAGGCAGGGCAGTGGTGGGGTGGACATAAGACCCCAGTGGGGCTGCAGGGGAGGAAGGACCCCAGGAGTGTAGCACTCGGCTCATTGCTGTCCCCCTGTAGGGACCCCTGCTGCCTACAGTGCTCTGTGCACCCACAAGGTACCCCAGGAACAAGAATGAGCCCCCCTCTGCTTAGGAAAGGTCCAGAAAGAAGCAGGGTTGTGTCACCTACCCCAGTTGGACTGAGGAGGGGGTTTTGGAGAGTGTGAGCCCTGACCTACAAATTGGGGGGGGCGGGGAAGAACGCCAGACAGGACCCCCCTCCCCTCTATAAATCCAGGCCCATTCTGGGATGCTGAAGAAGCAGGCTTTAGAATAGTTTCTCTTACCTCCACCTCAGGAAATGGTGCTGTTTGAGCTGGAGATGGAGGTTGTGGGGGGGTCATGCCAGCCCCTTCAAGGAACCCCTCATTCTCTCTCTTTGGAAAACTCTATGCTTTTATTTCACTCTGTCCTTCCATACCCTTCCCCCCCCACCCCCACCCCTACCCTGTGACAGATGCGTTGGGTCCTGGGGCCCAGCCCTGCCCAGCCTGGACTAGAGCAGATGACAAGATGCTGCTGCCATGCTGGCACCCCTGGGGTACCAATCTAGGAAGTGGCGGGGGGGGCTGCCAAGCCTGGGGCAGGTGGGAGAGGGAGAGCTACACAGAACCCTGGTACCTTTCCCGCCTGCCTCCTTGGCAGCCACAGTGCCACTTAATGCCCATGATTGCCTTCCGCTGCCAGCCTGGTGCTGATGAGCACTCAGGCAGCAGGGGGCAGGAGACGGCCGGGCCTCTCCCCGCCCGGCCTTCCCAGAGCCTGGGCTATACCCTGCCACGAAGGCACCTTGCTTCCCAGGAGAATGGGAAGTGGGCTGACCCCCCACAGCTACCAGAGGCCAGCTCATCTGGAGAAAATGGCCTGTTCTCCAGAGCCCTGGTATTTGCTGTAGCATGTAGAGAACCAAGGGAGCAGGAAGGGAAACTGAGGACCCCTCAAAAAAAAAAAACGAGGAGCCTGGGATTTCTCTCATTGCATCAGAATTCAGGGACTGACAAAACAGATGGATGTGGTGGGGACTACTGTGCTGAGCTCGCTCCCTACACATGCCAAGAAGCAAGGACCTAGAACGGATGTGGTGGTATATGCCCATAGTCTTAGCTAGTAGAGGCAGAGATGGGGGAGGATCAAGGTTGGAGGCCTACTCCAGGCAAAGTTAACTCGAGACCTTCTCTGAAAAAGGAACTTAAAGCCAAAGACATGATGAGGCCATGAGTTCCATTCCCAGTGCTTTAAGGGAGGAAGGGAGGGTTGGAAAGAAGAAAGGGTGGGAGAGAAGGAAGAAGGAAAGAAGAAAGGAAGAGAAGGATGGAAGGGAAGAAGGAAAAGGAATAAGGAAAGAATGGAGGGAGGGAAGAAGGAAGGAAGGATAAACAGACCGATGGCCCTGAGCCAAGGGAAGTGACCCGTCCTGATGGTTAGCAGGGCAGGATTGGGCTCCAGTGTCTGACCACCAGCCCAGGCCTGTGCTGCATTGTCATTTCTTCTGAGTTCCATAGATGGGAGGGGTGTCCTACAGTTAATGTCACCCCAGTTGGAGGGACCCTGTCCCAGCTCTGTGTTCCCTCAAAGAGTATTAATTATTCTCCAAGGAAGTCTTCCTTCCGAGTAGTTCCCTTTCTCTGGTAATTAACATTACATGCCATTAGCAGTCAGGGAACATGGTATGATCAAAGGCAGTATAATTCGTAGCAAGATTCAGAGGAACAGCGTCATATTTGTTAATTATGTTATTGATTCTTATGGGTGTAGATTGCCCTAATTATTCCCCAATCCCAAGTGGACCGCCACCACGCCTGCCAGGCTAGCTTTGAACCACTGATCTCCCTTGGGGTGGCATCACCCCCCCTCTTCCCCACTGCTCCATCAGTTCCACTGTAGCTTGTGAAGGAATCTAGGGGGGCTGTGTCTCCCCTGAGCCACATGAAAGCAGAGCCATTGGGATCCCGGGCTCCCCTCCAGCTCCCGTGAGTCAAGGAATACATGTAATGGGGCGCTTTAATTAGCCAGATTGTGATAATTGGGGGGCTCAGCAGGCACTTACTTCTAAAGTGCAGGGCTGGGCGAAGCCATCACGTGTTGGGGTGACCTCCCCGTGGGCTCTAAGCTGCGGTGTGGGATGGTGGCACCATGGCAAAATAAAATAACAAACCAATGCCATGTCTTCATCTGCTCTCTGAGTGGGCCGGCTCCTACCTTCCTGTTGCATCTCCTAATTAACCTTTTGTGGTTGCATGACGGCCTGCTTCCTACTCAGCAAGTCTCTGAGCCCCAGTGGGCTGCCTCCGGAGAGGGGCAGCGTGGGGTCGCTGGCTGCAGGGGAGCACTGGGGGAAACTTTGGCGATGTGGAAGACAGCCACCATGATGATTAAACCATCGCTGCCCTGAGCTGGGGTGGGTGTACTCATGATAAGTCTTTGAAAGGAGGTGCTGTTAAATGTTCCCCTACTTTGCAGACAGGGAAACTGAGGACTCCGAAAGCAAGGGATTGTCAAGGTTGAATGGCAAGGTAGAACCAAAAACCAAGTCTAGCTAGATGGGCCTCTAAGGGCTTGCTTTTTTTTGGTTGGTCCTGGGGCTTGAACTCGGGGCCTGGGCACTGTCCTTGAGCCTCTCTGTGCTCAAGGCTAGTGCTTTACCATTTGAGCCACAGCACCACTTTTGGCTTTTTCTGTTTATGTGGTACTGAGGAATCGAACCCAGGCCTTCGTGCATGCTAGGCAAGCATTCTACCACTGAGCCACATTCTCAGCCCTCTCTGAGGGCTTTTGTAAGTGACCCTCTAGGGATACTTCACTGTTAGTTTATGCTGCTAGTTTATGAAGTCCAGGTGGAAAGTCCATTGGAAGTATGGCTACAAAATAAGGACTGAAAGGACCGGGAAGGGGAAGGGAATGGGGGCTCCATCCTGGCCAGCCTGACATTCTTTTTTTTGGGTGGGGGGCCTGGTTGTGGGGCCTGAACTCTGGGCCTGGGCACTGTCCCTCAGCTGTTCAGCTCAAGGCTAGCGCTCTACCACTTGAGCCACAGCGCCACTTCCGACTTTTTTCTTTTTTCTTATGTGGTGCTGAGGAATCGAACCCAGGGCCTCATGCATGCAAGGCAAGCACTCTACCACTGAGCCACCTTCCCAGCCCCTGGCCTGACATTCTTGCTTGGTCTTTTTTGTTTTTCGTGCTCTTTTCTTCCCTTTCCTTTCCTTTTTTGTTTTTGGTTGTCCTGGGGCTTGAGCTCAAGGCCTGAGCATTGTCTTTGAACCTCGATCTTCAGATCTCCTGAATAGTTAGGATTCCAGGCATGACCCACTGTGCCTGACTGTGTGCTTTTCTTCTCCACTCAGTTTCCTTTGTAGTTTCTCATATGGTAGGCCACGCCCTGAGGCCCTGGAAGGGGAGGAGCATAACCAAGGTCCTCCCTGGTCCAGGAGCCAATTGTTATTCTGTGTCTTGCAGGAAGGAGGAGGTGGAACAGGTAGTTCTCATCGTGAGCGGCCTTTACTCCAACCAGGGATGACACCCTCAATCCCATCGTTTCAATCACCCAGACTGGACACTTGTGGAGAGCAACCATCCAGGCTGCTAGAATGGTGGCTGGGAATGGGGTTGGATGATGTTGGACATCATCAAAGCAACAGATGCTCTTTGAGGCAGACAATCTACCATTCTGCTCTGGCCCCACCCCCCTCCCCATTTCATCCCTTTTCTCTGTGAGTCTGAAACTGTGGACATTCTGGAGTCACTGCAAAGGAGCTTGGAAAGGGGTACTGTCCAGAGGATAGTGTAGGTAAAACTGAGACCTGGAGATTTCCACATGAATGATAGTTTGTAAAGGAGACCAGCTCATATTTGATTCGTAGTGAACCTGATGAAGGTTTTTCTTTCACTCGTGTTCTCTTTCTTCGCCATTGTGCCCATCCACTCAGGGAATTCCTGCAAGCATCTTTGTATTGTATCTGCAGACATGCGCGCGCACATACACACATGCACAAACTCACACTCTCAGGCAATTGTTTGCTTTATAAAAATAGGATTATTCACCTGGTACTGGTGACTAATGCTTGCAATCCTAATTACTCAAGAAGCTGAGATCTGAAGATCGCAGTTCAAAGCTATCCTAGGTAGGACCTTGAGACTCTTATCTCCAATTAACCAGCAGCATAATTAGGGGAAAGCCAAAGTATTTGTTTCTGGAAGAAGCCTGCTGAAGACCCTGGGCTGGGCTGCAGGGAAGGTGCTAGGTGGAAAGGAGAATAGGCTAGAATTTAAGATCATGGCCAAGTTGAAGCCAGGTCGATGGGGACTGGAGATGTTCAGGTTTGACTGGGGACATAGGAAATGTCTCAATGACAGACAAAGAGACTAAGGGGAACATGCCAGGGCCACCAACCATCCCCAGCCAGGAAGGGTGCCCACGTGATACCTGCTTGGGACAGGAGTGGGGCCAGTGTTCAGGAGGTAGTGTGCTCCATAGGAAGATACCCAACTGTGGAAGAGCACAGGGCCAGGGCCAGGGCCAGGGCCTGAGGACCCAGCTTGCTCCACTCTGCCTACCTTCCAGCTACTCACAATGCGCCCCCTAGTGACAGATGCTGGGTCTGCGCAGAGATGGAGATGCTTAGCACTGATCCAACATCCTAGCCTGGAGCCAGGTGTTACTTGAGATGAAAGACAAGCTGTTGTGGATTTTTACTAGGAGTAGGAAGACTTGAATTAAGTTATCACTTGTCGGATACTGGTGGCTCTCACCAGCAATCTTAACTGCTCAGAAGGCTGAGATCTGAAGATTGAGGTTCAAAGTCGGCCCAAGCAGGAAAGTCTAGAGACTCTTTTATCTCCAATTAACCAGAAAAAAAGCTGGAAGTAGAGCTGTGTCTCAAGTGATAGAGTGCTAGCCTTGAGCACAAAAGCTCAGGGACAGTGGTCTTGAGTTCAAGCCTTAGTACTGGTACACACACACACACACACACACACACACACACACACTTTTTTTTTTGTCTGTGGTCAGGCCTGAACTCTGGGCCTGGGCACTGTCCCTCAGCTCTTCAGCTTAAGGCTAGCGCTCTACCACTTAAGCCACAATGCCAATTCGGCTTTTTCTGCTTATGTGATGCTGAGGAACCGAACCCAGGACCTTGCAAACACTCTACACCTTCCCAGCCCCAACACATATACACTTTTGTATACATTTCAGATCATGTTTACTTGCATTGTCTTTTTGATCTTTATATGCCAACTTCCCAAAATTGCCCAGCACATTAAAAAACAAAAACAAAAACAAAACAGCTCATGCCTGTAATCCTAGATCCTCAAGAAGATATAAGATATAAGAATCCGTGTTTGAAGCCAGCTGGGGGCAAAAAAGTCCTTGAGACTCTTATCTCTAATTAACCAGCAAAAACCAGCCAGAAGTGGAGCTGTGACTTACATGGTAGAGCACCAGTGTTGAGTAAGAATGTCAGCAGAACAAAACAAACAAATAAGAGAGAGGAGCTTTTCAGCAGCTAGGAAAAAGGGTATGAGGGAGCCCTGGAGACACTCAATAAATAATAGCCAGCTCTATCCGGTGAGTTCCCAGAAGATCGGTTACAGTATATAATTATCTCTTCCTGCAATTTCTACCGTGGATAGAATTGTCATTTCCATGCTTAGGTGGGGACAGAGAGCCTCGGGACATGTCCATGTGTGTGTTAAGTCATTTAGCTAGTCATTAGCAGAGCTGGCTCTCCATTCACACCAGCCAGGGCTACAGAGAGCATCTTCCCACCCACCAGAACCAAGAGCGATTCTTCATCTAGCTACACACGTCGAGTGGAGCTTTGCTGTCCTCTCCCCACAGCCACAAATCCTGTGGCAGGCACCCCCAAGCAGACAGGGGATGTGAAATGAGGGAGCACCCACACACTGGATCTAGTTTGTAACTGTGTTCCCCTCTCCCCTCCCCCACACACTCCCAGGGGGGCTTCGCAGGCATGTCCCCAGTTTAGCACCTGGCAAGAGCTAATTATCAACATCCACACCACCGCCAGCTCCTCATTGTGTCATGTCAAGGGGAAGATTTATGGCCACTTTGCAAGTGGCTTTGAAATGAGACAGAGCTCAATATTGAATTCCCCCCCCCTTCTTTTCCCTATGGGATTTGAAGGCCTATGAGATCAGCTTTCCCTCATTAGCATATTTCTAATGAGTACTTGGTAGGGTGAATGTCCACGGGAGTCAAGTTCAGTTTTCATTAGAAGAGGGAATAGAAGCCCAGCACTGGTGGCTCACACCTGTAATCCTAGCCACTCAGGAGGCTGAGATCTGAGGATCACAGTTTGAAGGGAAAGTCACTGAGACTCTTATCTCCAATTAACCACCAGAAAAGTGCTGTGGCTTAAGTAGTAGAGCACTGGCCTTGAGCTGAAAAGCTCAGGGATAGTACCCAAGCTCAGAGTTCAAGCCCCACGATGAACCCCCCTCCCCCCCCAAAAAAAAAGAGGGAATAGAGGTCAGGGTGCCAATGGCTCACACGTATAATCCTAGCCACTCAGGAAGCTGAGATGGGGGTTCAAAGCCAGCACGTGAGAAGAGTCTTCTCTCCAGTGAATGAGCAAAATGCTGCAAAGTGGAACTGTGGTTCAGGTGGTAGAGTGCCAGTCAGAAAAGCTCAGAGACAGTGTCCAGGTCCTGAGTTCAAGCCCCAGGGTTGTAATTCCTTCCAACACTGCTTTGTAGCCTGGGGCTAGTTGGGGAACACAGACTTTCATTCCTGTGCTTAGCAGGCCTGAAGACCTCCCCAGATGAGCAGCCCCAGCTCTGATCCCTGCAGAAAAGGGCTCAGAAGCCCCTCTGAGTGACAACTTCCATGGAGAAGGGAGGCATCTACTGTGTGTGTATGAGTAACCGAGGCTTGAACTCAGGGCCTGAGCACTGTCCCTTAGCTTTTTTGTTGTTGTTGTTGGTCATGGGGCTTGAACTCTGGGCTTGGGCGCTGTCTCTGCGCTCTTCAGCTCAAGGCGTGCACTTGACCGCTTGAGCCACAGCGCCACTTTGGTTTTCGAGTGGTTTATTGGAGATAAGAGTCTCACTTTGAACCGTGATCCTCAGATCTCAGCCTCCTGAGTAGCTAGGATTACAGGTGTGAGCCACCGGCACCCTGCTTAGCTTTTATACTCCAGGCTAGTGCTCTACCACTTGGGGCCACAATGCCATTTCTGTGTTTTTGTTTTTGTTTTTTGTTTTTTTCTGGCTAATTGGAGATGGAGTCTTGTAGATTTTTCTGCCCAGGCTGGCTTTGAATTGTGATCCTCAGATCTCAGCCTTCTCAATAGCTGGGATTATAGGCATGAGCCACCACACTCTGGCTCTTGGTGGCTCTGTCTCTGTACTCTTCTCTCAGCGCTGGCCTGGGTATTCAGCTCAGGCTACCCCTGAACAGTCTCATCAGTAGACTCTGTCCCCTGGAGGGCCCCCCACCCCCACCCCTACGTGTAGCTGGGCCCTGCTGGTAGCCGCGTCCTCTCGCCCCTCTTCCCGCATTTACACACCACGCCACATACGCACGCAGCTCTACCATTTGGCTTTAGTGATTGCTCCGCGGTGGGTGAAATTGGCTTGAAATAAATGTCTCCTTTGCCTTCCCTTGGGCGATTTTATCCTCATCTGCACTTGGTAGAATGATCCAGAGGCTGGCAGGCGCCCGGGCTGTCTAGCTCTGTCCTATTTGATGCAGAGATGTTTTCATGGCCACTGCTGAGCCAGATGCTTCCTGAGAGCTGTGCAGAGGTGGCCTAGGAATTCTACACCTTGCCTGGGGACCTGGTGTAGCCCCTTGGGGCTCTACGAGCTGAGTTTAAGGTTAAAAAGGGCCAGGAGGGCTCTTGCTTTTTAAGGTAGCAGAGGATTTTCTTGCTGGGACCCAGAATCTAGCACGGCCCATTATTATAAGGGTAATGTAAAGAGGGGTTAGAGTTATCTAAGTCAGATAATGAGTTCCTTCTCTCCCTCCCTTCTTCCCTCCCTCCCTCCCTCCCTCCCTCCCTCCTTCCTTTCTTTCTTTCTTCTTTCTTTCTTTCTATCTCTCCCTCCCTTCCTTCTTCCTTCCCTCCTTCCTTTTTCTTTCTTTCTGATGCCAGTCCTGAGGCTTGAACTTGGGGCCTGAGCACTGTCCCTGAGCTCCTTTAGTTCAGGGCTAGCACTCTACCACTTGAACCACAGCACCATTTCTGGCTTTTTCTGAGTAGTTTAGTGGAGATAAGAGTCTCAATGACTTGCCTGTCTGGGCTGGCTTTGAACCACAATCCTCAGATTTCAGCCCCCTGAGTAGCTAGGATTATAGGTGTGAGCCACCAGCACCCTAAGAGTACATTTCTTTTTGGATAATGTCACCTCTTCCTTCACATTCTCCTGGTTTTTCCCTGGCCTTTTATAATGAAATAAATCACACCCGCTGACTATGCACTTAATTATTGAACTTTAGGCTCACCTTTCTTGATCTCTGGCTAGTTACTTTTCCCCTGGCCTTCAGGAGGTGGACCATTAATCCTACCAGCCTAACTTCTCAGAGCACACCTGAAGTCCTCAAGTCAGGCACCAGTGCCTCATGCCTGTAATCCTTAGCTACTCAGGAGACTGACAGAGTGAGGATTGAGATTCAAAGCCAGTCAGGGCAGGAAAGGTTGTAAGACTCTTATCTCCAATTAATCACCAAGAAGCCAAAAGGGGAGGTATGGCTCAAGTGGTAGAGCACTAGCCTTGAGCCAAAAACCTCTGGGACAATGCCCAGGTCCTGAGTTCAAGATCCAGGACCAGCATAGACATAGACACACTCACACGCACTCATTTACACTATCAAACCAAGGGATGGTCTGAGGCCTGTGGGTATCCTCGGCTCTCCTAGTCTCTGGAGTTCCCTGAGATGCTGAGTGCCTGTGGTAAGGATGGGTCTTATCACTAATCCAATATGGTTGTCGGCACAGTAGTCAGTGCCCACATAGGCCCAGACGGGCAGCCATTGGCGCAAACCTAGGGCACGTGCCTGCTCTCCAGGCCTGGCTGGCACCTGCCCCGCTTCCCTTGTCCTTTTTCTTCTCTCTCAGCACAAAGATATGTGTCAGAGGCCCGCTGGGAGTTTGTAACTCTGTCCTGCCTCTTGCTCTCCCAACTCCACTGGGTCTCTGTTGTGTTGCTGACAAAATTTAGACATCTGTGGGCAAGCCACAGAATTAGACGGTGGGGGAAAGAAGATTTAGACTTGGCACAGGCTTCCTTTTTCTATCTACTGATGATGCAGCATTTTAAGGTTAGTGTCTCCTGGGCCAGGCTTGCCTGGGGAGAAGCTGGAGTCTGGCAAGAAACTGGCAAGAGGGGTTAGAGGCATAGTTCAGTGGGTAGAGCACCAGAAGAGGAGGAAGAGGAGGAGGAGGAGGAGGAAGAGGAGGAGGAGGAGGGGGAGGAGGAGGAGGAGGAAAGAAAGAAAGAAAAAGAGAAAGAAAGAAAAAAAGGAAAGAAAGAGAAAGAAAGAAGCAGCTGTTGAGGAATGGGTAATTGAAATCTCTGAGTGTCCTGTAGTGTTGTAGGTTACACCTAACAGATCTTTCCATGAGATTAAATCCCTTTGGATTTGTTGTGATTTTTTTTTTTAGAATTATTGTGCCGAAAGGCCTTAGGGGAGTGGGGGGGGTTGAAGGGAAAAGAATTAAGCTGAATAAATGATCAGCATAGAAAGCTAGCCTTCAGGAAGGAAAGAATGGCTCTGGCTAGCTTTCCGAGTGCAGTTGCACTGGTGAGATTCTGCTGACCCTTGTAGGTGTGGCCAGCTACTCTGTCCACCTTTCTGTTAATTGAAGGTTCTGGTACTCAGGATGGGCGGTGCTTTGCTGGGCTCAACTAGGAACATGGCTTCATCCCCCCCCCACCCCATCTGTCAAGCCTCTGTGGGCTCTGTGTCATAACAGTCAAAAAGAACTCTTGTGACATGTTTAGCTTTTTAATTTAGCACACTGTATGTATGTCTCCCCAGACAGAACAGAATTGATTTATAATTCTCTTAATGGAATCACAAGTTTTCGTTGCTTCAGAAATAGATTGTTACCTCTACTACCTTTTGGACATTTTTTTTCCTCTCTTTTTTTTAACCTCACTGTGGTCTAATATATCTAATGAATATATGCACACACATACACACACACACACATACACACACACACATATGTATGTATGACGTTTCATTCCAGGCTTTTCTCATAACCTAGTAAATGCCAGATGATTCTTTTCAGACATTTAATTTATGGTGTGTTTGTTCAGTTTCTCTTCATTAATTAATGTTCTTCCTGGGCCCCATGACAAGGGGCTTTGTGTAATGCTTGCTTACTGTAAGCAGGTGCTTTTATCCTTAATGAACAATTTCCTGGAAAATACTGGAATAAACAATGAATAATCTGTCTAGGACACACAATGAATCTGGGACTTAAACCTGGGGAAAGGTTGAAAGGTTCTATGGCACTGTTTTAGGGGTCCCTCTAAAGGTAAGGTAGTAAGTTCTAGAATGTCAGCCAGCTGCTTTGTTCCTCCTGGAAACCCAAGTTCAGAGTGATTGTTTGATCACAAAATGCTTGCAGCTGGAGAGAAGTCTGCAGATACTGTCTAGGCCAGAAACTCAGCCAAATTGGCCCCGTATCCAGACTCAGTGTCATTGCTGGCTTTCACTGTGGGTCAGCAGGGCCTGGCCCAGGCAAACAGCAATCTTATTGAAATTCATCTGCACTCCCTTTCTTTCCCACTGCTGGACTTACCCTAGTCTAGCAAGATAGCCCTGCTCAGGCCCTGGACCCTCATCTACTAGTTCTTCCTGTGTAGCCCATGGAGTATTTTAATTGCCCCTGATCTAGGGCAATGTCCAGCTGGGTGCCAGTGACTCTCGCCTGTAATCCTAGCTACTCAGGAGGCTGAGATCTGAGGATCACAGTTTGAAGCCAGCCTGCGCAGGAAATTTCATGAGACTTTTATTTCCAATTAAATGGCAAGAAGTAGGGATGTGGTTCAAGTGATAGACCACCAGCCTGGAGCAAAAAAGCTAAGAAATAGCACCCAGGCCCTGAGTTCAAGTGTACATGTGCATGCACATGCGCGTGCGCGCGCACACACACACACACACACACATACACAAATACCCACAACACAAATACACACAAATGCCCAACCCAGTAATGTGAAAACTTACTTCACGCTCTACTGTTCAAAGGCCCTTCCTTCCTTCCTTCCTTCCTTCCTTCCTTCCTTCCTTCCTTCCTTCCTTCCTTCCTTCTTTCCTTCCTTCCTTCCTTCCTTCCCTCCTCCTGCCCTCCCTCTTCCCTCTCACCTTCCCTCCCTTCCTCCCTCCCTTCCTCCCCCCTGCCTTTTTATTTTCTTTCCTCCTTCCCTTTTTTGATCATCCTAGAGTTTGAACCGAGGGCCTTGAACTTGCTGTGCAAGCACTCGATTATTTGAGCCACATCCCAGATCATTTGAGCCACATCCCAGCCTCATTTTTGCTTTCCTTACTTTTCAGTTACTGTCTCCATTCCCCCGAGCCCTTCCTCCCCACCCCCCCAGTCCTGGGCTTGGGCTGTGACACTTTTAACGTACATAGCTGGGATTGCAGACATGAACCACCATGCTTTTATAGAGCTAGGGTCTTCCTAGCTTTCTGCCCAGGCTGGCCTTGAACCTCGATCCTCCCTCCCATCTTCTCCTGTGTGATTAGGCTTATAGACATGAGCCACTGTGCTCAACTCATACCCTTATATCTTTAGCTTCTTGTGATCCTATGAGTCAGGTTTTATTGGCGTTTCCATATTACAGATGAGGAAGCTGGGCCTCTCAAGGTGAAGCCATCTGCTCAAGGTCACAGTTGGTCAGAAACGGAGCTGGTTGGGTATGATGTGATGATGTTGGCCTGGCTTCTGAGCAGGGGGGGCCCAAGTACGGCTGGAGAGAGGTAAAGTAACCAGCGGGGGCCAAGCCTGACCAGGCTCCCAGCCAGAATTCATCAGCGTCACACACAAAGGACCACAAGAAATGGCTTTTAAAACCTGAACACCTGATTCATTTATTAGAGCGAACAGAGCTGACAACAGCCCACATTATCCACTTGCTTTTCTGTGTCGGAAGATCATTCTGGGCTTTTGGAAATGACACGGTGTTGTTCATCACAGGGCAGATAGCCTCACAGCGTGGACATATGCCATTCAATTTCAGGGCCAGGTGCCCCCAGCTGGGGCTTCAAGGCTGCCTGAGAAGCTCCACAGTGGTCTGTGTCCTGAAGCGTGGCAGGTTCAGGGCTTGGGTCCTGTCTAAACCTTTGGAGAAAGGTAGCCTCGTGTCAGATCCATTTTCTGTGAGTTCACACTTGCGTCCAGCACTTGATACACACGTGATCATCTTCGTGTTGCGTTGTGACCTGCAGCTTTGATGCAGTTAAATGTCAGGGTCATCTTTCCATGCCAGTGAGTGATTATGTAGGTTTCTTTTTGTTGTTGTTTTTGTTGTGTTCTTGTTGTTTCTCTGGTTTTGTTTTTGTTTTTGCTAGTACTGGGTTTGAAATCTAGGATTGTGTTCTTCCCTAGCTTGGTCCCTCTAGTACTTTACCACTTGAGCCTTATCTCCTGTCTAGTTTCTTGATGGCTATTTTGCTCAGGTACTCTACCACTTGAACCACACCTCCAGTCTGGCTTTTTGCTTTGGAAATGGGATCTAGTGGACTGTTCTGCCCAGGCAGGTTTCAAACTTTAATTATCAGATTGCAGCCTCCTGAGTAACAAGGATTACAGGCATGAACCACTGGCACTTAGCTTTTATTTTATTTATTTATTTTTTGCCAGTCCTGGGGCTTGAACTCAGGGCTTACGTGCTGTCCCTGAGCCTCTTTGTGTTCAAGGCTCACATTCTACCACTTGAGCCACAGCACCACTTCTGGCATTTCTAAGTAGATTATTGGAGATAAGAGTCTTGGGGATTTTTCTGCCTAGGCTGGCTTTGATCTTCAGATCTTAGCCTCCAGAGTAGATAGGATTACAGGTGTGAGCCACGAGTGCCCGGTGACACTTAGCATTTATGAGTCTCATTTTATTTGTCTCATTTACTGACTAAAGTGCTGATAACACTGATTGTAAGAAATCCTAATCTAGGGCTGGGAAGGTGGCTCAGTGGTAGAGCGCTTTACCTTGCATGCTCAAGGCCCTGGGTTCGATTCCTCAGCACCACATAAGCAAAAAGCCGGAAGTGGCACTGTGGCTCAAGAAAAGAAGAAAAGGCTCAGAGCAAGAATGGAATTTCCCCAGACCACAATGAGAATCCAACCTCAGAGCCTGGGCGCTGTCCCTGAGCTCTTTTGCTTAGCACTCTACCACTTGAGTCACAGCTCCACTTTTGGCTTTTGTGCTGGTTCATTGGAGATAAGAGTCTCATGGACGTTCCTGCCCGGACTGGCTTTGAACGATGATTCTCAGGTCTCAGCCCCCTGAGTAGCTAGAACGACAGGTGTGAGCCATAGCACCCAGATAAAATCTAAGGGCTGGATAAGGGAAAGAATAAGGAGGGCCGGTGCTAGCAGCTGTGATCCTAGCTACTTAGGGCTTTGAATCAGCCTTACCTGGCCCCCCCCACCCTCTGGCACCCCATTCCCACTCACCTGCACAGGTGTGGGGGAGGCAGGGGGGAGGTGAAGCAGCACAGTGGATGAGAGGGAGCTGAGACCCGCCGCTCACCACGTGGGCACAACCCAGCCTGGACTGTCCAGCAGGGCCAGCTTTCCATCAATACTTTCCTACTCCTGGCTGCTTAGAAATTCAACAAGTCAGGATTTTGGAGTTGGAAGGGTCGCTGAGGTGGGAGATGTGGGTCAGGAGGAAACGAACATTTCTTTGAATACCTTCTGTGCACCCCACCTTGGGCCAGGGGCCTTCTCCATTCTTATTTACTATCTCACAACCCCTGTAGAGAGCCAACCACGTACCACAGAGCAGGTCAATGGTCCCTGAGCTCTTCAGCTCAAGGAGAGCGCTCTACCACTTGAGCCACAGCACCACTTCTGGTTTTCTGGTGGTTAGTTGGAGCTAAGAGTCTCACAGACTTTCCTTTCCCCTGGCTGGCTTTGAACTGCGATCCTCAGATCTCAGCCACATGAGTAGCTAGTATTACAGGCATGAGCCACAAGCACCAGGCTCTTCCTTCCTTCCCTCCTTCTTTCCTCTCCTGCTCTTTCCCTTTCTCTTCCTCCTTCTTCCTCTCCCTCCTTCTCTCTTCCTCTTCCTCCCTCTCCCTCTTTTACCTTCTCTCTCTCCCCTCCTCCTTCTCCCCCTCCCTCTCCCTCTTCTCTTTCTCCCTTCCTCTCTCCCTCTTCTTCTCTTTCCCTCTCTTTCTCCCTCTTTCCCTCTCTGCCTCTCCCTCTCTCCCTCTCTCTCCCTTTCTCCCACCTCCCTATTTCTCTCTCTCTCTCCTCCCTCCCTCTCCTCTCTTTCCCTCTCCCTCCCTCTCCTCTCTTCCGATTTCCTAGTGGTTTATTGGAGATAAGAGTCTCACGGACTTTCCATCCTTGGGCTGGCTTTGAACCTCGATCCTCAGATCTCAGCTTCCTGAGGAGTTAGGATTACAGGCGTGAGCCACCTGGCACTCGGCTGCCAGTACGCAATCTCGAACTCAGGGAACACAGTCCCTGAGCTTTCTTGCTCAAGGTTTTAGCGCTCTACCACTTAAGCCACAGCTTCACATCTGGCTGTTTAGTGGTTAACTGGAGATAAGAATCTCAAGGATTTGTCCACCCAGGCTGGCTTTGAACTTCAATCCTCACATCTCAGCCTGCTGAGTTATTGGCATGGCAAATGTGAGCCATTGGTGCCTAGTGAGAACTGTGTTTTCTTTTTAATATATGTATATTAATTTTTTTATCATCAATGTGATGTACAGAGGGGTTACAGTTTCATAAGTCAGGTAGAGAGTACATTTCTTTTTGGACAGTGGGCAGGATTGAGGATGATCCCCATGAGCTGTGGGGTCCCAGGGATGCTGAGTAGTTATGAATGGAGCCAGGATTAATGCTGGGATGTGGGGAGCCGGTTGCAGCATTGCAGGGGGTTGGGGCACCAGGGAGGCCCCAGCAGGCCTCTGGGTTTGGCCAGGCTGCCGCCAGTGCTCCTGATTTGTGAAGAAATAGAAAGAAGAAGATAATTGCTATGTGAGAAATGGAATGGCCTAACAACACTGATAACTTTTGGCCTTCATCTTCTGCAGGGCTGGAGGCTGGGAGGCCGGAGCTGGGTGCCTGGCTGCACAGCACGGAGCAGGAGGCTGACACTTTATTAGTTTGGTGACTTCTCTCTGCCCGAGGGGCTGTCATCCCTCTCTAGTCCGTCCAGTGTCAGGGCTCCTTGCTCTCAGCGAGGTGAAGGGGACAGGCAGCCTGTGGCTCTTGATTAATGTCACCGCAGACCTCCATAGGAGCTAGTCTCAAGATTTGTAACCGGAAGCTTCCCACGTAAGGAAGAGTAGAATTGATCAGGGTGGCAGAGACTGGCTGCAGAGAAAGACATTTAGCTTGTTCTGTGATCCTCCCGATTTAGTCTCTGCCTCATCCAGCAGGTAGAGGAGTGCTCTTTTGGAGATTAAAAGCTGTGGATTTATTATTTATTTATTTAAGTATTTAGTATTAATACTAGGGCTTGAACAGAGAACCTGGGTGCTGTACTTTAGCTTTTTTTTTTAATGGCGTAAATGGAAAATTTATATTGTTTTATTCTGAAAGAAAAATTCCCATTTTTTTAATCACAGGATAGATCACACACAAAGTACGATCCCTGCATCACATTTAACCATTACAACAAAGAATTTCTTTTTTCAAATTAAATATCTGTATTATTATTATAATAAGGATGGTGTATAGAGGGGTTATAATTGCATAAGTCAGGTAAATAGTACATTTATTATTATTATTATTATTTGCCAGTTCTGGGGCTTAACTCAGGGTACTGTCCCTAAGTTTTTTTCTTTGTTTAAAAAAATTATTGTAAAGGTAATGAACAGGGGAGTTACAGTTACTTAAGTTAAGGTAATGAGTATATTTTTTTCTTTCTTTTTTGCCAGTCCTAGGTCTTGAACTCAGGGCCTGGTCACTGTCCCTGAGCTTCTTTTGCTCAAGGCTAGTACTCTACCTCTTGAGCCACAGTGTCACTTCTGGCTTTTTCTGTTTATGTGGTACTGAGGAATCGAACCCAGGGCTTCATGCATGCTAGGCAAGCACTCTACCACTAAACCACATTCCCAGCCTGAGTACATTTCTTTCTAAACACTGTTACTCATTCCATCATTTTCTTCTGCTTACCACTCCCCACTCTCCTCCCCCCATTTTAGATTTTTTTTTGTTCAAGGCTGGGAACTCCACCACTTGAGCCACACCTCCCCTTCTAGCTTTTTGGTAGTTAATTGGCAATAAGAATCTCTGGGACTTTCCTGCCTGGGCTGACTTTGAACTGTGATCCTTAGATCTCAACCTCTTAAGTAGCTAGAATTCCAGGAGTGAGCCCATTGCTGCCTGGCTTGTGGATTTATTTTTTAAGATTTTTTTTCCCTTTAAGTAGAGGGAGATTAAAAAGCCTTGTTCATAAACCGTGTTTGTGGTGGGCCCTGCTGGAGGGCTGGAGCTCACAGTGGGAAAGCGTTTTATCATTATGGGGCCTTCCCAACTTCTCTTCTCATCTTGTACTAATCAGACCCTGGCAAGGCCGGAGAACAGACAGGGGCTGGGAGCCGGCTGAGAACAGTGGGCAGAAGGCCGGCTAGATTGAATGATAACCTTGGCATTGACCACATGGTGTGGAAACTTGGCTTTTCAGTTTTATTCAGAAAAAAATAATGTGTATGTGTGCGCTCTATAAATAGAAAATAGAAATCTCTCTCTCTCTTGCTCACTCTCACTCTCTTGCTGTCTCTCCCTACATCTCCACCTACACACTGGGAGAGATGGAAGGCATTTCCATGATCAGCTTGAGTTTGGGGGTTTGGTTTTGCTACTTCCTGAGCTGAGAGAGCTTTTTCTTTGGGGGCGGGGGAGGCTTGTCCTGGAGCTTGAACTGAATGCCAGGGCACTGTGATTGAGCTTCTTTTTGCTTAAGGCTAGCACTCCACCACTTGAGCTCTACTTCTGCTTATGTGGTGCTGAGGAATCGAACCCAGGGCCTCATGCAAGCAAGGCAAGCACTCTACCACTGAGCCACCTTCCCAGCTCCTATTTCCAGCTTTTTGATGTTTAATTGGAGATAGGAGTCTCATGGACTTTACAGCTCAGGCTGGCTTTGAACTGTGATCCTCAGATCTCAGCCTCCCAAGTAGCTAGGATTACAGGTGCCTGGCTGAGAAATGATTTTATGAGCTGTGCAAAATCCCTGTTCTTTCTCTTGTAGCCTGAACGGTTGCCTGGGCCTCAGTTGCTCACCCATGCAAGCTCCTGGGCCAGACACACTTGGTCCTGCTGGGGTCTTGGTGGGGAAGTCAAGGCAGGAGGCTCTGAATTACGCTCAGGACGTTAGGTACCCATTGTATCAAATGCTAACAGGTCGGGGTCCCTGTGATGCAATGTTGCCATAGTCCTGAATGCCTTGTACAGTGTGATTTGGGTTTTTAGTGGCAGGTAAGACTCAAGCAATGTGGCTGATCCCAAGATATGCAGGTTGGAAGAGGAAGTTGATGGTAGAGGTGATAACTAAGCCAGGTGCCAGTGGCTCATGCCTGTAATCCTAGCTATTCAGAAGGCTGAGATCTGAGGATCCTGGTTTTTAGCCAGCCCAGGCAAGAAAATCGGGGAGTTTTTTGTTTTTGTTTTTTTTTGTCGGTCGTGGGGCTTGAACTCTGGGCCAGGGTGCAGTCCCTGTGCTCTTCAGCTCAAGGCGAGCGCTCTACCGCTTGAGCCACAGTGCCACTTCCGGTTTTCTGGTGGTTTATTGGAGATAAGAGTCTCACAGACTTTCCTTGGAACCATGATCCTCAGATCTCAGCCTCCTGAGTAGCTAAGATTACAGGGGCACGGCTTATCTGGGAGTTTTTATCTTGAATGAACCACCAAAAAAACCAGAAGTGGAGTTGTGGCTCAAGTGGTAGAGTGCTAGCCTGGAGCACCAAAAACTCAGGGACAGTGCCCAGGCATTTAGTTCAAGCCCCAGGAGCCTCAACCACCACAAATAAAAAGGCGACAACGTTCACAAATACATTCTCTGAGAGTGTCCTCGAGGCCTAGTGCCAGGAGACAGAAGTGACTTACAGGTCTCAAGACCAGAGGGAAGTCAAGGCCATATCAGGTATTAACTCTATGAAAATCATTTCCAGAGTGGTGACAGCCTTAGGGACCACACGTGTGCAGACCTGTGCTGGCTGTCTTTCTCTGGCCTAGGGGCTGTGACAAGTGTCACCATTCATCCATAGCATGGCTTTTCACTTGGGCCCCTTTCCCAGCATGCATTGTGAGTGGCTACTACAAGATGTCCCTGTCCTTTGGGACAGGGACCTCTCATCACCAGTCACCAGAGCAAGCGTGTAGAGAAAGGGTTCACAGAGAGCCAGTGCCAGGCACAGATCAGCCTGCAAGACTCAAGATTCCGGCATTGTCCAGAGGACATGACAGGTCCCAGGCAGAGGACAGACTGACAAACAGATGGCCTGAGCACCTTATGCATATTGGGTAAGGTGAGCAGCTGGTGGCTGGCCAGAGGTGCTGCTCCTAGGGAGGCAGATGGCTGCTAGAGTCCTAAGTGGAAGGCAGGGCAGGGGTCTCTTGAAGTTGCCACTCTCTTCAGAGTCTGCTTAGCTGCAGGAATAACCCAGGTCAGAGCAGCAGCTTCAGGCTAGGAAGAGAAATCTTATTCTGGGAGGTGGATGGAGGGCGATACTGGTTTTGTATTGGAGCTTGAACTCAGAGCCTGAGTGCTGTCCTTTAACTTTTTTTGCTTAAGGCTAATGCTCCACCACAAGTGGAGCCACAGCTCCACTTTTTTTTTTTATTTTTTTGGTGGTTAATTGGAGATAAGAATCTCATAGACTTTCCTGCCAGTGTTGGCTTGGAATGGCAATCCTCAGATCTCAGCCTCCTGAATAGCTAAAATGACAAATGTGAGCCACCAGAGCCAGTCTTGTGAATTTTTATGCCCAGGCTAGCCTTGACCTGGGATCTTCCAGCCATTGCCGGCACAGTATGTAGGATTACAGGCTTTCATTACTGCACTCAACGCTATTGGCTGCTTTTAGTTTCCTGTCTGGATGACAGCCAAAGTGTGTTATTTTTCTGCATCCCCATAGCATGGTAGGGTTCAAATGGGGTGCCTCAGGAGTGTGCCTCTGATCAGTTCAGGTCATGATCATTATTATTGTTGTTACTATTACTTTCTGCCAATCCTGGGGCTTGAACTATCCAGCCCAGGTGCTCAAAGCTAGTGCTCTACCACTTGAGCCACAGCTCCACTTCAGCTATTTTTGGTAGTTAATTGGGAGATAAGAGTCTCACAGACTTTCCTGCCCGGGCTGGCTTTGAACTGTGATCTTGAGATCTCACCCTCCTGAGTAGCTAAGATTCCAGATGTGAGCCACCAGCACTCTGGCTCTCCGTTTGTTATAAATGCTCCCAGTCAGAGGGCACCTGAGATGTTAACCTCTGTCACTCCAGATAGAGTCAGCCTAATAATCAGGTGACAGGATTGATTTTTTTTTTCCCTCCGTCATCTCATAAGCTTACGTCTTTGGAATCTGTCTTTCAAGAGAGAGCTGGGAAGTCCCATTGAAATGATCGGGTGGCAGGTGTCACCCTAAGGTAGTGACACCTCCTTTCTGATTGCTCTTTTCTCTTCTTCAGTGAAGTGTCTCAGACAAGCTGAAATTGTTTTTTTCTCTAAGATCACCTTCTGAAAAGGCAGATGGGGGCTTGACTCTGCCTTGGGGTGCTTATGATGTGTCAGAAAGATAAAGTAAGCATGCCGGGAAGGTGTCAGTATGTGTGTGGGGGAGGGGTGGCGCTAAGCTCACTGGGGTGGAAGACCCAGCTGTAAAACACCTGCTACAGTGGCCTAGGACACACCATCCGTGTCCAGCCCATTGCCAGTCTTTACAGTTGAGTCGAAGGTATTTAGAAGTTCAGACTTGAGGACAAAAGGGTAAAGGAGGGCTGGGAATGTGGCTTAGTGGTAGAGTGCTTGCCTAGCATGCATGAAGACCTGGGTTTGATTCCTCAGCCACGTACGCAGAAAAAGCCGGAAGTGGCACTGTGGCTCAGGTGGTAGAGTGCTAGCCTTGAGCAAAAGAGCTCAGGGCCAGTACCCAGGCCCTAAATTCAAGCCCTAGGACTTGCAAAAAAAAAATGTTAGGGGCTAAAAGCTAAGGTTTGAGATTCCAAGCCAGTTTGGGCAGAAAAACTGGAAGTAGAGCTATAGTTTAAGTGGTAGAGCACCAGCCTTGAGATTAAAAAAAAAAAAAAGAGTTAAGGGAGAGAGACACTTAGGCCCTGAGTTCAAGCCCCAGTGACTGATTTTTAGGTGGTTCATTGGAGATAAGAGTCTCATGGACATTACTAACTGGTCTGGCTTTGAATCATGAGCTCAGATTTTAGTCTGCTGAGTAGCCCGGATGAAGGTGTGAACCACTTGTTCTGGGCTTTGTTGCTTCTTTCTAAATATGATGCTTGAGCAACCTGAGTTGAATCTTTCCTTGGAGATGTGGGTGCCTTGCTGACTCTCCCCAAACTCCATTCCCTGCTCTGGAGATGCTCCTTTTCCTTATCTTGATTCTCCCAGAGGAGAATGGAGCGATGTAATAGTTCTGGGGAATTCAGTGGTAAAGGGTAACTACTGAGTTTTGAGGCAGGGTGGATCCAGGCAGGGCTCAGGACCCAAGAGTGGCCATGCTTTCTGGGCTCTGCTTGTTGGGTAGGAACTCTAGAGTCTTTTCTTGTGTGTGTGGGGGGAGGGGGGGGAATATGTATGTATGCATGCGCACCAGTCCTGGGGCTTGAACTTAGGGCCTGGGCACTGTCCTTGAGCTTTTGCTAAAGTTAGCACTCTACCACTTGAGCCACAGCTCCACATTTGAATTTTTGGGTACTTCATTGGAAGTAAGTCTCACAGACTTCCTTGCCTGGGTTAGCTTCGAACCTTGATTCTCAGGTCTCAGCCTCCTGAGTAGCTAGGCTCACAGGTTTGAGCCACCAGCTTTAGAATTTTCTTTCTTAATGGACTGTAGAATGCATTTGAAGTGGGGCGAAATCTACATTTAGCTAGCTAATTTCCAGATCTCTAATAGCAAGTAAAACCTCATTAATCATGAGTTTGGTCCCCCACGGTTATACAAAATTTGTGACAATTTGTCTCTGATAGAGCAGTTTAAGAAGGAGTTTAACAAGGAAATGACTGGGGTGGGGAGGAGAGGAATTTAACCTTTCCATTAAACTGGTGCAGTGTGGCTGGGTTCTAGGCAAGTGCATGCATGCATGCGTGTACCTGTGCACGTATGTATATGTGTGTGAGAAATACATGCCCTGTTATCTGTTCCCTAAACAACGTGAGTGAGCCTTATCTGGGAACCCAGGATCAAAGTCTAGATTTCCCATTTCAAACCTGCAATCCCTTTCCAGAGTCAAACACCCCTGGCCCCCATCCCCCATAGAGGAATTGTGCTGTTGAGTTCATTGGTTAAGGAGAAGCGCCATTCTGACTTCCATAAAGCTTTTAAGTAAATCATAATAGCCTCTAGGTACATAGGGGAAAAAAAATCAGCACCATCTGGGCCAGTTACGGTGTGCATTCATTCATTCATTCATTCATTCATTCTGTAGATGGTATGGGGACTTCTGGGTCCTCTGGAGGGCCCCTCCCCTCCCCCACACCCAAGGTCAGCAGCCTGGCAGATGGAAATGCTTGGATTTGAAATGTGTGTGTGTGTGTGTGTGTGTGTGTGTGTATCACTACTGGGGCTTGAACTCAGGTGCTGTCCCTTAGCTTTTTCACTCAATCCTGGCACTCTACCACTTGAGTCATAGCTCTACTTCTGGTTTTTTGGTGGTTAATTACAGATAAGAGTCTCACAGACCTGGACTGGCTTCAAACCACCATCCTCACTCAGATCTCAGCTTCCTGAGTAGCTAGGATTACAGGCATGAGCTACCAGCATCTAGCTTCTCACATGACTTCCTTATTCACAGGTGCTGTTGCTCTACCATTTGAACCATGCCTTCATTTTAGCATTTGGTTGATTATTTGAGGTGACGTCTCTCAGCCTTTTTTCTCTTGTCTGCCTTTGAACTGACCAGGTCTGTCTTTTTTTTTTTTTTTTGTCAGTCTTGGGACCTGAACTGTGGGCCTGGGTGCTGTCCCTCAGCTCTTCAGCTCAAGGCTAGCATTCTACCACTTGAGCTACAGCGCCACTTCCAGCCTTTTCTGTTTATGTGGTGCTGAGGAATCGAACCCAGGGCCTCATGCACACAAGGCAAGCACTCTACCACTGAGCCAACTTCCCAGCCCAGGTCTCAGTCTTTTGAGTAACTAGATTTACAGGCATGAACCCATAATTTTTTCAAATCTCTGGCTTTTTGTTTTTGGTCGGTCATTGGGCTTGAACTCAGGGCCTGGCCTCTATCCCTGAGCTTGAGGGTGGGGGTCTACCACTTTGAGCCACAGCATCATTTCCTGTTTTCTGACAGTTAATTGGAGATAAGAGTCTCATGGACTTTTCTTGCCCAGGCTGGCTTCAAACCTCGATCCTCAGATCTCAGCCTCTTGAGTAGCTAGGATGACAGGCTTGAGCTACCAGCTCCTGGCTTAGAACTTGTTGTCTGAGCTGGGGCCACAGGATGCTAGAGTCTTCAGTCACTGCCACTCACTGTCCTCTTTGAGGAGTCCTGTGGCAGCGATCCCCCTTTTAGTGAACAGGGTTGGCATGGCTGTGTGCACATTGAACATCTGCCGCATGCTGGCATTAAAAGGAATTGCAGCCAATGGGGAGGAGACCTTTCCCAGGCTGTAGGGATGGTACTTGGTTTCATCATCCTGAGTATAGGTGGTTCATACCTTACAGGAGGCAGCAAAGACAGTGGTTAGCCTTTTGGGCAGCTAGCAACTGGCACCTCCTGGAAGGGGCCCAGATGCCCTTCTACTCTTGTTTGTGGCAAGATAGAGCAAGGAGAGGAAGTGGATGGTCAGACTTGTCAAAGATCGGGTTGCCGAACAGGGGAAGGCTCTGGGTTTCTGGGTCAAGGCTAGGCTCAGAGCCTGTGCCGATGGCTCCTGCCTGTAATCCCAGCTACTCAGGAGGATCTGAGGATCAAGGTTGGGAGCTAGCCTGGACAGCAAAGTCTCAGCAACTCTGATTTCCAATTAGCAAAAAGCCAGAAGTAGAGCTGTGGCTCAAATGGTAGAGTGCTAACTTTTTTTGAGCACAAAAGCACAGGGGCAGTGCCCAGGTCCTGAGTTCAAGCCCTGGGACTGGAATTCCTGCCCCACCCCCTCCCTGGCCCCACTGACCCCCCCCACCCCCACCCAAGCTTTCTCCTGTGCAGTTCATTACTCAGAACTGGTGAGCGAGCAGATGTAAAAAAAGCAAGTATGTATTATACCTCAGGGATGGGAGACTTTGTGAGCATGCTTCCCCTTACCCCAGTACCCAACAGCTGCCCCCATACAAGTCTGGGTTTGAAGTAAGACACCATCTTTCTTTCTCCTTCCCTTCAGGCCCTGATGGCGCTCCCCGTGGCCAGCCTGCTGGTTGTCTCTTTCCTGCAAACTGTCTTCACCCTAAACCCTGAGGACCCCAATGTGTGCAGCCACTGGGAGAGGTAAGCTGTGGGCTTCAACTAGGCATCCCTAGAGAGCTTGACTGGGTAATGCAGACACAGAATCTGCAGAGACAGCAGCGTGCAGTCTGGCTGTGGCACAGCTCAGATACTAAAGGACAGGGCCAGGCTGAGATGGAGAGTTGTATTTACTCACTGAACTTGACCTTGACAGCGTGCTGTCCTTGCCTGTGCCTGTGATTGTGCTGGTAACTAGGGCTTGCCCTCAGGGCCTAGGCGCGCTGGTGTTCTACCACCGGAGCCACAATTCCATTTCTGCCTTTTTGCTGGTTGATTGGAAATAAGAATCTCACAGACCTTTTTTTTTTCCTGCTTAGATTGAATTCCAACCATGATTCTCAGCTCTCAGCCTCCTGAGTAACTAGGATGATAGGCATGAGCCACCTACGCCTGGCAGCTTCCTACCCATTTTACAGATGAAGAAATAGAGGCCCAGAGGAGCTTTATCCATACTCATGGTCAAATAAGGATCAGAGGGTGGGGGGATGAGGACTCTGTTGTTAGATGTTCTCTGATGCTGGGACCCCCCCGTCCCTAGCATTCACTTGGCAGCTGGGCTGAGGCCTGATGGAGGCTGGAAGAGGGCTTTGCTGCTTAATCTGCTAGGGACTGGGGACTGATTGAGGAAGGGGTCGCTGAGGCCACAGCAGCAGAAGGAATCCCTGCATTCTGGCTGCAGCACTTTGTCCTGTGGGGAGGAGAATGGCTGGGACCTTGCAGCTGGTCTGACTTTGAAGCACAAGGTGAAAGTATTGATTTTTGGTGAGCAAGAAAGACAGTGACCAGAGATCCAATCAGAATAAAAAAAAAAGGGGGGAACCCCCCCCCCAATCAAACCCTGGAATTGATTGGTCATGCTGACCAGGACAACTCTGCCACTTAGATGCTAATAAATCAAATGAATAAAATTAAGTGAAGCCTTGATTCAGGGGTGGGGGAGGGTCGCAGAGGAGGGAGGCAAGGGGGGGTGTGGTCATATATCATTCCCCAGAAGGTAAGTGGCTGACCCCGGGGCAGAGAAAACACCTCACCCAATCAGAGCTGCCTCTGAGGGGGGGGGGGTGGGCCTGGACTCTTGTAGACATTGCCTACACTGGTGTGGTCTCTAGTGACTTTTTTTTTTTTGATGCTGGACTTGCACTCTGGGCTTGAGTTCTGTCCCTGAGTGTTTGTGTTCTAGGCCAGTAACTCTACCACTTGATTTCCAGTTCTACTTCTGGCTTTTTGATGATTTAATTAAAGATAAGAGTCTCATGGACTCTTCTGGGCTGGCTTTGAATCTTGATCCTCAGAGCCTGGATCCTCTGATCTCAGGCTCGTGAGTAGCTAGGATGAAAGGCGTGAACCTCTGGCTTCCAATTTAACCCAGCTTGGAAATCCAATGTGAGTAAGTGTGGGACATAAAATGTTGGGAGCAAGCTGATTATTCTGGGGGCTGGGGCCTTCAGTGGAGCTTATATTTGAGATAGAGGACCAAGAATGAAGAGAGACAGTAAAACCAAGATCTGGGATCCTTCAGGCTCCCCCCTGAGGCCTACTGATGCCAGCTTCCTCCTCCTGCTTCGGTCTTCTAAAGGAATTCCTCTGCAAGTTGTGCATGGTTGGATCTAGCTTTCACCATTCACGGCCAGTTTCAGAGACCCCATAGGGCAGATCTCCCCACTAGATTAGCACTGCTATGGTGGGCTCCTTGTTAATTATTCCCTGCTACCATCAAACCCAGTGCAGCACCCATTGTAGGGTGGTAAAGCCTAGCTCTACAAGATTCATGGGCTCCTCATTAGCATGTTGGCAAATGAGCAGTGTTAATCCACCCAACTGTGAAATCAGGGCCCAGGCTACAGGTCACAGACTTGCAAGTTGGTGCAAGGCCTTATTGGCAGAGTCGCTCAACCCAGGGAATCCTATGGAAGTGGGGTCCACCCTCAGGACCCTGCCACCCCTTGTTGATGGACTGCTGACTTTTCTAGGCACCCACTGTCCTTGCCAGTGCCAGAAGTGGAGACTGAACCCCCTGATGCTTAGCAAAGGTGGGGCGTCCATTCTACATATAGATCTTGCTTTACTTTGCCCTGCCCCCTCCTTTCCTTCTCCTCTCTTTCTCTTCCTGCCTACATGGTTAGGAGGAAAACACATTCAGTGCTGAGATGGCAGGTGACAATGGCCAGCATCTATTAGATACCTACTGTATGCCGGACAAGCACTTGATATGCATGTTTGGTCTTCCCACCATTCTGAGAGGTGTCTTAATCCTTACGATAGCTACGAGAGTCACTGGTATTTATCCTAGATCTGTGTGCAGGGACACGGAGGCTTATAGGTGTTAAATAGCACATATTAAGCCAGGTGCCAGTGGCTCACACCTGTAATCCTAGCCATTCAGGAGAACGAGATCTGAGGATTGCAGTTCAAAGCCAGCCAGGGCAGGAAAGTCCATGAGACATCATCAATGAACCAGCAAAAGCTAGAAGAGGAGCTGTGGCTCAAGTGGTAGAGCACCAGCCTTAAGCAAAAAAAGTAAGGGACAGTGCCCAGGCCCTGAGTTCAAGCCCCAGTATTGGTACACATACACACACTGAGAAAAATTACACATTTCAAGTCATGCTAATAAATGACAAGCTTCAAAGTTGGTCTTGTGCTTTTGTATTCCAGAGCCTGGGTACTCTGACGAACAGGCTCTTGGGCCCTATTTGTGTTTCTGGGGTTCATCTCTAGTGTACTTATTAATGGGGGCACACCCAGAGCCCTGTATCCATCCTCAGCATCTCAGACAGAATTCCCCAAGACCTGGGTCCCTGAGCACCATTGATGGTGCCTGGCTTGCTACTGGATTACAGGCTTTTGACCTTACAGACTTCAGAGAATCAGCGTGGACCCACGCATGCGCAGCTGCCTTGCCATTGAACCAACCGCTTCTCCAGGCAAAGCAGATGGGCTTTTATGGCCTGGACCAGACCATCTGGCTCAGGTCAGCCAGACAGCCTTCTGGGGGAAACAGAGCCAAGCCAACAAGAAAATTAATTCCCGAGACCGCAGCTGAGGTGCTATTGAGTGTGTGTGGGGGATGAGGGTGGGAGTGGGGGTGTCCCCCACGTTTCAGCATTGCTCAGGTCTCTGCCATCGCTCACCGCCCTGCCAGGACACAGGGGGATACTTTCACTGCTGCAGCTGAGTTCTGGTACCCCAACACTGCTCCCTGCTGGGTCAGGTTCCCCGCCAATAGGCAGGAGCATAATTATCCCCTCTGGGTTTTGTTATTTATTTATTTTTTAACTTGGACTCAAATTCAGTAACGGATGCTTTCATTCATTGGCTGGTGCTCTACCACCTGAGCCACGCCTCCGACCCCTAAAAGAATGGCTATTATTTATTATTATTACTTTTTGCCAGTCCTGGAGCTTTTACTCAGGGCCTGGGAACTGTCCCTGAGCCTCTTTGTGCTCAAGGTTAGTGCTCTACCACTTGAGCCACTGTGCCACTATGGCTTTTTCTGAGTAGTTTATTGGTGATAAGAATCTCATGGACTTCTGGGCTGGCTTTGAACCTCAAATCCCGGCTCTCAGCCTCCTGAATAGCTAGGATTAGAGGCACAAGCCACCAGCCCGCAGCTTGATCTTTTGTTTTGCCAGTTCTGAGGCTTGAACTCAGGGCCTGGGCACTGTCCCTGAGCTTCTTTTGTTTAAGGCTAGAAAGGCAAGCACATTACCACTACACCACATTCCCAGCCCTTTGTTTTTGTTTGTTTGTTTTTTAAGTAATTGCGCTTTCTACCACGAGGTCCAGGGCACATCCTCCATGTACCCCAACTATACTAAAAAGTAGAACAGATTAGAAGGTTCTGGGTGGGATGAGCTTAGGGAAGTAATTTATTCTATCTGATGCTCCATTTCCTCATGTATAAAGTGAAAATAGCAATTCCACGACTTTATGAGATGGGCTGCAAATTAAAAGGAGTTAGACAGGAGATACCGGCCAGCTACCTCTCTCAGCCTTGGGTTCTTCGTTCTTCATCTATAAAATGGGACACTTCTCTTCTTCTTCTTTATTTTTATTTTTATTGACAGCCTGGCGCTGTCCCTCAGCTCTTCAGTTCAAGGCGAGTGCTCTACCACTTGAGCCACAGTGCCACTTCCGGTTTTCTGGTGGTTTATTGGAGATAAGAGTCTCACAGACTTTTCTGCCCAGGCTGGCTTTGTACTGCGATCCTCAGATCTCAGCCTCCTCAGTAGTTAGGATTACAGGTGTGAGCCACCAGTGCCCGGCTTACTTCACTTCATTTGAAAACCATTAAGATATAAACAAACAAAGCTGTATTTTGGTAGTGCATACCTGTAATCTCAGCTACTTGGGAGACTAAGAGTGGGAAGATCACAGATCTAGGACAGCCTGAGTAGAAGAGCCCTCATCTCAATGGAGGGAAGCTGGACATGGTAACATGGGTCTGTCATCTGAGCAACCAGGAAAAGCTAAAATTGATAAACTTGTAGGCAGGAAGCCAGACCCTATCCAGTAATAACCAGCAAAAAATTGGGACCGGAGGCCTGGCTTAGTGGTAGAGTACCTGCCCAAGTTGTCCAGGTTTACCTTGACTCCTGAGTTCACGATGTTTTCTCTGAGTAGCAGAGACTATAGGTGTGTACTGCTGTCCTGGGCTAACATGAAATACTTTTAAACTTACTGACTGTACCTTCAGAACCACCCAGCAGAAACTTAAATCCTCCTTTATTTTCTCTCTGGTAAATAAGGGATTTCAGGAAATCAGCAAGCCAGTGTCCTGGGGCCAGCCTGGGGCCAGGGAGGTCTTTGGGCTTGGGCGTCTAGGGCAGGAGGTCGGCATTGTGGAAGAAGAGGACAGAGCGTGGTCTCAGGGCTGTGTACCTGGGGAGGGGAGTGTGTCTTGCTGACCAGCTTGGCCTGTCTAGTGCTGACTGTGATTTCTGTCTCCTCTCTGGTCCTCAGCTATGCGGTGACGGTCCAGGAGTCCTACGCACACCCCTTCGATCAGATCTACTACACAAGATGCACGGATATCCTCAACTGGTTTAAGTGTACCCGGCACCGGTCAGTACCTGTGTCTAAAGATGGGGTGGAAGGGCTGGGAATGTGGCTTAGTGGTAGAGTGTTTATCTAGCATGCACGAAGCCCTAGGTTCGATTCCTTAGTACCACGTAAATAGAAAAAACCAGCAGTGGAGCTATGGCTCAAGTAGAAGAGGGCTAGCTTTGAGCAGAAGAAGCTCAGGGACAGTGCCCAGGCCCTGAGTTCAAGCCCCAGGAGTAAAAAAAAAAAAAAAAAGATGGATGGAGGATTTTGGCTCTAGGGCTGGGCTTGGTACAGGTCAGGACAAGGCCCCCCGTAGCACAGTGCTAGAGCTGGTTTCCTTGGGGTATCGTCATCCAGTGACAGATGGGGAGTTGGTAGATGAGATGAGAGGATTTTGTTTTTGGACTTTCCTGCCCAGGCTGGCTTTGAACTGTGATCCTGACATCTCAGCCTCCTGAGTAGCTAGGATGACAGGTGTGAGCCACTGGCGCTCAGCTGTGAGTCATGTTCTACAGTGTGACCCCAGTGGATGGGTCACACAAGTAATCTGCTCACTAACTCACCCACACTCCTGGCTCCACATCCGTGTCATGGAATGCTTCCCAGAGTCCCCTCCTGAATAGACTGCTCATTTTGCTTCCTCGTCTCCTGGAGGAAAACAGAATCCAGCACGAGCCAATTCTGAACAGATAGAGATCCATCTGGCTTAGAGAACAGAGTTCAGGCTAGAATGGAGCAAAACCTCATGGCACCTTGACCAAGGGCGCTCTTAACAATGCCCATTGTGAACAGTGGCATATGGTCATCCTGTACCTTTGTCTGCAGCTCTCCTGAAAATCATGACATATTGTCACAGGGGTAGGGGGCAGGAAGAGAGGACATGTCCTGAGGGATGACCCTGGATAGGTCATTGTGTGTATATGTGTGTGTGTGTGTGTGCATACATGTGTGTTCACATGTGCACACACGTGTGTGTGTGTGTGTGTGTGTGTGTGTGTGTGTGTGTTGGTCCTGGGGCTTGAACTCAGGTCTATATGCTGTCCTTGAGTATTTTTGCTCAAGGCTGGTGCTCTACCACCTGAGCCACACCTCCCCTTCCAGCTTTTTGCTGGTTAATTGGAAATAATAATCTCAATATTCCTGCCCACACTAGCTTCGAAATGTGATCTTCAAATCTCAGCCTCCTGAGTCGCTAGGATTACAGCTGTGAGCCACCACTGAGAGGCCAGATTTCTCATTTGCTTTCTTCTTGTCAATTCAGCTCCTTCCTGCGGGCTTAGGTAGGGTTCATGGTGGAAATTTTCTCTGCCCTGTGAGACCAAAACACTGGTTTTCTTTGATATTTTCTACTAGCTGTCTGTGAGACATTGTCGTAGCTATAATATTCTACTTTAAAATTCTTGCCGGCTAATTCCAGCATCTGGGTCGTTCACAGTGGGTTGTCATAGACTTCCTTTTTCTCTTGTGTAGGTAATATTTTCCACTTGCTTCATGTGTCCAGTAATTTTGGATTATACTCTAGGCATTGTAATATGCAGTTCATGGGACACTGTCATGTTCCTCTAAAATGTTTTAACTTTTTAAAGAAATGGTTGTTTTAGCAGCTAGTTAACTTGACTAAACTCAAATTACAAACAGAGGATTCAGGAACTTTAATTAATTAATTAATTTTTTTAGCTGTAACTGGTGGGCTTGCGATCTGTCCCTCAAGCATGTAATTCAGAGTTTTGGAGTTTGGGGGCAGATTTTTTTTTTTGGAAGAATTTGGAGTTTTCTCTTCATGGTTTTCTGCTTTTTTTTAGATTTCCCTTTCTACTTGACAATTATTGGGTCCAGCCTTGGCCCTTCAAAACAGGATGCTTGACTTTTTATTTCATTTATTTATTTATTTTTAATTCTAATTTTAAGTGGTGGTGGTGGTGGTGGTGGTGGTGGTGG
>NW_012267227.1:1560982-1592116 GCF_000151885.1 Dipodomys ordii
AAAAAAAAAGAATTTGAGTCCAAGACAAAAAAAAAGGAATCATGGGTTTGGTACAAACACATTAGCTGGGTGGGTAGAAGCCGCAGTCCTAGGACCTGATGGGGTTGGGGAGACTTGGATGTGTGCCTGGATTGGAGCTAGCCCATAGGGGCTGTTCTGGCAGGCTTGGCTGGATGGAGGTGTGGGGAGATGGACGGAGACAGAAGGAGGAAGGCAGGCAGGCTGAGTTGCTGGGTGATGAAGCCACACTCCTTGTAAAGGGAATATATGCGGAGCAAGGCCCTGCCTGGCAAGCAAGGCAGTTCCAGGAGAGATTGGTAGAGCTGAGTTGCTGATGGCTGTAGGTCCTGTAGTCAGGAGTCGGGGTGGGTACGGATGGGGGAAGGGAAGCAGTGGGGTCCAGCAGGAGGCACCCAGGGACCCTAGTCTCGCTCACTGTGGGCAAGTCACTTAGCCTCCTGTGAAGGATTGGAATCCATGAGGCCCCACTCATCTTACATGCATGGAATTATGCCCATTGGGACTTTGCTGTGGATATTTTTGTTATTTTTCAGGTGTGTGTGTGTGTGTGTGTGTGTGCGCGCGCCACTACTAGGAGTTGAATTCAGGACCTCGTGTTCTCACCCAAGTCTGATGCTCCACCACTTGAGCCACAACTCCATATCTGGCTTTTTGCTTGTTCATTCAATATAAGAATTTCACAGACTTTTCTGTCTGGGCTGGCTTTGAATTGTGATTCTCAGATCTTAGCCTTCCAGAATAGCTGGGAATATTCTGGTAGCCCAGAATAGTATGGGCTACCAGCACAGCTTGCTTATGTTTTCTCTGAATTTCATCTACCCAGGGTGTTGTTGGGTAAGTCTGTCAGGGCCAATCCCTTCTTTTAAATACTTACTTCTCCCTACTACCTGTCCATGGTAATTCCTTCTCTGCTGCCTGAGCGAATTACAGTTTGTATTTTGCTCCATGTTTTCATAGTTGTTCTTGGAAGAGCTACTCAGCCATTTCATCCTCCTTCTCTTCCCCTGGTGAAGAGCAGAGGTGGGACCAGATATTCCCTTCTCCTCTCCCCTGTTTTTGCCAGTGTTACTTGCCTGTGTCCCTGGCTAGTGATGGCGGTAAATAGGAATGCTGCCAAACATGGGTAGCTTATGCTTGTAATCCTAGCTGCTTAGGAGGCTGAGATCTGAGGATCATAGTGCAAAGCCAGCCTGGGTAGGAGAGTCAGTGAGACTCTAATCTCCAATTAACTACCAGAAAACCAGAAGTGGAGCTGTGGCTCAAGTGGTAGAGTGCTAGCCTTGAGCAAAAAAGCTACGGGGGACTGGGAAGGTGGCTCGGTGGTAGAGCGCTTGCCTTGCAAGCCCTGGGTTCGATTCCTCAGCACCACATAAGCAAAAAAAAAAAAATAAATAAATAAAAAAAGCTACAGGACAGTTCCCAGGTCCTTAGTTCAAACCCTAGTACTGGCGCCAAAAATAAAGAAATAAATAGAAATGAGGATGCTGCTTCTCTCTGCCCCGGCATCCTGGCATCTCCGTGCCCGTGTGCAGTTTGTTTCTGAGGTATGACTACATTGTTTTTTGGAGGTGCCAGCTGCCGTCCATCATCCCTGGATTGGGAGAGTGCCTGGGCTGCTTATTAAAATACACTGTATTCCTGGAACATGAATTATTGGACTAAATTATTGAGTCAGTGTCACTTTCTTGATGACCCAGGGAGAGCATTGCTGACAGCACCACCATCCGTCAGCCGCGGGTGGACTAGCTTTTTTTCAGCATCTTTCTCCCTAGAGCAGACCTGGCCCCACCCAGCCTCCTTCTGCTTCTTGTACTTGGGGTCCGGGGTGGGGAACAAGACTGGGCGAGCCAGAGCAGGGCGGGTACCATCTCTCTTTTGAAAGATGCTTGGGATGCAAAGCCTACCTCCCCCGCTTGGGACACTTGGGGTCCATCCTGTGTTGCATGGAGAATGGACAGATAACCTCCATGTCAACTCAGAGTCATTCTTCACCTGGGAGAGGCTAATAGACTCCCCCGTGAACTGCTGGGGCTGCCTTCCTGTGCACAGGAAATAGCATCTCAGCCCAGCCAGCCTACCTCCCATCACGGGCTTTGGATGAAGTAGAATGACCTTCGCTTCCTTGACAGCATCACACATAGCACCAATTTCCCCCTTCTCTGGGAAGCAGGTGCAGTCCCTCAGGGCCCAAGCTGCTCTCTCTGTGAAGGGGCCACAGAGCTGGTGTGTTGGGTGAGTGGAAAGAAAGAGTTTTGCCTTCAAGACAGAGGATTATGGGCTGGGAAGTTGGCTCAGTGGTAGAGCGCTTGCCTTGCATGCATGAGGCCCTGGGTTCGATTCCTCAGCACCACATGAGCAAAAGAGAAAAAAGCCAGAAGTGGCGTTGTGGCTCAAGTGTAGAGCGCTAGCCTTGAGCTGAAGCTAAGGTACAGCGCCCAGGCCCAGAGTTCAGGCCCCACGACCGGACCCTCCCCCCCCCAAAAAAAAAAAAAAGAAAAGAAAATGGAATCCACAGAGCATACCAGTGGAGATTTCTAGGAGAACTTTTTCTTTTTTCTTTTTCTTTTTTTTTTTTTGTCAGTTATGGGACTTGAACTTGAGGCCTGGATGCTGTTTCTGACCTCTTTTGTTCAAGGTTAGCACTCTACTGCTTTAAGCCATAGCACCACTTCTGGTTTTCTGGAGGTTAATTGGAGATAAGAGTCTCATGGGCTTTCCTGCCTGGGCTGGCTTTAATCAGGGATCTTCAAATCTCAGCCTCCTGAGTAGCTAGGATTACAGGTGTGAGTCACCAGTGCCTGGCAGAAGCCATTATTTTTGGTAAGTGGAAGATTACTCTAGGATCACATCGACTCAGAGATTCTCTTCCTGTCGCTGTACCCCATCTTCAAGTGGGCAGCTAACACCCCAGACTGGAAGTGGCATCTTGGTGGGAAATAGCAGGGGTGAGCACAGAGCTCTCTACCCCACACCTTGGCCATTCTAAGGACAGGCTGAAGCCCATAGCGCTCACCCCACTATGTTACTTACCCCAGCTGGAATCTCCCAGAACCCTTCTATCTTGGAAGAGATTGGAAGTCAGCAGATTTCTCAACCCCCTCGTTGGGTAATACATTCTGTGTCACAGCAGCCCACATTGATTTTTCTTTATTGTGGTCCTCCAAATTCAAAGGCGCCATGCATTTTCAAGTAATTATTGAATGGCATCCTCGATAGAGCTTAACACAAATATCATTCTAAACGGGACAGATTGATTTTTCAATATTTTCAAGTGCCTCTCTCCCTTGTGTCTGTAGGATAAGCTATAAGACAGCATATCGGCGCGGGCTTCGGACCATGTACCGGCGGCGGTCCCAGTGCTGCCCGGGCTACTATGAGAATGGAGACTTCTGCATTCGTATGTAGGGGCTTGTCCCAGCTTTTGGCGAGGGGGAGGGAGGGGAAGGAGGGGTGGGAGATGGGGGGAGGGGGGAAGGGCAATGGGAATGGAAGAGGTAGAATAGGGTGCAAGTGATATAATTCCAGCAGGCCTCAGCTCACCCCAGATGTCTCTGCTCTTCCTGTGCTCAGTTGGAATCATGGGTTTGGGGTTGGAGGCGTGGCTCAGGTGGTAGAGCACCAGCCAATGAGTGAAAGCATCAAATTAAGAATTTGAATCCAAGGGGCTGGGAAGGTGGCTCAATGGTAGAGCGCTTGCCTTGCATGCATGAGGCTCTGAGTTCGATTCCTCAGCACCACATAAGCAAAAAGAAAAAAGCTGGAAGTGGCGCTGTGGCTCAAGTGGTAGAGCGCTAGCCTTGAGCTGAAGAGCTGAGGGACAGCGCCCAGGCCCAGAGTTCAGGCCCCACAACCGGACCCCCAAAAAAAAAAGAAAAAAAAAAAGAATTTGAGTCCAAGACAAAAAAAAAGGAATCATGGGTTTGGTACAAACACATTAGCTGGGTGGGTAGAAGCCGCAGTCCTAGGACCTGATGGGGTTGGGGAGACTTGGATGTGTGCCTGGATTGGAGCTAGCCCATAGGGGCTGTTCTGGCAGGCTTGGCTGGATGGAGGTGTGGGGAGATGGACGGAGACAGAAGGAGGAAGGCAGGCAGGCTGAGTTGCTGGGTGATGAAGCCACACTCCTTGTAAAGGGAATATATGCGGAGCAAGGCCCTGCCTGGCAAGCAAGGCAGTTCCAGGAGAGATTGGTAGAGCTGAGTTGCTGATGGCTGTAGGTCCTGTAGTCAGGAGTCGGGGTGGGTACGGATGGGGGAAGGGAAGCAGTGGGGTCCAGCAGGAGGCACCCAGGGACCCTAGTCTCGCTCACTGTGGGCAAGTCACTTAGCCTCCTGTGAAGGATTGGAATCCATGAGGCCCCACTCATCTTACATGCATGGAATTATGCCCATTGGGACTTTGCTGTGGATATTTTTGTTATTTTTCAGGTGTGTGTGTGTGTGTGTGTGTGTGTGTGTGTGTGTATGTATATAGACATGCGTGTAGTGGGGCTTGAACTCAGGGCCTTTTTTTGCTTAAGTTCTGTCATTTGA
Source organism: Dipodomys ordii (assembly GCF_000151885.1). Lineage (NCBI taxonomy): Eukaryota > Metazoa > Chordata > Mammalia > Rodentia > Heteromyidae > Dipodomys > Dipodomys ordii. The sequence goes on from NW_012267227.1 coordinate 1,565,536, forward strand.
GCCACAGCTGCACTTTTGGCTTTTTGCTGGTTAATTGGAGAGTCTCAGATCTTGTGGACTTTCCTGCTGGGCTGCCTTTGAACTGGGATTCTCAGATCTCAGCCTCCTGATTGGCTAGGATTACAAGTGTGAACTACCAATGCCCGGCGAATATAGGAAAAATATAAAGAAACTCACATAAAGCGAATCCCAAAGGCTGTGGGGTCTTGGGAAGGATGAGGTCTTGGGCACTGAGTAACTAGAATTACAGGATTACAGGTGGACTCTGGGCACCTGGAATGGAAACAAGGCCACACACTGAGCTTGCTGGCTTCCTTTCTCTGCCCCCCTCTCCTTTTTTTGTCGGTTGTGGAGCTTGAACTGAGGGCCTGGCCACTCTCCATGCTCAAGGCTAGCACTCTACCATTTTGAGCCACAGTTCCACTTCTGATTTTCTGGTGGTTAGAGGTAAAAATCTCACAGACTTTCTTGCCCAGGCTGGCTTTGAACCGCCATCCACGGATCTCAGCCACCTGAGTAGCCAGGATGATAGACGTGAGCCACTGGCGCCTGGCAAGCACTGAGTTTTCTGTGGCTCTGTCTACACAGGGTGAGAGAGTCAGGTGACCCTGGGGTCATACACCTGTACAGGTGCTGAGTGATGGATGCAGTGGGGACATGAATACAGGGCTCTGGGAGGATGAGAATGAACTCTTTCTAATTCTACCACTGGACTGTCTGCAAACAAAGAGCAGGAGGAAGTGATAAGTGTTCCAGCCTGGAAGGGTTACCCTCACCCCCAACTCTTTATGCAATAGTCAGGCACCGTCTGCCAAGTGGGTTTCCACAGGCCAGACCCCAGGATGCCAAGCTTAAAAAAGTTTCTTTCAGTGCTGGGAAGGTGGCTCGGTGGTAGAGTGCTTGTCTAGCATGCATGAACCCCTGGGTTCCATTCCTCAGTACCACATACACAGAAAAAGCTGGAAGTGGCACTGGGGCTCAAATGGTAGAGTGTTAGCCTTGAGCAAAAACAAAAAAAAGCTTAGGGACAATGCCCAGACCCCGAGTTCGAGCCCCAGGACTGGCAAAAAGAAAAAAAAGTTTTCTTTCAGACCAAGTGCTGTTGGCTCATACCTGTAATTCTAGCTACTCAAGAGGCTGAGATCTGAGGGTCTTGTTTGAAAGCTTGACCAGATAGAATAGTCTGTAAGACTCTTATTTCTTTTTTTCTTTTCCTTTTTTTTTGGGGGGGGCCGGTCGTGGGGCCTGAACTCTGGGCCTGGGCGCTGTCCCTCAGCTCTTCAGCTCAAGGCTAGTGCTCTACCACTTGAGCCACAGCACCACTTCCAGCTTTTTTCTTTTTGCTTATGTGGTGCTGAGGAATGGAACCCAGGGCCTCATGCATGCAAGGCAAGCACTCTACCACTGAGCCACCTTCCCAGCCCCAAGACTCTTATTTCTAATTAATCACCAAAAAGCCAGAAGTGAAGGTGTGGCTCACATGGTAGAATGCTACCCTTGGGTGAAAAAGGTAAAGGACAACACCTAAGCCCTGAGTTTAAGCTCTAATATGAGCAAACAAAAAAAAGTTTGACTTTGCATAGTTTTACTTCAGTCATGGCTTTTTTGGGGGGGCCAATCAGGACCAGGGCACTATCCCTGAGCTTTTTTGCTTAAGAACAGGACTCTACCACTTGAGCCACAGTTCCACGTTTGGCTTTTTTGGTAGTTAATTAGAGATTAAAAAAAAAAAAAACCTCACAGACTTTCCTACCCGCGTTGGCTTTGAACTATGATCTTCAGATCTCAACTTCCTGAGTAGCTAGTATTACAGGTGTGAACCACTAGCTCCAGGCTCTCAGTCATGGCTATTAATTGCTCAAAGATATCCATGAATGCTTTCCCTGGGAAAATGCACACTGTGTATATGAATCTACACAGCGGCATATGTATGCACGTGCATGCATGCGCAGAGTCTTCGGCACTCAATATATTTTCAGTGAGCTCATGGATCTCTTGAAACCCTTACGAGGTCCTTGGGCCCTGGTGAGTAATTTGTGCCAGATGCTGGTGTTGCCCACTCAGCATATATTTACTGCTCCCTCTGTACAAGATGTAGGAGACGCACATACCGGTGACGGATGGTTGCTGTCCTGGGGGAGTCTGTAGACCACCAAGGGAAGAGCTTTATTGTAAAGCATGCTTAAACCAGAAACAGAAAGATGCGTATGTGTGTTTGCACACATGCGCACGCACTCATTACCAGTCTTGGTGCTTGAACTCAAGGCCTGGACACTGTCCCTGAGCTTTTTTGCTTAAAGCTAGCGCTCTACCCCTTGAGCCACACATCTACTATTAGTTTTTTTTGCTGGTGCTGAGTCTCATGGGCTTTCCTTTCTGGGCTGGCTTTGAATCACAATCCTCAGATCTTAGCCTTCTGAGTAGCAAGGATTACAAGTGTGAGCCACTGGCTGTGGGCTCAGAAGGCTGTTTTAAACCAGTATTCCCGAAACAAAATGATTATGGCCCACTGCAGAATGGCTGCTACTTGTGTGGCATCACCATCTTTGTTGGGAAGGGGAGACTAACTTTCTAGAAAGTCATCCCACAGGAGCCCAGAGATGACACGAGAAAATAAGACAGGCAAGGGAGAACTGTCACCTGTGCTTACTCAGGAAGTGTGTCACTTTGGGCAGGACTATACATGGACATCTTTGGGGTAGGAGAGAAAACATTTCCCACAAAACTATGGAGATGGGCAGGCGTGTGAGCCGTGTGAGCTGGAAGGGACCAAGGCAGCTGAGTTAACATGGTATACATACTTCTCAGGGCAGCTGTTATGCAGTACCATAGGCTGGTGGCTTCACCAAGTTTATTACCTCACAGTAAGCTGGGAGTTAGAAATCTTAGGAGCAAGAAATTAGAGGACTAGTTCCTGTGAGGGCTGTGAGGTAGGACTCAGTCTTTGGATCAGAGACTCTTTCTCTCTCTCTTTCTGCATGTGTGTGTCTGTATGCACCTTGTACCTTTAACATCTTTAAAAGAGCTTTTTGGTGGTCCTGGGATTTGAACTCAGGGCCTTAAGCTTGCTAGGTGGGTGCTCTACTGCTTATGCTATAGCCCCAGTCCTAAAGTTCTTTTTCTTCTTTTTGTGCTGGAATTGGGGCTTGGGCTCAGGGTCTTGGTGCTGTCCTTGAGCTTTATTTGTTTATTTATCTATTTATTTATTGTTGCTCAAGGCTAGTTCTCTACCACTTGAGTTATAGCTCCACCTCCATCTTCTTGGTGGTTAATTGTAGATGTGTCTCTTAGATTTGTCTGCTGTGGTTGGCTTTGAACCTTGATCCTCATATCTTAGCCTCCTGAGTAGCTAGGATGACAAACATGAGCTACTACCAGCACCCAGCTTACAATAATAGATTTTTAAATGGTGTTCTTGCCATAGAACTCATAGTTCATTTATTCACATTTATTGCATATCTATACCAGACACTGGTCTAGGAATAGAGGTACCAGCTGTGAACCTATTGAAGTTCAGGCCCTAAATATTAGGGTGAACACACACACAGGTTAGGGGACTTTGCTGCGGGGTCGGGGGAGGCTCTGTGGGAACTGAGTCACTGTCTTGAAACCCTGAGGCTGTGTTTCTGGGGGTGGTGCTGAGCTTTGGGCTGTGCAGTGAGTAGAGTGGGTAGAAAGAGGATTCCTCAGGCTGTGCAGGCTGGAGCCCCATCCTTGGCTCTGGCCTTTGTAGCAGAGATGATTCTAAAGAACTGCCTGCCATTAGCAGGGCCTAAATCGCCACTAATGCTTGCTCTTTGATTAAGGGCTGGCTGAGTGGCTCCAGAAGGGAGACAATGGCGGTTATGAGCCTCCCTCTGCCTCCTGCTGGCCCTTTCAGTGTCTTTGAAGAGCCATCTATGAAAGGCCTTGATCAGCTGCTCCCCCTCCCCAGATGTGGGGGTGAGGCCCAGTTGGGAGAGCAGATGCCCTGATGCCCTGCGGACCAGGCGTTGCCAGGACTTATGGAGAGCCTGAGAGCCAGGTTGCCTGTTATAGGCACACATCCCATGGTATCCATTTTGAAAAAGGTTCAACTTCCGGTTTGGCCGGAAGTTCGAGGGGTCTGGGGGCGGGAGGTCCCTGGGATGTTGGATAATGGGGAAGGGTGGGCAGGTGCAGGGTGGCATCACTCAGCAAGGAGAATTTTCATACTTGAACACATAGATAGCATTCTTCTACCCTTAGCATTCTTCTAAACTTTAGCTGAGCCAGGGACTGCCAGTGGCTCACGCCCGCAATCCTAGCTACTCAGGAGGCTGAGATCTGAGGATAGTAGTTCAAAGCCAACCTGGGCAGGAAAGTCTGTGAGGCGCTATCTCCAGGTAACCACCACAAAGCTGGCAGTGGAGGTGTGGCTCAAGTGGTCGAGTACCAGCCTGGAGCGATAAAGCTAAGGGACAGCTCCAAGCCTTGACTTTAAGATTCCAGTACTGACACCCCTCAAAAACAAACAGACCCTAGTGAAATGGAATCCATGGGTCTTGCTGATCCTCTGAGGAAAGGCAGTCCTGTTCCAGGTCTGGCGTGTGTGTACCTGTGTGTGAACGTGGGGTGGAGGTACCTCTATGCATGCAGGTCATATCAGATTATACAAAGTAGCATAGCTACTCACTGTCTGTGTGACTTTGGGCAAATCACTAAGTCTGTCTGTACCTCAGTGTCCTCAACTGTAAAATGGGGTAGCAGAAGAACCTCCCCAGCATTGGGGATGTGTGAGGACTGAATGAGGGAACGCAGGAGAAGAGCTCAGGGCCAGGCACGTGCGCCAGGGTGGGCATTCAGAATCACACACGTGTATCTGTGGGTACTGGTGTTGGCAGTGTAGAAGGAACTCCTCCCAACCTCCCTGTGCTTTCTGTGTTGTTTGCTGTGTATGTCTACTGCATGCCCTCCTATGTGAAAGCCGCTGGTCGAGTGCCCATAAACAGGCTGGAGTATTCAGAGAGTCTCCTGCAGTTCAATGAATTCACTGAATTATCACCAAGGGAGCCATGTTAATTCTCTTGCTCCTGGGGGGAGAAGAGCAAAGAGCAGAAATCCATCTCTTTCCCCAGGACGGCACCCTGGGCTAAGGCTAGACAGGAGGAGAGTTGCTCCCGCTGTTCACCTTTGCCCCTGCTCTGAACAGAAGAGACAGGGAAACTCCCAAAGCAGGGGAACAGTGTTCCCAAGCTTTCCCTCCCTTTGGTGTGGCCAGGTGGACCCAGGCTTTGGCCTCTGTTTATTCACAAGATTCCATCTGCCAAACAAACTGTGGAAACCTGATAGTAAATCAGCCTGATTTAGAGCTCTCTGTTTGTTTGCTCAGCTAAGCCTTTGGCAAGGTAAATGCATAAGCTGCAGAAATCTCTTTGAAACAGCCTTAAAAGTTCAAACGCCCTTCAGTCCCTCTATAAAGGGTTCTCAAAATTATATGGACTAGATTAGTATCTCTATTCCATAAAACCATTTTGGTACCTGCTAGGGGCTTTGAGAATAGAGTCACCAGGATGGGGCTTTTGTCCTGGTGGTCTTGCCCGTCCATCGTAATGGAAGATTTCCCTTTAAAAGTGTGTCAGGTGGAAAGGCCTCCTAATTTACTAAGTGGAAAAGCCTTTGTTAGGGAGATGGATGCTTTGTTCTGCCTGTCCCTTTTAATCTTGTTTCTGCACAATGGACTGGCAGAAAGCACTATCAGTGGATGGATGCTGGGGGAGGAAGCAAAGGCACCCCCCCATTCCCCCCATCCCCCTACCCCTGCCTAGCAGAGAAGGCCCAAGGCGGCCTCTACCTCTCCCATCTGCCTATCTCTTCCTCTCCTGTTTTTCCCCCTCCTATCTACCTGGGTTCTATCCTCTTACTGGGTTCTAGAACTACAGGTCAGGTGCAAGCCCTAGAGCAAACTGTGCAGCTGGGTACACATGGTCCCCCTCCCCCTTGTCACTTTGTTTCCAATCAGGGCACCTGTGTCTGGAAGCCCTGGAGGTTGGATTTAGGTTTGGGGCTCCATTCTCTGCCAGTTGCCAGATTTGGACCCGAGCCTGCAAAGTCAAATGCCATCTGGTGCCTGGCAGGACAGTTTGGGGGTGCAGTGGAGCAGCAGCTTCAATGGTTCTGTCACGGGATCTAGGTGAGGATTTGTGAAGTTACACCCATGTTCATCCTTTGAGACAATAACCACTTTTTGTGCCAGCAGGAGCCATTTTTCTGAGTATTTGCTTCTCTAGGATTTTTTTTTTTTTTTGGTCAGTCATGGGGCTTGAACTCAGGGCCTGAGCACTGTCCCTGAGCTGTTTTTTCAAGGCTAGTGTTCTATCACTTTTGAGCCACGGCTCCACTTTTGGTTTTCTGGTGGTTCATTGGAATCAGAGTCTCTAGGACTTTCTTTTCTGGGCTGGCTTTGAACTGCAATCCTCAGATCTCAGCCTCCTGAGTAGCTAAGATTATAAGTGTGAGCCACCAGTACCTGGCAATGTATTTTGGAGGTGGGGGTGGGGGTGGGGGCTGGTCCTGGGGCTTGAATTCAGGGCCTGGGTGCTATCCCTGAGCCTCTTTGTATTCAAGGCTAGTGCTCTATCACTTGAGCCTTAGCATCACTTCTGGCTTTTTCTGAGTGGTTTATTGGAGATAAGAGTCTCACAGACTTTGCTGCCTAGGCTGGCTTTGAACTGCGATCCTCAGCTCTCAGCCTCCTGAGTAGCTAGGATTACAGGTGTGAGTCACAGGAGCCCGGCCAATGTATCTTTTTTTTTTTTAAATCATATTATCCTTTCTCAGTTTTCAGCCCACTAATTGGGGCCCGTAGGCAAGGTCAGATGGAGAAAGCTGCTCTTGTTCTTTTTTTCTTTTCCCCTTGTGTTAATGCTGCAGCAAGGGTTAAAACAAAGAAGATAGTGCTCCTATGTTTCTGAATACACTGTTTCTCAATTCCTGGCTGCTTGTTCACCAGGCCTTATTTTCCCCAAACTGTCCTGCCTCATTTTCTCTAAAAACAAACTTCGGTCCCTTAATCTTAAGGGCAGTTGATGGGTGAAGAACAATCATCTGTGTTTGCATTAAGCTGAGTTTTGGAACTTCTGGCTGCTGCTGCTCATGCCTTATTTCCCCTCATCTATCCTGCTTCAGTCCTGGGCCAGGCCTGGCTTTTGTGGGTCTGACAGTGTCGACTTCGGGTTTTGAGGTATGAGAAGGGCCTCCAGCACCCTCAATGAAAGGACTTGGCTTTTGCCTCTGGCAGAGAGCCACCCAGTTGGGCTTGAGGCCATGGTGACGCTGTTAGCTGTGAGCCCTGGGCTGGCTGAGGGAGAGGGAGGTTGTTCAGCATTCCTGCGGCTGGCTGTGGTCTCATGGAACTAATGTACGATCCCCGCTCTGAGCCTCTGTTTCTCATCTATAAAGGGAAAAGACCTTGGGTTCAGATGTTCTGGGAAACAAGCCAGGTATTCACTCTTGCAATGCCAAACTAGTCAGGAGGCTAAGATCTGAGGACCATGGTTCAAAGCCAGCCTGGGCAGGAAAATCTGTGTGGCCACTATCCCCAATTAACCAGCAAAAACCAAACAGAACTGGAGGTGGTGGTTCAAGTGGTAGAGTACTTTCCTTGAGCTAAAAACCTAAGGGATAGCATCTAGGCCTTCAAGCCCCTGGCCGTAGCACATGTATACCAAAGAAATGTTCTGGGGGCTGGGAATATGGCTTCGTGGTAGAGTACTTGCCTAGGATGCATGAAACACTGGGTTTGAGTCCTCCATACCACATACACAGAAAAAGCCAGAAGTGACACTGTGGCTCAAGTGGTAGAGTGCTAGCCTGGAGCAAAAGAAGCTCAGGGACAGTGCCCAGGCCCTGTATTCAAGCCCCAGGACTGGCCAAAATAAAATAAAATAGAAAAGAAATGTTCCTGGAAATGCTTTCAAAGTATGGTTCCACTGTTGAGGACAGTGGAAAAGGTCATAGGAACCCAAGATGAGTGGCATGCTTCAGTGGAAAGCTGACTTGTGGATCTTGTGGAATGAATGGGAAGAGCCCAGAGATGCAAAAAACGCAGAGAAGCGTGCGTGTGTGCGTGTGCATGTGTGTGTGTGTGTGTGTGTGTGTGTGTGTCTAGGAACTGCCGGCACACACATGTGGGATGCTCCTTTAGGTTTCCTCTAGGTGGCGCTGTGCAGATCCAAAGCGTTATCTTCATTAAGCGTCCTGAGCTACCCTGGCCAGACCACACTACTTCCAGGCCTAAATTCTTGAATGGAATCACTGTGCATAGCCAACCCTGGGCTTGTATGGTACACAGATCCAAATGTCTACCTGCCAGGAGGGAGTGGAAGAGACTTCGTTTGTGTCAGACCCTCATGGAGGGGTGCTTTTAAATGGTGCCTGTCCTAGGCTTGTATTCAGGGCCTGGGCACCATCCCTGAGCTTTTATGCTGAAGGCTAGTGCTTTACTACTTGAGCCACATGTCCACTTGTAACTTTTTTGGTAGTTCATTGGAGATATGAGTCTCACAGACTTTTCCTGCCCGGGCTGGCTTCAAACCACAATTCTGAGATCTTAGCCCCCAGAGTAGCTAGTAACTATAGGCATGAGCCACCAGTGCCTGGCTCATTCTTTTATCTTTAATATGACCATACTGTGAAATGGGGATAAGTAAGTCAGAAACAGCAAATGAATGGTCCAAGGAGAGCTCACAGATGGGAAGTGTGTGTGTGTGTATATGCACATGCCCCCAGGACCTCTCTTATTTGGCTTTTTTCATTCAAGGCAGGTGCCATTCCATGTGAGCCATTCCTCCATATCTGCTTTTTGCTGGTTGGAGATAAAAGAGTCTCCCAAACTTTCTGAGATCTTCAGATCTCAGCCTCCTGAGTAGCTAGGATTACAGGCATGAGCCACCAGCTCCTGGCTGAGACATATTCTTATAAGCCAGTCAAACAGGATCACACAGATTTGTCACTGCTGGGAAGGAGGCAGTTGTGGGAAGGGTTCTTGGACAAGCAGAAGGTTAGAAGGAGGCACTCACCGGCTCCTCTCTCCTTCCTAAAGAAATGCTCAGAATGGAGCAAATAAGTAAGACACAGCTTGCAAGCAGCGTGTTCTGAGGGTTTGTCTTCATAGTCTTACCTTCATTGAACAGATGTGTGTGGGATTTATCCATCTCAGTTTGGAGATGTGGCCCAGTAGGTAGAGTACCAGCCAATGAGTGAAAGCATCAGGTACTGAGTTCAAGTTCTCAAGCCTAAAATACACAAACAAAAAGTTTTATTCATCTGTCTGAGAAGCCAGGAATGTGGGGTATGTCTGGGCCGAAAGCAGATATCTGGCTAACTCATTAGGCTCTGCAATTCCAGAAAGCAGAGCCAGCTAGCCAACCTCCTCACGGGTGCCCTGCCTGGGTGTACAGACGGAGCTTTAAAACAGGGCTTCTGATGTGTGGACAAACCCCAGAGCAAGCAGTGTCACAGCTGGAGCTCTTAATTACCTGCTGAGAACACAGAGTTGGGTTCTGCTGGTGGGAAGTGGTTTTATTTCTCAGGGTTGGGGGTGCAGAGCAAGGAGAGCCATATGGCCCAGCGGTGGAACAGCTGTCTCTGGAGGAGGAATGATGGGGGGAGGGGCAACCAGGGAGGTTCCCACCATCTGGGTGAATTACAAGGCTTACAATTTTCATGCATATGTTACAGCAAATTAACCATCCAGCAGTAGAGTAAGTCTGAGATGGAAGGTCCCCTACTTCCCCACTCCCCCACTCCCTCCGCCATTATGTCTGGTATCCCGATCCCCCTTCATCCAGGCTATTCCTGGCCAGATCACCAGCCTCAGGGTTCACCTCTTTGAGCCTGTCTGCTCAGATCAGGGCTTGGCTGTATCCAGTATCCTGGGACTAGCTGGGGTGGGGTGGGAGGGGCTTTCATTGCCTCTGGGAAATTGACTTGTTATTCTATGAATTTCAGCCTCTTTGGCAGTGCTGGGGGAAGTGGCGTTGAAGAGCGCTTTGGTGGTTTGGGGCTGTTATATTTTCTCTGCTCTGTGATCCGTGCTGGGTTCAAAAGACCAGAGCAGCATTTCCTCCCCAGGGAAGATAACTCAGGCTGGACAACCTCCCTGTGGGAGAGTTAAAGGTGACGAGGACTCCGATTTCCCTGTCATTGTTCCTCCCGCCATGTCCCCCTCCCAGCTACCGGGATGGATGGAGCGATTCTAGCCAGCTCCCATGGCAAATGAGAGTGTTTTCTCCTTGGTGGGTTGGTGGTGATGGTCTGGCAGGGTAAGTTCTGAATATCCAGGAAAGCAAGAAGAGTGCAATGTGGATGGACTGTAGTGCCAGGCTCTTGCGGGGGGGAGGTGTCACTGTTTGTTTATTGGGTGTCCCCCACCCCGAATCTTATATTAGTGCTTTCTGGTGGGTTCTATGAGTCTCCATCCTTAAGAAAGCAAGACACAGAGAGATCAAGAAATCAGCTTAAACCGGGCGCTGGTGGCTCATGTCTGTGAGCCTAGATTACTCGGGAGGCTTGAGAGCTGAGGATTGCGATTCAAAGCCAGCTGGGGCAAAAAAGTCTGGGAGACTCTTGTCTCCAATAAACTATTCAAGGGACAAAACCCCCACAAAGCTGGAAGTCGAGCCTGTGGCTCAAATGGTAGAGGACTAGCCTTGAGTAAAAGAAGTTCAAGGACAGCACCCAGGCCCTGAGTTCTAGCTTCACCCAGGACTGGTACTGAAAAGAAAAAAGAAAGAGGGCTGGGAAAGAGGGCTTAGTGGTAGAGTGTTTGCCTAACATGCACAAAGCCCTGGGTTTGATTCCTCAGTACAGAAAAAACTGAAAGTGGAACTGTGGCTCAAGTGGTAGAGTGCTAGCCCTGAAGTTCAGGGACATTGCTCAGGCCCTGACAAAGAAAAAAAGACCTGCAAAAGGAAGGAAGGAAAGAGAAAGAAAGAAAGGAAAGAAAGAGAGGAAGGAAGGAAGGAAGGAAGGAAGGAAGGAAGGAAGGAAGGAAAGAAGGAAAAGAGGCCCACATTTCTTTCTTTTGTCTTTTTGTCAGTCATGGGGCTTGAACTCAGGGCTTGGGTACTGTCCCTGAGCTCTTTTGCTCAAAGCTAGTGCTCTACCACTTGAGTCACAGCTCCATTTCCATTTTTCTGGTGCTTAGTTAAGAGATAAGAATCTCACAGAATTTCCTGCCTGGGCTACCTTTGAACTTGATCCTTAGATTTCAGCTTCCTGAATGGCTAGGATTACAGGCGTGAGCCACCAGTGCCTGGCTTGAGGTGCAGTTTTCTGATCTCCAGAAAGGTTGAATTTGGCAGAGCCAGGGCCAAAAGTCAAAACTTAGTGCTGAGTTATAAGACCAGCTGCTCTAGAACTCCAAGCCATGAATCATAAGGTGTGGTGCCGGATCTCGATCCTTCTCTGTGCCTCTGTTCTTGGGGTTAGGTGGGGCCCTGCTTATCAGTGACCCTGCACTCAGCACCCTTCTTCGGGTGCTCATCTCTACCTGAGACTTTGTGTGGTCATTTCCTCTCTTGGTATGTGAGCCGTGGCTTATAGAGCTGCGCCACATGGAAACTGCTGTCACAGCCTCAGCTCAGTTGACAAGAAACTCACTACCTCTAAGGGCATCCAGGTGGGTTTGGAGTACTTTCATCCGATGAAAGGCATTTCTTTTGAGCTTAGAACAACTCTTTGTCTTCTTCAGAACAGTTTTAAAGGCATTTAAAGAATGGAATCCCTGGGGCTGCGAAGGTGGCTCAGTGGTAGAGCGCTTGCCTTGCATGCCTGAGGCCCTGGGTTCAATTCCTCAGCACCACATAAGCAAAAAGAAAAAAGCTGGAAGTGGCGCTATGGCCCAGGTCCAGAGTTCAGGCCCCCCCCCAAAAAAATGGAATCCCTTTTTTCTTGCCCTCCAAAGAATATTCTCCTTTGCAGAATAAATATCATTTATTGTCTTAGCAGTTGATTTCCAACTACCTGTATGTACCAATGTCTGGACTTGTGTGCGGGAGAGATAGGACCAATACAATAGCTATTTCCCTTCACTCAGGGTACTCACAATCTAGTAAAACCTCCCACTTTCCTCTTCAGTACAGGAAGGGCTGCAGGTCGGTCTTGATCCAGGCAGATGACGACAACCCTGCTTTGATTTCCATACTTCTATTCATGTCTTGTGAAGCTGGACAAATCCCTTAACTTTGCTGGGACTCCTGAGGCTAACCCTTGCCCACTTATTCACGTGGGCTATGATGGCATCTCACATGGCCTGGATTTTCACTGTGTCACACCGCATGCTGTCCCCCCGGGAGCTGAGCGCAGGGAAAGAAAGGTGCTTATTTTGGTGGTGTCCCTCTGACAGTAATCACTGTCCCTTTCTATCCATTCAGCAAATACACACAAGAGGCTAAGCAAAGGTTCATTTATTTTTTTTTTGTTTGGGTAACATATTGAGTGATTGCTGTCCTCCGGCTCAGTGCTGGGGTTGGAAGGGATAACATATGAGAGATCAACAAACCAGATAGATTTGTTGATAGCTGCTAGCTCATAGAGACACAGCTTTCAATAATTCTCTCCAAATAAATTTTATAAATGAACAGTTCCTAGTCCTAGTACTTGAAATTAGGATCTTATATTCTCACTTGGCTTTTGTGCTAAAGGCTGGGTGCTCTACCACTTGAGCCACATCGCCACTTCCAGCTTTTTGTTGAATAGCTCTAAGAACCTCACAGATTTGTCTGCCCAGGCTGGCTTTGGACTTTGATCCTCAGATCTCAGCATCCTGAGTAGCTCGGCTTTTGACATGAACCACTGACACCTGGCTAAGAGTGACTTTGTTTTTGTTTTTTGTTTTTGCTGGTCGTGGGGCTTGGGCCTGGGTGCTGTCCCTGAGCTCTTCAGCTCCAGGCTAGTGCTCTACCGCTTGAGCCACAGTACCATTTCTGGTTTTCTGGTGGTGAACTGGACTTAAGAGTCTCATGGACTTTCCTGTCCTGCCTCCTCCTTAGATGGAGGACTCAGCTGAGGCTCCCAGAATTCATAGGTGAGGGCAACCAGGCATGGTGGTGCATAGCTGTAATCCTAGCTACTTAGGAGGCAGAGATCGGAGGATCATGGTTCAAGGCCAGTGTGGGCAAAGGTAAGCTCTCAGATTATCCCCTGCCTTCTTCCCTTGTCTTCTTTTCCCTACAAAACCACTTACGGGGGGCGGATAACAATGAGGCACCCACAATAGTGAGTTGCTCTGGTAACTACTTGCAAGTCACCAAGCTCCTAAGAGGTAGATCAAAATGTGCCCTCTGGCTACTCAGGAGGCTGAGGTCTGAGGATGGCAGTTGGAAGGCAGCCCAGGCAGGAAAATCCATGAGATTCTTAGCTCCAAGTAACCAGCCAAAAGTCGAGCCACAAGTAGAGATGTGGCTCCAATGGTAAAGCGCCAGCCTGGAGTGCAAAAGCCAATCGAATTGAAGGCCCTGAGTTCAAGTCTCAGTACTGACATTTACACACACACATCAATACAACTTGAACCTGGGAATCCCAGCTCCTGAACTCCTGATCTAACCATTTGATCACCTGCCGACACGTGTGAGGCTCGCCGTGTGCCTGTGGCTGCCAGGGGCACATTCTCCACTCCCAGGTGGTGACTTAGGTCCAGGCAAAGCAGCCTGGGGGCAGCTTAGCCAGTTCTCTGCTTGAGGGCTGTGATCTTTCTTGCCTTAGTTCTGGGCCTGGACGAGGCTGATTGGGGTTCTGGACACAGTGGTTACACGAGAGGGTGGACAGTCTTCAGAAGCTCGGACTGCAGCGATAGCTAGTTTCTAGGATGCTTTCTGTGGCAGGGGGGGAGGGAAGAAGCAATAGCGTTTGGGTTTAAGGGGTTCATTTACTTGTCACTTTGATTGTTTTGTCCTCCAGGGGAAAAATAGAGGAGCTTTTTCTAGACTTTCTGGTTCTTGGGGCCATGGCTGCCCATTGGAGTGCCCTCTCCACAGGCTGGGGGGGGGGGTTAGGCCGGTGCCCCTAACCCAGCACTCAGCAGCTAGCAGGCTGCAGTGATGGGGAAGGGGGGTTCTGGGCCAAATTCCTCACATGAGGAATAGGAGACTGAGCCTCAGTGACCCCATCTGTAAATGGGGATAATGACAAGTTTAGAGAAGTTGGGAAAGCCAAAGGCTAAATACGCTTTAGGTTTTCTAAAATATCACATGAATCGTAATTAGCATATGCTCAGAAAAATGGGGGGCCGACATCTAGTTTGGTCTTTCTTTTGTTAAAAAGAAAATTAACTGGGTGCTAGTGGCTCACGGCTGTAATCCTACCTATCCAGGAGGCTGAGATCGGAGGATCAGGATTCAAAGCCAGCTAAGGCAGGAAAATCTATGAGACTCTTTTCTCCAATTAACCACCAGAAAACCAGAAGTGGTGCTATGGCTCGAATAGTACAGTGCTGGCCTTGAGCTGAAGAGCTCAGGGACAGAGCCCAGGCCCAGAGTTCAAGCCCCACAAGTGACCCCAAAAAAATTACAGTAAAGGTAATGGACAGGTCTGGGAAGGTGGCTCAGTGGTAGAGTGCTTGCCTTGCATGCATGAGGCCCTGAATTTGATTCCTCAGCACCACATAAACAGAAAAGGCCGGAAGTAGTGCCGTGGCTCAAGTGGTAGAGCTCTAGCCTTGAGCTGAAGAGCTGAGGGACAGCGCCCAGGCCCAGAGTTCGAGCCCCACAACAGAACAACAACAACAAAAAAGGTAGTGGACCAAAGGGGTGACAGTTACATAAGTCAGGTAAAGAGTATATTTCTTTCCAGACAATTTGTCACCCTCTATCATCAATGTCCCTTCCTCTCTCCCAGTTTTTCCCTCCCATCCCCACCCACAAGTTGTAAAGTTCATTTTCAATACAGTGTCTAGTGAGTACCGTTGCTACATTTGTTTACCCTTTGCCCCTCCATTTCTGTGCCTCCCCCATCCTCCCAAAGACAGAGAAATGAACAAACAAGATGAAAAGAAAAACAGCAACAAAGGAAAAAAAACCTCTTGTTTCCATTTCCTGGAGTTCATCTTGATAAATATTATTTTATATGATCAGATGTACATAGGCATTGCACCTGTGTGTGCATTCCTCTCTGGAGAGTGTGATTTGGCCTTCTTCTATCCTTTCTTCTACCTCCTTCCTTTCCTCCCTTCTTCCCCTCCCTCCTTCCCTCTGCTCTTTCCCTCCCTCTCTTCCCTCCCTCCCTGCCTGTCAAAGCTGGGAGGTTCGGTGGCTACATTGCCAGGCTCACCCCAGAGATGGGCCATGGTTAGAAGTCTCTGATTCATAGCCAGGGTTGGTAAAGGGACTTTCCAAAGATTGCTTGTAAACTCTGAAGGCAGGGCACTCCTAAACACAACATGGTAAGAAACCAGGGCAACCTGTGCTGGTAATTTGGAGGATCCGTCCATAAATACAGACCCTCCAAGACCCTGGGCTGAGCAATGGTGCTGAGAAGGATCATAGAGACCTCTTCTCATCTGCTTTATTTTATTTTATTTTTTGGCACCAGCACTGGGGCTTGATTGAACTCAGAGCTTCAAGCTCTCACTTGGCTTTTGGTGCTCAAGGTTTGAGCCACACCTTTACTTCTAGCTTTTTTTTTTTGCTGGTTAATTGGAGATAAGACTATGTTGGATTTGTCTGCCTGGACTGGCTTTGGAATAGAGGTCCTCAGATCTCAGCCTCCAGAGTGGCTGGGATTACAGGCATGAGCCACCAGCCCTCAGTTTCACGTGTTATTATTAGATTAGAGCCCTAAATCAGTGGGGCTTAGGAGCTTCTGATGTTGCATTTCCTGGGTATGAGATTGAGAGCTTGTGGGCACATGGACACTCGGGGCAGTGCTCGTAAACTCTGGGGTGGCTTTCATTGCCAGGTGAGGCAGCGGCCCTGCAGGCTGACTTGGAAGGAAGGACACTTCACTGATGGGTCCCATGTTTCCCAGCCACCCCTTGCTCAAAGCTGAACCTTCCTGTCTCTGAGACTTGCTTCACATCCTAAGTCTTCTGGAGGCTCAAAATCAAAGCCAACAGTGGTGGCTCATGCCTATAATCCTACCTACTCAAGAAGCTGAGCTATGAGGATCATGGTTTGAAGCAGCACCTTTCTTTGGTGGTGGTACTGGGCTTGAACTCAGGGCTTGGGCGCTGTCCCTAAGCTGCTTTTGCTCAAGGCGAGTGCTCTACCACTTGAGCCACAGTGTCATTTCCAGTTTTCTGGGGGAGATAAGAGTCTTATGGACTTTCCTGCCCGGGCTGGCTTTGAACCTCGATCCTCAGATCTCAGCCTCCTGAGTAGCTAGGATGACAGGTGTGAGCCACGGGCACCCGGCTTGAGGCTGAGTTTTTAAATCAAAGCATTACAGAAAAGCTTGGCAGGCCTCATGTTTTGCTTTCCTTGTAGGAGGTAAGGATAAATTTTCCAAAGGAGGAGAGGGGGAAAGACAATCAATCAGTTGGAATGTATCTTTCTGGAAAATGTCTGGCATCTGTCAAATGGGAGGGGAAAAAAAAAAAAGCCCTAGAAAGAGATTTTTTTGAGTCGTGTGCTGCGGGCTGCTGACTCAGGCCGTATGTTCCAGCATCATTAACAAGTTGAAAAGCTGTTGCTCGCAGGAGCATGGGATTGCTGGTTTGGTTTGAACAGCTCAGCTGGGGTACAGGGAACAGAGCTGGGGCCTGCCACATTGATTCAAGGAATTGACAGCAACTTGGGGCTTTTATCAGGTCCCACGGTCCGAATGATTGCTTTATGAGGGAGCTTGATAGGAAGATTCTGATGTGTTGGCACTTTTAATTGGTAAACAATGATTACCAGTTAATCTGTGCTGTGGCAAGTCAGGCAGCTAGGAACACAAAGGGGACCTCCCCCCAACTGTCAGCTGTCACTAGCATTTGATAACAGATAATCTACCTGGCCTGGCCACATTTTTGGGGGGTGGAAAGGCCCAAACATGGGTGGGTGAGGGGCTTCCTATTGGGTTCTACCAGCTTGGGGAAGATACTGGTATCTTTTTTTGGCCAGTCCTGGGGCTTGAACTCAGGGCCTGGGCATAGTCCCTGAGCTGCTTTTGCTCAAGGCTAGTGCTCTACCACTTGAGCCACAGGGCCACTTCTGGCTCTTTTCTGTTTATGTGGTACTGAGGAACCGAACCCAGGGCTTCCTGCATGCAGGGCAAGCACTCTACCATGAAGCCACCTTCCCAGCCGGATACTGGTATCCTTCTAAAGAGAATTTTTCTGTCCCACCATGGAGGGCAGTGGGCTTAGCATAGCAGGGTTGCTTAGCTGAATTATGCGTTCAGGCTCTGGATGGGGCTGGGGAGGGGAGAGTACCTTTGCAGCTTCATGCATGTTCAAAATACACAAATACAGGCTTCGGTGGAATTTAGGAGAGATTGGCTATGACCCCGTGAGGCACCCCAGATGTTGTGGAAGTAGAAAGGAACTTGGGGGTACCTAGGTGGGGAAAAGGGCTCGTGCAGTCAGGGATTGCTTCCTGGAGGAAGTGATGTGTGAGCGTGAACACCCAAATAAATGGCAGATGATAGGAGGGTCCAGACAAGTATGGAGGCCCAGTGTGAGGGGGCCGTGGGCTCATTTACAGTAGAACCCAGTGGTCCAAGGGGAAGAGAAGGCTGGGTCTGTGCCGGACATGTGGGTAAACTGAGTGTCACCAGCTCCTTGAAGTCCTTTCGGTGTCTATTTTTTGTTTGTTTGTTTAGTTGGTTGTGGGGCTTGAACTCAAGGCCTGGGTGCTGTCCCTGAGCTTTTTCTGCTCAAGGCTAACACTCTACCGCTCTTGGCTAGCCACAGCACCACCCTTGGTTTTCTGGGGGTTCACTGGAGATAAGAGTCTCATAGACGGGCTGGGAAGGTGGCTCAGTGGTAGAGCGCTTGCCTTGCATGCCTGAGGCACTGGTTTCGATTCCCCAGCACCACATTGGCAAAAAGAAAAAAACCAGAAGTGGTGCTGTGGCTCAAGTGGTAGAGTGCTAGCTTTGAGCTGAAGAGCTGAGGGACAGTGCCCAGGCCCAGAGTTCAGGCCCCACGACCGGACCTAAAAAAAAAAAAAGAGTCTCATAGACTTTCTGGCCTGGGCTAAACTTTGAACGGTGAACCTCAGATCTCAACCTCTAGAGTAGCTAGCAGGATTATAGGCGTGAGCCACTGGCATCCGGCCTTTCTGTGTCCTTTTATATCACCCCAACAGAGGGGAGAATTGCCTGCCCTCCCTTTCCCCCCTGGCCCCCCTCCCCAGGCCCTTTCTGTTCTGGACTGGCTGGATCTGTGCTGTCAGATCTGTCAGATCTGTGCTGGATGGTTCACTGAGAAATGGTAGTTTATCTGCTTCTGGGATCCTCAGCCTCTAGCACACATAGTAGAGGCTTACTAAGTGTCTCTGGAGTTGAGTGACTGCTCAGACTTAGGAGAATAGATGAGGGAGAAAAGCAAGGATCCCTGCCCACACGCTATTCTAAGAAGCAGGTGTGTGTGTGTGTGTGTGTGTGTGTGTGTGTGTGTGTGTGTGTGTGTGTGGTGAAATTTTACAGTAGCTTGGGAAATAGGGGACCATTCTCCCCATTTCAGCGCTGAAGACACTGAGATCTAGAGAAATACCCTTTTTGTGTGTATGTTGGTGCTGGTACTCAGGCTTTTGGTAGGCTTTTGCACTTAAGACTGGAGCTCTCCCACTTGAGCCATAGCACCACTTCCAGCTTTTTTGGTGGCTAATTGGAGATGAGAGTCTCACAGACTTCCTGCTGATGAATACCTCCTCTCAGATCTCAGCCTCCTGAGCAGTGAGGATTACAGGCGTGAGCCATCAGCACCCAGCAATTTATTATCTTTACTTATACAAAAGGGTTTCACTCAACATGTTGGTTGATGAGGGCAATGTATTTTGATCAACTGCACCCCTTTCAGCAAAAGGTTTTTCTTTTTTTCTTGAAGTCAACAATTGATGAGGCAGAAGCCAGTGGCTCACACCTGTAAGCCTAGCTACTCAGTAGGCTGACATCTAAGGGTTGAGGTTCAAAGCCAACCCAGGCAAGGGAGTCTCTGAGTCTCTTATCTCCAATTAACTACCAAATAACCAGAAGTAGAGTTGTGGTTTAAGTTTAGAGCACTAGCCTTGAATTAAAAGCTAAGGGAGGGGCTGGGAAGGTGGCTCAGTGGTAGAGTGTTTGCCTTGCATGCATGAGGCCCTGGGTTCGATTCCACAGCACCACATAAGCAGAAAAAAAGAAAAAGAAAAAAGCTGGAAGTGGTGCTGTGGTTCAAGTGGTAGAGCGCTTGCCTTGCATGCACAACGCCCTGGGTTCGATTCCTCAGTCCCACATAAGCAGAAAAAGCAGGAAGTGGTAGAGCGCTAGCCTTGAGCTGAAGAGCTGAGGGACAGTGCCCGGGCCCAGAGTTCAGGCCCCATAACCGGACCCCCCCAAAAAAAGCTAAGGGATGTTGCCCAGGCTGGAATTCAAGTCTAAAGACTCCAGTGTAACACACACACACACACACACACACACACACACACACAGAGTTAACAATTACAATGGATCTCTGGTTCTAGAGCTTTGTGAAACTTAACTTAGAACTAAATCTGTGGCTGTTTTACAGATGAGGAAATGGATGAGGAGAGGTTGCTTGAGGGCATGAGCTAATAAGCTTATACCATGCTTCTAGGGCTGTGTTGTTAGGGTAGCAAGGAGCAACTCTGGGTCTGCTCTGCAGGCCAGGTCCAGTGGTACCTGCAGACCCTCAAACCCGAGACCAAGAGTGTGTGAGGTCCTCTGTATCCTTCCACTTTTTAGCCCCGTAATGAAACACTGCTCCCTTTAGCTTGATTACTCATGTCTTAGAGCCAGAAGTGTGACCAGTTGAAACTCAATTAAAAGCCAATTCTATACGGGATACTGGTGGCTCATGCCTGTAATCCTCTACTCAGGAGGTTTAGATCTAAGAATGGTGGTTCAAAGCCAGCCCGGGCAGGAAAGTCTATGAGACTCTTATCTCCAGTTAACCACCAGAAAACTGGAAGTGGATCTGCAGCTCAAGAAGTAGAGCGATAGCCTTAAGCAAAAAAGCTCAGGGACAGTGCTCAGACCCTATGACGAACAGCAACAACAAAAGTCAAATCTAAGTGGGGTACCAGTAGCCCACATCTGTCTCAAGAGGCTGAGATGTGGAGGACTGCAATTTGCAGCCAGCCTGGGCATGGAGACAAATGTACTGTGAGAAGCACTCATCTCATAGGTGGTGGTGATTTGACAGGGGAACTCAGGGCCCAGCACAGGGGTCTAGACAGCCAGCAAACTTGGGGTCAAACTTGGGGGCTCTTCTGCAAATAAACCAGTGCAACACTCTGAGCTAGACCGGACCCGAGGCTCCAGGGCAGGCCCCCTCCCCACCTTTGCGAAGAGCCCCTGAATCATTTCTTCCTTCTATTAGCATTCCATACAAGACGACCCTCAAATCCCTAAGGGCTCAGGGTACTATATTTTGCCTGGCAGCTTGCAAATGGCCTCACTAGTTAATGGAACTATAAAAATTACTCACATGAAAAGGTCAGGATAAATAAAAATGACAATACATGCTCCCCAGTCAACAGCGAGAGGAGAAGATGGGCTGGGATTTGGAGGGGGTGGAGCTTCCCTGTCCCCACCCCTCACTTCCTGTGGAGCTGGGTCAGCTCAAACATGGTTTAAGTCAGCCACAAAGTCATTGATTTGCCCAGAACAGATGGGGACATTCTCATTGTGTCACTTAGCCCCCCCCCTTTTTTCCAGATGAAGAAACTGAGGCTCAGAATGGGGAGGGGCAAGTCAGTGGCAGACCTGACATTATTTTAGCATCAAGCACCCGGGGGTTCAAACCTCCATGAGGCCCTGGATCAGTGAGAATTCCAGCGAGAAATGAATCACACTTCAGAAAGCCTTGAGTTTAATAATAAAATGCTCATTTATAAAGGCAAAGACAAGGCTGGGAAGGTGGCTCAGTGGTAGAGTGCTTGCCTTGCATGCCTGAGGCCCTGGTTTTGATTCCTTAGCACCACATAAGCAAAAAGAAAAAAGCTGGAAGTGGCGCTGTGGCTCAAGTGGTAGAGCGCTCGCCTTGAGCTGAAGAGCTGAGGGACAGCGCCCAGGCCCAGAGTTCAGGTCCCACGACCGGACCCCCCCCCAAAAAATAAAATAAAATAAAGGCAAAGACACACAGTGTATTTGTGGTATATGATTTTTTTTCTTTTTAATTTTTGTGCCATTCCTGGGACTTGAACTCAGAGCCTAGGGGCTGTCCCCTAGTTGTTTTTTTTTTTTCATTTAAGGCTAGTGCGCTACCACTTCAGCCACAGCTCCACTTCCTGTTTCTTGGTAGTTAATTGTAGATAAGAGTCTCATGGACTGTCTTGCCTGAGCTGGTTTTGAACTGTGATCCTCAGATCTCAAATTTGTTCCTGTGAGGCCCTATATGATTTCTCTGATGAACTAGGACACCAGTGTTCTCTTGGGTGACATGAAAAACCAATAACTCTAGCTTTGATTGTATTCAAATCCTTTTTTATTTTTTAAATTTAATGCCACTACTGGGGTTTGAGCTCAGGGCCTTGTGCTACGCTCTAGCTATTATTGCTGAAGGCTGGAACTTTACCGTTTGAGCCACAGCTTCACTTCTGTCTTTCCATTGGTTAATTGGAGATAGGGTCTCACAGACGTTTCTGCCTTGGTTGGCTTTGACCCATGATCCCCAGATCTCAGCCTTCGGAGTAGCTAGGATGACAGGTGTGAGCCACCAGAGCCTGGTGGTATTTGAATTCCATAGGGAGTTAGTTATGCTAAGACAAAAATGCCTCAAAAGAATTCCAGGCCTCTTATTAGCGGTGGATTTGTACTTGTTACCTAGGCCTGGCTGAGGCCCATTTCCCCCAGCACAGGCACCAGTAGAGAACTGATCTCCAGCATGTTCCTCAATGCCGGGTGAAGTAGAAAGACTTCTCATGTGGCCTCCTTTCCATTTTTAGTCACCATTGTTCCTAGTGTCACCTGAGCAGCTCATCGAGTGCAGTGTGGCATGCTCTGAATCCCTCTGCCTGGTCCTTGTCCCTGTTCCCAGGGAGGAAAAGTGGCTGAAACAAAGTGCTGAGTCGGCATCGTGGCTGCTGCAAGGTTCGAGACCCAGCTGGACCCCAGGTGGACTGGAGGCACCACTTTAGAAAGCAGGACTGGCACATTTGGGGCCTGGTCTTACTGGAGAGCGAGTAGATGACAGAAAAAGTGACAGGAAGCGACTTTGTATGTCCTTTGTCTACTTTTCTCCAGTCCAGGAGTAATCCATAGTGGGGGGGACCACATGTCTCCCCAAAGCACCAGGAGATGGTGTTTTGGACTTTGTTGGCCCTCAGTCTCTGGGGTTCTCTGCCCTGTCCTTGTAGTACAAAGGCTGCCTGAGGTGATCTAGAAATGAATGGGAATGGCTGTGTGCCAATAAAACTTTATTTATAAAAATAAGCAGCCAGCTGGCTTTGCTGTGAGACACATAGTTTACAGGCCCTTGCCCTGTAGACTTATAGGTAGGTCCTCTTGTCCTCTGCTTTGTGTATCAGAGTGGCTGGTTGCTTTACACCGTGGGAACAGCTCCTGGAGCTGTGGAGCCTGCCCAGAATTAGAACTCATGGTCTGTGTTCCAGACTTAGAATCCGGCGCTGGGTTCAAAGAGACAGAGGGAAGAAAGCAGGTCTCTGGGAGGTCAAGAGGACCTTCCTTCCTTCCTTCCTTTTTCTCTTTCTCTCTTCTTTTTTCTCTTTTTCTCCTTTCTTCCATCTTTCCTCCCTCCCTCCCTACTTTACCCTCTCCTTCTTCCAAGACCAGACCTTGAACTCTGTATTTGACAATCTGACGCATTCACTCATTGGCTACTGCTTAACCAATTGAACCACACCTCTAACCCCAAAAAGTGTTGGTTGTCTTCTTTCTCTTTTTTGGTCTCTCTCCCTCTCCCTTTCCCCCCCTCCCCCTCCTCTCTCTCTGTTACTCGCCTTCCTCCTCCCTCCCACTACTGAGGCTTGAACTCAGGGCATGGATACTGTCTCAACTTTGAGCTACAACTCCACTTCCAGCTGATTTTGTTTGAAGATACTTTCCTTCCCAGGCTGGATTTGAACCCTGATCCTTATTTCCTGAATATCTAGGATTATGGGCATGAACTTTCCCTCCTGTGTTTGACTGCCCGACCCCATCCTGCTGGACACTTCTTTACTTCTTTTTTTTTGGGGGGGGGTCTAGTTGTGGGGCTTGACCTCTGGGCCTGGGTGCTGTCCCTCAGCTCTTCAGCTCAAGGCTAGCGCTCTACCACTTGAGCCACAGCGCCACTTCCGGCTTTTTTCTTTTTGCTTATGTGGTGCTGGGGAATCGAACCCAGGGCCTCAGGCATGTAAGGCAAGTGCTCTACCACTGAGCCAACTTCCCAGCCCCACTCCTTTACTTCTAAGTTGCTCCATTAGCCTGTCTCTGGTCCTCCCAAGCCCTCCTCCAGACCCTGCATCACATGGGCCAGGCACCATTGTCATCTAAAGACATTCATCCCGGACACACCAAGACCCCACAGTATGGGCTCTCTCCTAGTCCATGCCTTCAGCAACTGCTGTCCCCTACAGCCTCATCCTCAAGCTTCCCCCTTCCTAGCTATGGGCCCCACGTTGCATACGAGGTTTCTAGTCTCAGTTTCTCTGTGCATAAAGGAATTGGATGTGAGGTCTCTTCCAGCCCTGATATTTTGCTCTGTTCTTTCATCTTGGTACACACACACACACATACACACACACACACACACAAGCTTTTACAGTCAGAAAGTGAGCAGTTGGAGTTGTCACTAACTGGGTTAATCTAATAAACAGTAATGCAGCTAGACCTAGCTGGAGCACGCAGGGGCTGGTGGGGGGGGCAGGCCAGGGCTGTTGCTGATAGACCAAGATGCCGGCCTCTGGTGGGAAAGAGAAAGTGGACAACTAGTGTCCAGCATGTCCTGGGGGCAGTGGCCCGCATGAACTTATTTGCAAAGTCCAGTGGGAAGAAGGGAAACCAGGGGTTTCTGGTTAGGGTCTTGCTAGCACAAAGTAAGTATTTTATTGTGGCCCCAGTTTCGAGACCAGGACTTGGTATCTGTCAGCCCCTTTCATTCATTGGCTAGCGCTCTACCAGTTGAGCTACACCTCCAATCCCAGTGCTGTGTTCTTTGACAAAGCCCTCCCTCGCAAAGTATTTGGATCAATGGCATATCTTTGTTTATGTGTGTGCCTGGACTGGGGCTTGAACTCAGGACTTCCTGCTCTTGCTTATCTTTTTCACTCAAGGCAGACACTCTACCACTGCAGATACAGCTCTGCTTCTGACTTTTTGGTTGGCTCAGTGGAGATAGGAGTCTCATAGATTTGTCTGCCAGGGCTGGCTTTGAACCACGATCCTCCTATCTCAGCCTCCTGAGTAGCTGAGATTATAGGTGTGAGCCACTGGTACCTTTGCTATCCAGCTTCATGCCCTTTTAGATACTACCTGCCATAGACCGACGGACTTCAGACCCCTGACTGGTACGTCTGAAGTGGCTTAGGGTGTCAGTTCATCTGGGGGCCGGCATAAAGCTCAGCCAGCAGCTACAGGGGCTGCTGCCATGAGGAGGAGCAACTGGAGGATGCCACGGCACCCACACACAGGGCTGAGGTCTCGCTTGACAAGTGCCATCCCCGGGGACATTTCAAGCAAGCAGGTGCACTTTGGCACTGAAGCAGCCCTTCCAAACTCCCTCCCGGGGGGCCAACTGCTCCCCAGTCCAGGCCACAATGGACAGAAAAAAAGGTCTCTAGATGCTTCATTAAAAAAAATATATCCTTGTTGGAGATCCCAGCTAAGAAACTGACAGTGTTTAGCTGGTACCAACGGCTCACACCTGTCATCCTAGCTACTCAGGAGGCTGAGAGCTGACCCTTGTGATTCAAAGGCAGCCTGGGCAAGAAAATCCTAGACCCTCTTAGCTCCGATGAGCCACCAAGAAGCTAGAAGTAGAGCTGTGGCTCAAGTGGTAGAGTGCTAGCCTTGAGCACAAAACCTCAGGGAAAGTGCCCAGGCCTAGAGTTCAAACCCCAGTATTGGCCAAACAAAACAACAACAAGGCAAAATAAAAACCTGACAGGGTTAATGGGAGATGCCAATATCTTGAGTTCCTAAAGTTGTTGCGGGTAGAGAGTTGCCATAATCCTTCTAGACGGTAGGGGAGATCTCTCAGGAGCAAAGATGACCTTGAGAAAATGTGGATTCTGTCAAAAGAAGAGAAATAATCTCCCTTCTTCACCCTGCTGTCAATAATACCTTCTCCAGGAGCAAGGGAGCTAGCCAGCCAGCGAGCGAGGTGCGGGGTGGATGGGAGCTTTGCTCATTGCTTAGCCTCCTGGCTTGGGAGGCTGTAGCATTTGACTGCATGATAAGAAATTGCCAGACGCTTTCTAATTACAATTATCATCATCATGGATGTCTCTCTTAATTACTTTCTTATAATTAGCTATGCCTTTCCCCCTCAGCATTTGTATACTTTGCAGATTTGCTGACATTTACAAGCCCTAAAATAGGGACATTTTGGGGAGGAGGGAGGGGGGGCAAGGTGCCTGTTCTTTTAAGGGAGGCTGGCACATTTTGTGGGGAGCGGGGCACGGGGGGGGGTGGGGGCTTTGCAGAAGGAAATTAGGGTAAGCAAAAGATGGGACAAGAGCTTGTGAATATAGATGTGGGGGTTGTGGCTTACAGGGTGGGGAGATGCAGGTTTAAACATTGGTGGCAGTGTGTGTGTGTGTGTGCGCGCGCGCACATGCTGCTACTGAGTCTTGAACTTAAGGCCTGGGTGCCATTCCTTAGCTTTTTCCACTCAAGGCTGGTGCTCTACCACTGGCATCTGGCTTTTTGGTTTTTGCTGGTTCACTGGAGATATGAATCTTTTGGAACTTGTCTGCCTGAGTTAGCTTTGAACTGTGATTGTCAGCTCTCAGGCTTCTGAGTAGCTAGGATTACAGGTGTGAGCCACTGGTGTAAGGTAGTTGGGTTTTGTTTTTAGGATGTAAAACTGGGACATAATATGTTCTTCTTTTTTTTTTTTGTCTGTCCTGGGACTTGAACTCTGGGCCTGGGCACTGTCCTTGAGCATCTTTTGCTCAAGGCTAGTGGTCTCCCATTTGAGCTACAGGGCTACTTTTGGCTTTTTCTGTGTATGTGGTACTGAGGAATCGAACCCAGGGTTTTATGCATGCTAGACAAGCACTCTGCCACTAAGCCACATTCCCAAGCTCGTAATACATTCTTTTTTGTCGGTCGTGGGGCTTGAACTCTGAGCCTGGGCGCTGCCCCTGCACTCTTCAGCTCAAGGCGAGCGCTCTACCACTTGAGCCACAGCGCCACTTCTGCTTTTCTAGTGGTTTTTATTGGAGATAAGAGTCTCTTGGACTTTCCTGCCCAGGCTGGCTTTGAACCTCGATCCTCAGATCTCAGCCTCCTGAGTAGCTAGGATGACAGG
>NW_012267227.1:1592166-1613452 GCF_000151885.1 Dipodomys ordii
GTGAGTCACCCAGCTTTGTAATCCATTCTTATCAGATCTATTTCAGAGTGAATTGAGTTTCACATACCTCCTCCCACACCCACACAGGCCTTGGGTCCTGATCAGCTTTAGCAAGAAGGGGATCTGTAATAAAAAAAGGGGGATCTTCTTGCTGCCCAAATGGTTTGTTCTCACTGTTGGCTCTGTCTCTTCCTCCTGCCCTCCCTACCTCCCCTTCCTTAGCCCTGTGCACGGACGAGTGCATGCATGGCCGCTGCGTTTCGCCGGATACCTGCCGCTGTGAACCAGGCTGGGGAGGTCCCGACTGCTCCAGTGGTGAGTTTGGGGGACTGGATTCTTTGGGAGTGGGGAGAGGGGGGTGGTCCATGGACCACTGGCTCTGACTTGGCAGGGATTGTGACATACACATTGACCTATCATGGCCACCTTTGGGCCCTGTGCGATAGTACTTGCAGTACACGGGTGGGGATGGGTATAGGTGAATGGTTCATGGGAATTGTGGGATTTCCGCTGGCAGACATGTCGATCGGGTCTTTGTGAGTTGACCGTGAACTTGACAATACCACCCCTGGCTTGGAACTGAAGGTTATTGTGGGTAGGTCTGGTTCTTTGGTCAGTTTCACCCATAGAGGCCCAAGGGGGACTGCTGTCCCCCCAAGCCAAGAGAGTGGGACACTTCTGGGGACAGGGTGCTGCATCCCTACATCTCTGGGCATGACTGGCTCATGTTCTCCAAAGGAGACTTGCTGGTGAGCGCAGGTATGCGTATGTTGAGGGTGGGGGGGCATCTACTCTGGACTGAGTCAGGGGGTGGCATCTTTACTATGGGGCTGGTGATCGTGAGGGACCAGCTGGTAGCTGCTGAGAATTCTTTGCCAAATCCTTTTTCTCTAGCTTATTTTCTCCAAATATTCTCAGGTTTGACTCCTTTGTGCAGGTAAGTTCTGGCCTGTTTCAAAGGTATCAGAGGGTGCCATTCAAGTCCTAGGACTGAACTTATGGGCTAGAAGAGTGGCTCAAATGGTAGAACTAGCAAACAAGGGGGTGAGTTCAATCCCTAGAAGCACTAGAACACAAAGCAAAGCAAAATAAAAGGACCACCATTATTTCCCTTCCAAACCTTTCTCTTCTGAGTTCTTGTTTTCTTTTTGTCAGTCATGGGGCTTGACCTCAGGGCCTGGGAGCTGTCCCTGAGCTCTTTTTGCTCAAGGCTACCACTCTACCACTCGAGCCACAGCTCCACTTCCAGTTTTCTGGTGATTAATTGGAGACACTAAGTCTCACAGACTTTACTTTCCGGGCAGGCTCTGAATCCTGATCCTCAGCTCTCAGCCTCCTGAGTAACTAGGATTACAGGAGTGAATCACCATACTCAGCTTCTTTGATTCTTAAGTTATACCTGTTCATGTTAAAAAGAAAAGTCAAAGAATACCAAGAGTATAGACAAAACGTTGAGGATCCTTCTTACCGACGGATGATCCCTGTGGCCTTGGGTCTTTGGTCTTCTGTCATTGCTCTGCACAGTTCAAAAGGAGCTGGCTTTGGAGTAGACATGCTTGCCATAACTAGTTTCTCAGTTTTCTCATCAATGCACTTTAATCTCCTTTAAGTATTTCATGGCCTGGAGAATTTCATTTTGTAGATTACCAAATATATTTCACTAACTCTTGGTTGGTGAGCATTTAGGTTGTTTCTGAGTCTTCCCTATTATTGTTGTAGTTGTTATTATTATATTGCCAGCACTGAGGTTTGAACACAGAGCCTTGGCCCTGTCTCTTAGCTTTTTCACTGAAGGCTGCTACAACCCTCGGATCTCAGCCTCCTGAGTGGCTAGGATTACAGGCATCCGGCTGAGTCTTCCCCCTTATGAGCCCATATCATCCTTTATCCAAGACTCTGGGGGTCTGTGGCTTTTGGAATTTGGGATGTGTCACAGTTCAAAGTGCACGTGGAAACAGTAACGAAGATCTGGGCTGCCCCAGGGGTAAAGCAGTAGTATTTTCAAGTGGCATGGGATGATGTGTAGTGACACAATGACAGTACATAGCCCCACAGCTGTCCCTGCAGATTTACTTCCTAAATGGCACAGATATCTTTTTTGGACTTTTCCACAACTTTTGGGTTACAGATGTGGGAAGGGGGAGCCAGTGACCCTGAGTGAAAAATGCATCAGTCATTCTTCTTCTGCATACATCTTTCCTTGCTTGATCCAGTTTCTCCTGAGGATAAATTCCTGGAAGTGGAAGGATCTATCATCCCGTTACCTGCCTGCCCTGCCCTTTGTAGCTGCCAACGGATTTATAACTTGGACAGTCCTAAGTAAAGGGGATAAATGACTATGGGGGAAGGGAAAGGGGACTTTCTGTTCTTTTAAAGACAGAAATCCCAAGCCAGGTGCCAGTGGCTCATTCCTATAATTGTCACGACTTAGGAGGCCCAGATCTGAGGATCTTGGTTTGAAGCCAGCCCAGGCAGGAAAGTTTGTGAGATTCTTATCTCCAAATAATCACTAGAAAGCCGGAAGTGGTGCTGGGGCTCAAAGTGGTAGAGCACTAGTCTGAGTGAAAAAGCTCAGGGACAGCACTCAGGCCCTGAGTTCAAGCCCCACAACTGACAAAACGAAACTAATCAACACCCTTAAATCCTGTAGCCTAATTTCTTTAAGGCTGTGACTGATTGCTTTCTGTTCAATAAAGGCAGGATATACTGGCTTTGTGGATAGTTCTGAGCTTTTTCCCTGCGCAATATGGGAAAATGGAATAGTTGTATGTTTGGTCGTAAACCTTCCTCCATCCCATAGAATAATAAAGAGTAAAAAGGATGAAATGTCAGTTTATACTGAATAAAGATGAGAGTGACTCTTATTAAATTGCTCTCATCTCACAAGTGGAGATAAAAAGGCAAAAAAAAAAGTTTCGTATATTGAATATCTAGCTTTTTAAAGTAATTAGGGATATTAAAATGCTGACAATGATTGAGATGGAAACATTATTCATAACTTTTATTTCCGTCCCGGGCAACGATCCAGTATATTTCATTTATGAGGTTTGAGCTGTAAGGGGGACGGGAGCCAATTCCTAAATTAAATATGCCCTGTTAACTTTTATAAATGATACCCAGGAATTAACTTGGAAAATTTAAGCTTTCATTGTATTATTTAATTAGTGTGTTTCCTGGTTCTGCTTCTTCTGCCCTCGTGGGCCTTGGTTAGACAGGATTTCGGGTTTGGTCTCAGGACCCCCAGAAACCGTGGAGTTGACCTTAGTGAGGATACATCCCTCCCACCCCCATCCACCTCCCATTCTCTATATTCTCTTAGAGCCCCCCCCCAACCAGGCCTGATACATTCATGTGCACCGGAGGAAGTGGGGGACAGGATCCCTGCTTAGCATACACCACCCACAGTCTGCTAAGCCCCTCTCCGAGCCGGGCTCCTGCCAGATGACAACAGGGCTTGGCTGAGCCACCACCAAGTCCAACCCCTCCCTCCCTCCCCCCACCTCACCCCCTCGCTCTCTAATATTGGTACTGGGCCTTGAACTTAGGACCTAGGTACTGTCCCTTAGCTTTTTCACTCAAGGCTGGCGCTCTACCACTTGCCCCATAGCTCCACTTGTGATTTTTTTTATTTTTGCTGGTTAATTGGAGATAAGAGTCTCAGGGACTCTCTTGCCCAGGCTGGCCTCAAACTGTGATCCTCAGATCTCAGCCTCCTGAGTAGCTAGGATTACAGGCGTGAGCCACTGATGTCTTTTAAACTTGTGAAGCTTCACATGAACTTGCTTTCTTAGCCATTGTTAGGTATAGACTTCTGGTAACTTTGTGCTGTTGTGTGGCTGCCCACTACTTTTCATTCTTCCCCAACTGAAACTCTGAATTCCTTAAACATGAACCCCCCCCCATCTTTCTAGCCCCAACTCTCAGCAATGAATTTTCTACTTTTTGTCTTTATGAATTTGAATACTCTGAATTTCACAGAAATGGAGTCATTTATCCTTCAGTGACTGGCATGTTTCACTTGCCTGAGCTGTTACAGGTTCATCCATGTGGTAGCCTGGGTCAGAAATTCCTTCCTTTTACAGGCTGGTTAATATTCCTTATCAGCTTATCTGGAAATGGATGCTTGAGCTGTTTTTCCTTTGGGCTATGATGAATAATGCTGCTGTGAACATAGGTGCACAAATGGTTTCTTTGCTGGACATAGGATAATTCTGTGTTTAACTATGAGGAATCCACTATATAGTTTTCCACCAAGGCCATGCATTTTACTTTCTTACCCACAATGCATGAGGATTCAGATTTCTCCATATCTTCTCTAACACTTCCTATTTTTTGTGTTAATTTGAGTGTGTGTGTGTGTGTGTGTGTGTGTGTATGTGTGCCAGTATGCTAATACTAAGGCTTGAACTCAGAGCCTCACACTTTTTACTTATTTGGCTTAAAAAAATTGTTATGAGCTGGGCATGTGGCTTAGTGGCAGAGTGCTTGCCTAGCATTCATAAAGCCCTGGGTTCAATTCCTCAGGACCACATAAACAGAAAAAGCCAGAAGTGGTGCTATGGCTCAAGTGGTAGAGTACTGGCCTTGAGCAAAAGTACTTAGGGATGGTGCCCAGGTCCTGAGTTCGAACCCCAGGACTGGTTAACTAACTAACTAAATAAATAAAAATTGTTATTATGAAGGTGATTCCAGAGGAGTTACGCAGTTACATAAGTCAGGTAATGAGTCCATTTCTTTGTGGACAATGATCCCCTTCTTGGCTTTTTTGCACAAGACTCTACCACTTGAGCCACGCTCCACTTGTAACTTTTTGCTGGGAACTGGAGGAGAAAATGAGTCTTTCAGGGGTTGGAGGTGGGGCTTAGTCAGTAGTGCATCAGCCAGTGAATGAAGGCATTCGATCAAGAGTTCAGAATCATGGTCTCAGTTGGAAAAAGACAAAAACAAAAAACAACCCAATCTCTCAGATTTGTGCGCTTCAAACCTTGATCTTCAAATCTCTCCCTTCCTAGTAGCTAGGATTACAGGCATGTGCACCAGCACCTGACTGCCTGTCCATTGGATAGTCACAGTAGAATGTTAAGAAGCAAGGTGTGGGTTCTAAGTCATCAAGATCTCAGCAGCTGGGCTTGAATGGGGAACCTCAGGACTTGTCTGGCCAACATTACTTACAAATAGCAAACTGAAGCCCATGGAGGGGAAGGGAATTTCCTGCAATCAGCCTCATAGCCAGGGAGCAGTGGAGCTGGAAGTAGATCCAGACAGACAGGTATGCTGCTCACCCGAGGCTCTTTCGATCCTACACTCATGGTTGTCACTTAAGCCACAGAATGAGGATTAGAGATTTCAGGGGGCCAATCCTGCTGTCTGCCCACAGCCCATGAGGGGAGGACCCCTGTCTCAGACCCCTGGGAACCTCTTTGAGGACAGAGGCTCATCTCATCTTGAAAGCAGAGCCCGCCCCTTCCTGTAGCTCCCTGCAGCCTCTGAGAAGTTGGTAGTTGTCCATTTACAATGCGGTAGCAAAAGCCCCACAGACTGAGTGGCTGGAACAACAGAAGGTTATTCTTCATTGTTCTAGGGGCCAGAAGGTTAAGGTCAAAGTCAAGGTCCAGCTAGTTCTGTTTCTGGTGAGGGTCCGATTCTAGTTTGGGGATAGCCACCCTCTCTCAGCCCTCCTAAGGGTACTAAAGCCATCACCAAAGCTCCACCCTCTTGGGCATTATGACCTCCCAGAGGCCCTGGCTCCGTACACCACCCAGTTGGATAGGGCTTCAGGGTATTTACTTGGAGACCAAACTTTCAGCCCTGTATTGGAACACACTGGCTCCACCTCTTATCTGTGTGACTGTAATTAAGATCTTCCTTTATCCACGGTGTTAGTTTTCTCTTTTGTGAAATGGGAAGTTTAAAACTGGATAATCTGTAGCTGGGGCCCAGTGGCTCACTCCTGTAATCCTAGCTACTCAGGAGGCTGAGATCTGAGGATCTCAGTTCAAAGCCAGCCCAGACAGGAAAGTCCATGAGACTCTTACCTCCAATAAACCACTAAAAAACCGGAAGTGGTGCTGTGGCTCAAGTGGTAGAGCGCTAGCCTTGAGCTGAAGAGCTGAGGGACAGTGCTCAGGCCCAGAGTTCAAGCCCCATGACAAAAACAAAACAAAACTGGATAGTCCAACTTTAAAATTCTCTGTGATTCAGTACTGGTGGCTCATACCTGTAATCCTAGCTACTCAGGAGGCTGAGATCTGAGGATTGCACTTTGAGGCCTCGGTGGGGAAAGTGAGCCCACAAGACTATGTACAGTTAACCAGCAAAAAGGCAGAAGTGGAGCTGTGGCTTCCTTGTGTGGCCCTTCCTGTGGTTCTCTCCTTATCCTTAATCAGAAAGTGGGTGGGCTTTTGTGGCGAGTCATAGGACACATTCTTATCTCCCCAAGGTCGGGGCTCCCAGGAGGCCCTTTATGGCCTGAGCATAGTCTGGTGCTTGCCTGGGAAGCATGCGGAGGACACGGTGTCACCAGGAGGCCATGGCTCTCTCCTGGGTTGTGTTTCTCATCTCACGGAGCTGCTGTCAAGGTTAAAGCAACTTCAGATAAATCACTGCAAAGCAATTATGCTTGGTGTTGCTCAGGCTGCTCTACCCAGCCCGCGGCCCCGCCTGGACAGCCTTCTGCTGGGCATCTGGTATGCCTGGGGGCCTCCTTGAGATGGTGGACTCCACGGTGGCCCCCCGTACTAGGGCGCAGCCACTGTAACGAGCACAGAAGGGAGCTGCGGATGCCTGGTAAATGCTTTTTCAAGGTCTGTGAGCAAGAGGCGCACGCTTCACCCTCTACCCCCACCCCTTCCTTCCCCCTGCGAATCTCAATGTGGAATCAAAAAGGATTCAGGTCTTGACAGCATGGCGTGTTCCACCCTATAGTTCCATTGAATCCACAGCTGCTGAGTGCAGGCCAGCAAGCAGGGCTGGGGGCAAGGGATGAGGGAGATGTAGCCTTCATCATCATCATCATCAGAGAGAGAGAGAGAGACAGAGAGAGAGAGAGGGAGGGAGGGAGGAGAGAGAGTATGACTGGACTGAAGCAGAGCCCCCTGCATAAAGACAGGAAGGGGAAGGAGAATAGACCAGAGTTTCTGACTTGGACGATCGTGGGGATGTGGCTCAGTGGTAGAGTGCTTGCCTAGCATGCATGAGGCCCTGGGTTCGATTCCTTGGTACCATATAAACAAAAAGTAAAATTTAAAGCAAAACAAAAACATCACGGGAAGCAGAAGGAAGTAGAGGATAGAAGGATCCAGGCACATATGAGAGTCTCCATTTTGTTCTTTTTAAAATTCTATTTTTTATTGTAAAGATACTGTACAGAGGGGTTACAGTTACATGAGCAAGGTAATGAGTACATTTCCTCTTCAGCATTGTTACTGTTTCATTATGTATTTGTTTTGTGCCAGTACTGGGGCTTAAACTCAGGGCCTTGTGCTCTTCCCTTGGTTTTTGTTATTCCTTGTTTGTTTTCACTCCAGGCCTGCTCTCTCCCACTTGAGCCACAGCTCCACTTCCAGCTTTTTTTTTTTTTCTTTCTTCTGGTTAATGGGTGAAAAGAGTCTCATGGACTTTTCTGCTTGGGCTGGCCTTGTCTGGTGATCCTCAGATCTCAGCCTCCTGAGTAGCAAAGATCACAGACACGAGCCACCAGCACTGCCAGGCAATCTAGTTCCCATTTTAGAAACTCAAACTAAGGCACAGAGCGGCCAGAAGCCCTCACAGTTGGAGCATGTCTCCACCCCCGTACCCCCCCTCCACCCAAGCTGTGAGTAAGAAAAGGAGAAGGAACTTAGGAGAAGAGTAAGTCAGAGCCAGAGGACCCCTTGAAGAAGGCTAAGAAAGCCCAGCCCTGTCCTGAGTCCTGGGAACCTGGGATTGCAGGACAGCGGGAAGACGGGTCCACCGGCCACCCTGCCCATCTTTCTGCTCTTAGCCATCACCTCCTGCAGTCCGGCCTCCCTTTTTCTGAGCCACCCAGCCTCTAGAAGGTCCTTTCATAGATGGCTCCCAGGGATAACTGGAAATGACCAGGAGTGGGTGAACAGTGCCCTACTATTAGGGGCGGTCTCCTTCTAGATGAGGGTGAGACTTGGGGCGGGGGAGGAGAGGGGAGGGAAGGGGAGAGGAAGCTCATGGAGACCCCAGGACTGAAGCAGCCCCCTACTGCATGTCTATACTCTGGGCCATAGACCTCTGATGTCCCCCCAACACACACCCCAAGAAGGATGGGAGACCTTCCCAGAATCCTCAGCTGCCCCCGGGGACCAGCTCTGTACCTCATGTTCCCTTAGGCCTAAGGAGGCAAACCATACGCAGAGGTCAGGGTGGGGGGCACTGTTTACCCTTCCAGGGTTACTCTGCACCCCTAGACTAGAAAGGTCCTGAGATGAATAGGCTCTCGGTGTGGCCACACCTGGCCTGTCCTGTATCTCCAGAGCCACAGAAGCTGCCAGCCATCTCTGGGTTGTGTGTGGAAAGGGGGGGGTGTTGCTAGATGCCAGTGGCTCATGCCTGTAATCCTAGCTGCTCTGGAGGCTGAGATTCGAGGATCCTGATTCGAAGCCAGCCGGTGCAAGAAAGTCTATAAGACTCTTAGCTTGTTAACTACAAAGCTATGGCTTAATGTTAAGAGTACTAGCTAGTGCCCAGGTCCTGGGTTCAAGCCCCAGGACACACACACAGGCGCACACACACACACACACACACACACACACACACACACACACACACACACACACGGTGTTGTTGATAGAAGAGGGGAATACATTCTGCTCAGCTTTAGCCATCTGCTCCCTAAGGATAGAAATCAGAAATGGCACGCAGAGAGGCTCAAGAATTGGCGGGTGGCGGGGGACGCTTGCCTAGAAGGTGACAGAAACAGACTGGCAGGGGCTGAGCTGGCATCGTCATGTAGGGCTGGCAGCCATGCCAGCATCGCCCCTCCCTGCACTGGGTGGGCAGCAAAAGGGCACCCCCTCCCAACACGCTGTGCACCCAGCGTGGCGTGGGCAGGGCGCTGTGGGGCCGGGAGTCACGAGCCAATACTTGCGTCTGCCAGCCTGGCATTGCCAAAAGGGAGAGGAGTGTTGGTTCTCTCTGCCAGGCCTGGAGGATGGCACTGTCCCCAAAAGCAGCGTACAGATGGATGGGAAAAACCCTACTGCACCCCCAAAGAGTAGATCCTGGGATTCCTTTTGTTTTGTTTTGTTTTTTTCTGGACCTGGTGCTCGAACTCTGGGCCTGGATGCTGTCCCTGAGCTGCTTTTGCTCAAGGCTAGCGCTCTCTACCACTTGAGCCACAATGCTACTTCCAGTTTTTTATTGAGTAGTTTATTGGAAATAAGAGTCTCACAGACTTTCCTGTCTGGGCTGACTTTGAACCGCAGTAATCCTCAGATCTCAGCCTCTTGAGTAACTGGGATTACAGGCGTGAGCACGTACATCTGTTCCTGGGACCCCCCCCCCCATGCTAAGCATATCCAGGCCCCAGGAAGACTTGGCCATTATCCAGGTGCTTGGGTTCCAAGAGGTAGGTTCTTTGGGTGTATTTTGGCCAGAATGAAAGGAAAAAGGTTGACAGGTTGGGCTCTACCCTACTCCACACTGTCAAGGTAACTCATCCCTGATACCCCTATCTTTTAGACGCGGGACTGAGATCCAAGGTCATGATAGCTCATACGTAGCAGAGCCAAGATTTGAACCAGGTATCTGTCTCACACATGACTCTCATGTCAATGCTCACTTGCTTGTCGCACATTCTGTAAGTCCTTCCTCAATCACTGTCCCCCTTTGTCCATTGACTCATTGCTCCTGTGTTCTCAGGAGCCATCTCTGCTGGGAAGAGCCCTCCTGACTCCCGCAGGCCTCCGCTTTGCACATGGCTCCTTTGGTCCTCTCCACCCCCAGAGGGAAGTTGTTTGGTCACATTTGCTCTCCTGCATCCTCTCCCACTTTGACCTTCTCCATGGCAGGTCCGGATCTTACCTGGCTCTGTGACACTGAACTCCCTCGAATGCCTGGCACCTGGTGGTAACTCAGTATGAAACCAGGTTTTTAGATTCCAGGCTTAAAGTCCAGGAGTCCCAAGTTAGGTCTGACCATTCATTCCCACATACCAAATATAAACAGACATGGTGCAGGGCAGAGAACGGAGATTGATGAGCCTGGTAGCCATGTTTGGGAAGACAGCACTTCAGTACATCTTCAGCCATCTTTAGGGGTTCAGGCATTGGCTTTAGATTAAACAGGGTGAATTGGGGGCAGGGATGAGGAAGGTACACATAGTTAAAACAGTCTCAAATCACAGGTGAGGCCTGGTGGACTGTTTGCTTAGTCTTGGTCTCTGGAGGAATTCCAGGGAAGTGATCAATTTATTACTGGAACAGACCAAGAACCAAGATGGTCTCCTGAGTTTTTGCTGTTTGCTTTAAGATGATAAGAGGAAGGCATTGCTGGCTTGAGGAGCAGTTTGTTTTCCACAGGAGATGGTTCTCTCACTGAATCTGTAGTCTTGGTGATCACAATGCTGACTGTATCAGAGAATTGTTCAAATGAAGACACAGATAAAGCTCAGTGCTTAAGCACTGAGTTCCAGCCCCAGGACCAATACTCCCTCCCCACCCCCAGAAAAAAGGCACAGATACAAAGTTGGGGGAGTTTTAGTTAATTCACAGGACCCAGCAGAAGCATCTTTTCAGTGGCCTTTTATAAGCACAGGGTTATCTGGGACCAGGCAATTTTGCTGTCCTGTCCAATCATGCCTTTTGATTCTCCTTGATGGGGTCCTCATGGTAGGCTGGTACTGCGGGGGAAAGACTGGGTACAACTCAGAGTCAGGATGCTTGATCTTCTAAAGCTTTGCAACTTGATGCCTCAAGGTTGTAATGTGAGCTACAGTCAAATGGATCTTTCAGAAGAAGCAGAGATCGCAGTCATCTGGAGGGTTGAGAAAGATGCCAGGAAGGTAGGGGAGGAAGGATGCAGTTGGAGGATGCTGTAGCCAGAGATTGCAAGGAGCGAGAGGGGCTGGTCCTTGCAGGTAGACCATAGAAACAAAGGTGCTGAGTCGGGCTCACATCAGTGTGGAGGGAGCAGGAGGTGCCAAAGGCCTGGCAGCCAAGTTGGAAAGGCAGGCCAGGCCCGACCAGATGGTATGGCTCTCTTAAACTGGGAGCTTGGACATGACTCCATGGGCCACCAGGCAGCCCCGATAGGTGCTTTTTACATTCGTCATTGTTCCCTGATGGGTCAAGCCCCTCTTTCTTCTCCCAAGTAACCTGTGATCAGATCTTGACCCAGGTATGGGCAAAGGAGACTGCTAACACCTCTGATCTATGCGCATTCTCCCCCCACCCCCCACTGCAGCCCTGGCCTGTCCTTTGGGGCCTGCTAGGCTGTGTTCCCTCCCTCCAGTTCCCGATTGGAGGTAACTAAAGGACATATGGCAGGCTCTCCTGGCCTTTGTCAGGTAGCAGATTGGATGAGGGGAGCCCATTGTGATTAAGAGTTGGTGAATGGTTCTGGGCAGGGGGTGACCTACAGAAGCCAAGTGGGCATATCCTGGCCTGACATCCTTTTCCCTCCCTCGCGGGACCAAGGAAGGCAGACGTGACTGGCAGTAAGATGGCTAGGGGAGACAGCCATAGCACTGGGGAATCTGTCACCCTCTAATAAGAGATGCCCATTCTGGCAGGCTGGGTAATAGGCCTCAAATGGAATAATTAATAAAGTTATAAAAATATGTCTACTGTATGGCCAGAATGATTCAGTCCAATTAGAAGCAATTATTTCTTGCCGTTCTGCCACTTAGAACTTTTTGTATGAATAATTCTAGTACCCAAGCTAAGATGGTCGGGGTTGGCTCTCTGCTTGCAAAGTTGTACTGAGACCAACTCTTCCCCTAGGGCCTTATCTAATTGGGAAACAGCCATCTACCCATCTATTATCCCAAATATCATTTCAGCCAGCTATCTGCCTGTCTGATCATGTATCATTTTATCCACCCATGTGCCCATCATTCTGTCTGTCCATCCTTTGATCCATCATCCATCTACTTATCCATCCATCTTTTCACTAATTGCACCATTCATATACCCTCTCATCTATCCATCCATCTAATTATCCATTCATCTACCCACTCATCCATCCATTCATCTATCCATCCACTCATCCATCCATCTACCCATCTATCCATCTGTTTACACACCCACCCACCCACTCACCTATCCATCCATCCACCCCTTCATTCATCTATCCATCTAGACGTTTTTTGAGTCCTTGCAGAAGTATGCTAGGTTCTGGACATCGGGAGATAAATGAGACCTGTCCCTTCCCTTTTCCAAGGAGACTGCAGCCCATGCAAGTGACCTTTGAGTCACAGGAGCTTGTTTCTGGTCCCTTTTGACAGATCCTGCTAAAAGTGGCTTTTTTCCCCTTCATCTGTTCCCTTTCATTCCTCAAATACGTAAGCAAATATTCAAGTTAAACGTGACCTTAAGCTAAGGAATAAGCCACCTGTTCTTGAGATGTCAGAGAGCTTCAAAACACCTACTGGGGTTGGGTGCTGGTGGCTCATGCCTGTAATCTTAGCTACTCAGGAGGCTGAAATCTGAGGATTGTGGTTCAAAGCCAGCAAGATATTTCCTTTTTCTTTTAATAAGTTTTTTTTATTGTGAAAATACTGTACAGAGGGGTCACAGTTACATGAGCAAGGTAATGAGTACATTTCTTTTTTTTATTTACGTTTCTTTTTTATATATACATAAAGCTTTTGTTTTAATAAATAAAGAATTTGGGTGGCGTAGGTTTTAAGTCACACTTACAGACGAGGAAAAGTAAAGCTACTACGACCGCTGGGAGATGTGCATTCTGCATGCATGTTACACCGCAGCAGGGGTTGACGTGGGACATTCTGGACATGCCTACATGAGACACAGGAGCAGCAGGACAGTGGAAGATTCAAGGGACGTCCACAGGGCACCATTTGATTCCACCTCCCTGCTGCTGAAGCCACAGGGGAGGAGCCAGGAATGGAGGCCCCGCCCAGTGAGCCTCCCGCCACTATTCTCATAGGCCAGGGTGGTGCTAGCTACAGAAGGGGACTGTGGGTACATCCCTCAGCGAAGAGGAAGCTACTGAGGAAACTTGCTGCTTCAGACGTGGAGCTTTGAGCGGCCTGCACCTCCCAGAGGCTTAGTCCAAAAACTTCCTGTTGGCATTGGCACCAAATAAGGCTCCCCGCACTTTGGGCATCATCTGCTGGGCTATAAGGTCCAGCCGGCTTTCCAGGGTGTTGGACACCTTTATCTTGCGGTCCCCATTGTAGATCTCAACTCCACCAGCTACGTCCTCAGGCAGGTAGGCCTCCTGATCAATCTGGACATCAGCATCTTTTTTGGTGACAATCTTATACATCAGAATTGCGTTCTGCACTGCAGCCTTAACCAGAGGGAAGTCTTGCTTCCTGCAGCACACAAACATCCAGGGCTCCAACAGCTGGTACAGGCCCTGTAAGACCAGCCCATCCAGCAGCACTTGGTATCTGTTTGTATCCTTCACCACCTTGCTGAGTCTCTGTTTTGCCTCATTCAGCAGATCAGTGATAAGGTCGTCTCTAGCTCGGAGGACCTTCAGCCTTGCTTGATTCATCAAATTGGACATCTGAATTTTCTTTTGCTGCTCGATCTGCTTTTCTTTCTTCTCATAGTACTCCATAATCTTCAGTCTCTGGGTCTGCACAAGACGCCCTTTCTCAATGTTGAATTCTTCTTCGGCCTTTGCATCGATTTCTTCTGCTTTCTCATTGGCTTCTTGTTCAATAAAAGCCATCATGTGCTTCGTCTGCTTCTGAACGTCAGCATCGCTGAGGGCCATGGCAGAAGCGAGGCGAGGTCAGTCGGACAAACGACCGAATTCAAGAACGAAGGCCGGACAGGACGGGACGGGACAAGAGACGCAAACCCCAGTGCATTTCTTATCAAGCATTGTTGCCTCTTCCTTTGTTTTTCCCCTACCATCCTTTCTCTCCCCACCTCCACAACCACACTCCCTCCTCCCCCTGACATTT
Source organism: Dipodomys ordii (assembly GCF_000151885.1). Taxonomy (NCBI): domain Eukaryota; kingdom Metazoa; phylum Chordata; class Mammalia; order Rodentia; family Heteromyidae; genus Dipodomys; species Dipodomys ordii. Next base: position 1,606,280 of record NW_012267227.1, read on the forward strand.
CCTTTTTCTTGGCCCATCTATAAAATATAAATAACCACTGCTTCCACGGCTGATGAGAATCAAGAGGCTTTGGGCTACTTGTGGGACACCCGTAATTGCTTCTAGAACATTGGATAGAAGTCTAATTCTGACTTAAGTAGGCATCCCGAATGAAATTCTCATCTGTGCTGGCCTCATCTGACAGAATGTTTTCGTGAGCTATTTTATGGTTACCAAATATGTATCAAGAGACAATCTAGTAAAACGTGTTTGTGATACTTTAAGTATCACTATTGCACAATACTGTGAAATATGTACAATTTATGTAATGACCTAATATCAATTTTTTTTAAAAAAAGAAGAAAAGTAAAATGAGAGAAGGGGTAGGTTAGGAGCCATGAGTAACAATGTTATCAGACACTTTGTATTGATATACTGCTTTGTAGAATGGGAACTTCCTTGTACAACCGCTTAAAGATAATACATTTTGTGTGAAAAGAAATGACCTAGGCCTATGTTTGGTGAGTCAGGAGATCAGAGCTGACCAAAGCCCTTTGACTCTGTGCAAAGTGAAAAGAGAAATCACAGACTGGGAGCTGATATTTGCAACAAGCATGCTATTTAAGGGTTACTGTTCAGAATATATATTTTAATTCCTGTACATTAATATGATCAAATACTGGTTAAAAATATTGACAGCTGGATATTGGTGGTTCACACCTGTAATCCTAGCTACTCAGGAGGCTGAGATCTGAGATCCCTGTTTGTCACTAGCCTGGACAAGAAAGTCCATGAAACTTTTATCTTCAATTAACCAGCAAAAAAAAGCCAGGCAGGCTGGGAAGGTAGCTCAGTGGTAGAGCGCTTGCCTTGCATGCATGAGGCCCTGGGTTCGATTCCTCAGCACCACATAAGCAAAAAGAAAAATGTCAGAAGTGGCGCTGTGGCTCAAGTGGTAGAGCGCTAGCCTTGAGCTGAAAAGCTGAGGGACAGTGCCCAGGCCCCACGACCGGACCCATAAAATAAAATAAAATAAAAAAAGCCGGGCATGAAGATGTGGCTCAAATGGTAGAGCATCAGCCTTGAGTGAAAAAGCCAAGTGAGAATGTAAGGCCCTGAGTTCAAGTCCTGGTATTAGCACGCATACATACACAAAAAGAATGTTAACATAAGACTCCCAGGAAAAGAATAATTTTGATAAGCAATAAACAGATATGTTCACCTCTCTTATAAACAGGAAGTGGAGGTGTGGCTCCAATGGTAGAGCACCAGCCTTGAGCAAGAAAGCTAAAGAATAGCGCCCAGGCCCTGAGTTCAAGCCTCATATAAGGGCATTCTCTCTCTCTCTCATACATGCGCGTGCCCGTGCACGCACACGCACACACACACACATACACACACACAGAATCTCTTTAAGTTTTCAAATGGTTGTTTTTACCTATGATATATTTTTTATGACTTTCCTCTGGGTTAGAACCTGAAATTTGTTCAGAGACCCTCTCTCCCTCCCCAACACACGCAGCCCTGAATCACAATTCATAGTGGGGAAATCGGCAGTAACACCGCGGTCCCTTCAGAGGGAAATGGATAAGTTGTAATATATTCCCACGATGGTGTCTCCAGAGCTGTTACATAAATGAAGAAGTGCTGTACCTGTCTTGCGGGCTGAATCTCAAATATATCACAGTTGGTGGGAGCAAGCAGAGGGCTGTGATCATTTCATACAGTTCCGTCTGGGTATGTTTACAAGCATGCAAAATAAGCAACATGCTGTTTATGGGTATGTCCGTGTGTAGTACACACAGCAGACCCCCCAAGTCAGAGAGAGACAGACAGACAGACAGTGAAGCTGGAAGTTCTGAATTTCTGTCTATCCAGGGGAGGAGGGTGAAATGGGCCTTGGGCAGATGAATAGAGATTGATATGTTAGAGACATGGGAAGAATTAGAACCTGGAGCTCCCTGGTATGCTGGGAGAAAAGAGGACCAGGCAGTCCAAGACTCCAAGCTGCTGAAGCATTAGAGTCAGACACATCTGGACAGCAGTGCCCACGAGAAGAGCAGGGTGGGTCTAACAGAGATGAATCTAATTCATCACGAACATTTAGAGGCACTGGGTTCCCAGAATCTGCAAGACAGGAGAGACAACCCGCCTGCCCCGAAAGCGCATGGCCTGTCTCCTCGCTAATACCTTCCCTCACCCACCCTCACCCCACAGAGAGGAGAGGTGACAAAGGCTTGCTCAGACACCAGCCTGCACATTTATCTGACCAGCTCCCAATAAATTCCTCATGCCAGAGGCCTGGCCATCCATCTTGGGGGGCAGGGCGGAGGCAGCGATGGGGTAGTGAGCAGAAGAGCTGTCTGTCTTCCATTGCTTGGGGACATGGCCACATGTCTTGCCGGGAGGCAAGCCCCTAAATCCTCCTCTGACTCGCTTCCCTCCTAGTAAATCTGAATAGTTTAAAATAACTCCTTCTGACCTTGAGGCTGGTGCCAACTTTCTGCCATCCATCAGCCCTGGCCGGCTTCCTTATTAAAGTTCTGCTGTTGCCTGGGAAAAAGTCGCCACCTTAAATCAAGGGGCCGAGAGGGCGATGGAGAGACAGAGGATCTGGAGACCGTGGGGCGACAGCAAGTCAGGAAGATGAGGTCCCAGCATGCTGCCTGGGTGAGCCAGCCGACCTTTGGGGGCTCGATCTGCAGCGCTGGCCCCCAGGGGTGGCGGGTAAGATGTAAAGCCCAGAGGCTGGATGCTCAAGGTGAGATTTTTTTTCCCCCCAGGTCAGGGTAGCCTCAGTACTGACAGCATCATTCATTTCGTTCAGTTACTCACCCTGGGGATTGCAGACTACTGATTATAAGCTTTGGTCATCAGCCTGCCTCCATCCCTTCCAATTTCCCTCTCTTCCTCCCTCCCTTCCCTTCCAATCCCCCTCCCTTCCTTCCTTCCTTCCTTCCTCTCTTCTCTCCACCCTCCCTCCCTCTCTCTTTCTCTTTCTCTCTCTTACTCTCTTCCTTTCTTTCTCCCTTTCTTCTTCCATCCCTCCCTCCCTCTCTCTTTCTTTCATTCCTTCTGCCTCTTTCTTTCTTTCTTTCTTTCTTTCTTCCTCCCTCCCTCCCTTCCTTCCTTCCTCCTTCCCTCCCTCTCTCCCTCCCTCACTTCGTTCTTCCTTCCTCCCTCCCTCTCTCTCTCCCTTCCTTTCTTCCTCCCTCCCTTCCTTCCTTCCTTCCTTCCTTTCTCCCTCCCTCCCTCCCTCCCTTTCTCTCTCTCTCTTTCTTGCTTTCTTTCTTTCTCTCTTTCTTGCTTTCTTCTACCCATCCTAGGGCTTGAACTCAGAGCCTGGGCACTGCTCAAGGCTAGTGCTCTACCACTTGAGCTACATCTCTCTCTCTTCTTGGGTTTTTTCTTTTTCTTTTGGTAGCTAATTGTTGAGAAGAGTCTCATGGACTTTCCTGCCCCAGGCTGGCTTTGAATGGTGATCCTCAGATCTCAGACTCCTGAGTAGCAAGGATTACAGGGGTGAGCGACTCAGATACCACTGGAGTTGGGAAAGAGAAGGTAGTGCTCAGACAGTGCTCCCGATTGGTCAGAAAAGTAGGCAATTATCAAGCATGCTAAGAAACACCATCCTGTCAGTGATGTAAGTGCTGGGAGCAGACTAGACTGACAGTGGCAGCGTAGAGTAAATGACATGGGCCTGGGGACCTTCCCTCTCCTCCCCTCCCTTCCTCTTCCCTCCTCACCTCCTCCCTCCTCTCCACCCTTTCTCCTTCCCTTCTCTCCCTCCTTTCCCCTTCCTTCTTCCCCCTCCTCCTGTCTCCTCCCTTCCCCTCTCCCCTCCTCTCCCTTCCCCTCTACCCTCCCCTCCTCTCCTTTCCTCTTCTCTCCCCTCATTTGAATCCACACCAGGGCGGCCAACATTCATTTTCCCCACGTTTTTTATTTCACAGAACAAAATTAGGTTTGTGTGGGGGTGGGGGTGGGGGTGGGGTAGGGAGTGGGTTGTTGTTAAGCCAGACTCTGAGGATTTAGAGATGAATAACCCAAGGTCAAGTTCCCACCTCCAGTGTGCATTCACAGGATAGGTGTGACCCAGGATCATGTTGGAAATGCAGGGAAGACATAGATCAGGCTCCCCAGTGTGGACCATCCAGAAGGATCCACGCTGGGTCCCATGGTGGTCATGTATTTGGGCAGATACTAGTCCTGGGAGAGTGTGTGGAGTGTTCATTACCGGTAAGCTGGGCCATTTCTTGGAGTAAAAGAGTGAAGATGACGAATGTTACTTCAGCAGCCGTACAGGGCAGGGAGAGATGTGGAGCAGGAAACAGCTTTCTGTTAATACCTGTAATCCTAGCTCTTCAGGAGGCTGCGATCTGAGGATCATGATGTGAAGCCAGCCCGGGCAGACACATTTGGCAGACTCTTATCTCCAAATAACAAGCAAAAAGCCAGAAAGGGAGCTGTGACTCAAGTGGTAGAGCACCAATCTTGAGTGAAAAAGCCACATGTGAATGGTGGGGTAGGTCCTGAGTTCAAGTCCCAGCACACACATACCAAGAGGCTTCTTCTGTCTCCTGAACTGTGTGTCTCTCTGCTCTGGGTCTCAGCTTGCAGAGGAAGCAGGGTCCTCGGGTGTACAGGTGACAGGAGTGACAGATCCCTGATGCCACTCAGGCTGTCTTCCAGGGAGGACATACACTGGCGTAGACCTGAAAAGAGCAGACTTCCTCCATGAGTCAATACAATTTGCTTAGCAAATCAAGATTAGCAGGGCTGACTTCTCTGGGCTTGCCCTCAGCTTGAAACATCTCTTGATGTCAATCGCAGCCAGCAGGGCCAGAGAATGATGAAGAAATGCAGTGACGTTGCATGCTTTGGGAGCTGGGTACCTGTTGTGTTCCTGAGACAGGGGGCGGGGGTAGGGCTGTGGCCTTGGGTTGTGGGGATAGCTGGCACTGGGGAGGGAAGGAGAGCCCCTGCCCACAAGGAAGGAAGGTCTGAACTGGTGGCTCATACCTACAATCCCAGCTACTCAGGAGGCTGAGATCTTGAGGATTGAGATTCAAAGCAATCCCAGGTGGGAAAGTCTATGACATTCTGATCTTTAATTAACCAGAAAAAAAATAATAAGTGGGAAGTGGCGCTGTAGCCATGAGCATAAAAGCTCAGAGACAGTGTCCAGGCCCTGAGTTCAAGCCTCAGGCCCACAACAAACAAGCAAACAATAAACAAACGAGGAATGGAAGGCACTATAGAGAGGCAGGCAGGCAAGTGAGATACTGTTCTGAGTGCTGGGCAGAAGCGAGGCCGGGGCAAGGGGATCTTCTCTCAAGTGGATTTTTTGTGGATTTCTCTCTCCATGTCTGTGCAATGCTGGGCACAGACCAGAATCAAGAATATAGGTGCCATGGTCACTAAGCTGGACCAAGAGAGCCTGAAATGAGTGACTCCATCTTAGTTCTTTGGAGTAGGGAAATTGCTCCGAAGCCAACGCAAGGTTTCTCTCAATTCTGTTTATCTTTCTAAAACCTTCCTATAACCTTTGATTTCTGTAACTACGTAACTATTTTGGAATGTAGGGAAGGGGATGGCATTTTACGAAGCACCTACTATATGGCAGAGTATGGGCTGGGCACTAGGGCGTTGGCTTTATTTTATCCTCCCAATGTCCTTGCAGTTTTTTAAATTTGTATTTATTCACTTGTGTTTAAGTGTGTGCACGCATATGCACTCACATACATACATGCAAGTACTAGGCTCTGAACTCAGGGCCTGGGTGCTGTCCCTTAGCTTTTCTGTTCAAGGCTGGTGTTCTACCATTTGAGCCATACCTTCACTTCCAGCTTTTTGCTGGTTAATTGGAGCTGAGCATCTCAAGGACTTTTCTGGCTGGCCTGGCTTCCAACCCTGATCCTCAGCTCTCAGCCTCCTGAGTGGCTAGGATTATAGGTGCCCAGCCAAGGTTAACAATTTTTAAAGTGCAATACATATATAATGAGATTGAACAAAGAAGTCCATGAATGTCAGATGGTTAATTGGAGGTAAGAGTCTCCATGGACTTTCTTGCTCAGGCTAGCTTTGCACCCCAATCCTAAAATCTCAGCCTCCTGAGTGAAGTTACACTGGTGCCAGACAGAACTTGTGATCTTTTGTTGTTGTTCTTGTCATTCTTTTTCTTGTTTGAGACAGGTCTCCCTATTTAGCCCAGACTAGCCTTGAACTCTCATCAGTCTGTCAAATACTTCGATTACAGGTGTATGCTACCACACCTGGCTTGAACGTGGGATCTTTACATAGCTATCATTTTCATCCCCATTTTACAGATAGAGGAACTGAGATTGAGAAATGGTTTCTAAGCATGGAGAGCAGGACTTGGGGCCAGACTGTCTGACCCTTGAACACCCAGTAATGGAGTACTCTGCCAGTCTCTGGCTGAGTTCCTGGTTCTGAGTAGGCGCCCATGCTTAAGAGAAGTCATGAGGGAGATGAACCTTCGGAGCCAGCCAGTGCTGGTCTTGGCCAAGTCTGGGGCATTAGTGGCATGGCATTGTCTCCTAGGTAGCAGCGGTGCACAGCTGGCTACTGGGCTTCCCTCCTGGCCAGCCTTCCATTCAGGATAGCTCCCCCTGACTGAACCGACACAGGGGGCGGAACAGGAATTGGGCACTTCCTGGGAGGAGTCACAGCCTGATGGGAGGGGCTGTGAATGGAGCCACTAAAGACAAGGAAGGAATCAGGCCACTTGGGTTTGAATGTAGCTCTGCCATAATACTTGCCATGTTCAGGCAAGCCGCTCCCCCTTCTCAGAGCCTCAACTCGCTCCCTTCTCCAATGAGGATATTAGCTTTCAGTGGCTGGGAAAGGTACCCTACAGAGAGCATTTGATAATGAGAAAAGTAATGAGAAAATGAAGGTGATAATTGGCTGGGTGCCAGTGGCTCACACCTGTCATCCTAGCTACTCAGAAGGCTGAGATCTGAGGAACTCAATTCAAAGCCAGCCTAGTCCAAACAGTCTGTGAGACTCTTATCTCCAATTACTAACCAGTTTTGTTTTTTTATTAAAGCCAGAGGAAGTGTGGCTCAAAAGCCAAGCAAAGGGCAAGGTCCTGAGTTCAAGCCCCAGTATACACACTTTCTCCTCCTCCCCCTCCCCGCCCGTCCCCCCTCCCCCCATCTTTTTCTATTA
>NW_012267227.1:1616712-1645202 GCF_000151885.1 Dipodomys ordii
GCTTTTTTCTTTTTGCTTATGTGGTGCTGAGGAATCGAACCCAGGGCCTCAGGCATGCAAGGCAAGCGCTCTACCACTGAGCCACCTTCCCAGCCCTCGCCTACCACTTTTCTGTCCCTTGTCCTATCTCTCTGTTTCTTGCCCTCATCTACTCTGTCCCCTCCCCCATTTCTCTGCCCTCTCTCTCTATCCCCTACCCTGGCTCTCTGCCCTTTACCCCGTCTCTCTGTCTCTAATGCCATCTGGTGACCCTTCTCCCATTTCTATGCATCCCTGCTCTTGATCCTCTGCCACATCTCTCTGTCCTCTCTTTGTGCTAGGGTCCAAAACCCCAGCACCCCACTACCTGCCCCACCCCCAGCCATGTCTCCTGGGACATCCTCCCTCAGATTCCCCAAGCCCAACTTCCCCTGTGCCCCGGGCAGGGTGGAATGACTCCTTGGTGAATAAGAGAACCGATCTGCCTGCTTCCAGCCTGTTTGTTTTGCTCTAATTAGGTAAATAAATCAGCACTTTAGTTCCCCTGCTTGGGAACCTGGTGTCTTCCATTAGGATTTGCTCTGACATACACACAGGGGACTGGGTGTCAGGTGGTCCATGGCGGTCTGGGGCTCCCAGCCCTCTCTCAGGCCTGCTGGATGGCTACCACAGGAGTGGGGTCTCCCTCCCCGACCCCTACCACTCTGAGCCTGTGCAGTTCCCCAAGGGCTTGGGGGTTCACTTCATCCTGGACTGCTGGGGAACTGAGCAAGGTGAGCAGGTAATGAGGGGCAGGTGTTGTTCATTAAGCTGTCCCCACCTAGAGTGTGGAGCATACATGGCTTCCTGTCTCCCCTGCCCAGGGCTATTAAAACCCAATTATCAGAATGAGGTCTGCCAGGTAGAGCTTTGCCTTTCTTCTTCGGAAAGCGGGGATCGCTTTCATTAGATTGGCAAGATTGGATCCACAGAGAAAGAGGAGCCCAGAAGCAGCAAACACTTGGGTTAGAGCAGGGGAGGACTTCCTGGAGGTGAAGACTTGGTGGCAGAGAAAGGGAACCGTTCTGGTTTGGGCTCACCAGGCTGGGCCTCCCCTGGCCACACCCTCCACATGAAGGGGGAGGAGCCAAGTCCGGAGCAGTTCCTCCAAGGTCACTCAAGGTGATGGGCCTATAATGGTGCGGGAGATGAGGGATTCTGACCCACCCAAAGTCAAACCCCTTAGGTAAAGGGTGCAGTTCTGGAGGGGACGGCCTAGGGAAGGGACAGGCTGGCCCTGTCATGGGGCGATGGCACTGAAGAACTCTGGCCAATGGTTCTTTGCAGCTAGGATGGAAGTCATTTAGGATGGTACCATGGACCAGAGTGAAACACTACTAAAAGTACCCCACAGGACCCACAGGATCCGAAGCGGCCACTGTCCCCTCCTCCTTGGCTGGGGATATTACAGAACCAGAGCTCACCACTGGGCAGGGGACTAGATGGGGTGAGCTCTGCAAAGATGGAGAGGTAGCTAGATACTCAGAGGCACTTCCCACCCTTCCCCAGGGCCTCTGGGACAGCAGAAAAGGTGCTGGGGGTGTAGGGGGAGCAGCACACCCCAATCCTATAATCCAGACCCCAAATCTGTCACCACCCGGCTGCACTTGGAGCTCTAGGAGCCCAGCTGCCCCTCACCCCGTCTGTCCGAGGGCTGTTTGCATCGGCTCCCGAAACTGCCTTGTCAGCGACTAGCTTGTCTTAACCTAAGTGGGCCTTTGGATTTATTAGTTCTGGTGGGGAGAGTGGTGAAAAGAAAACAGCTTCTTGCAGAAGTAGGTTTAATGCTACATTTCAGACTTGCAGGCTTGATTGAAATGGTAGTTAAAACATTTCAAGGCTCTTAGGGAAAGTTGCGTTTACCTTCAGTACAGCTTAGATCCCGATAGTCTCCCGTTATTGCAGTGGCCCTGCGAAGACTGCTAGAAGAAATGCTTTATTGAGATTTGCAGGGATGGGAGCCTGTCAGTGAACCTATTGCATCAAACCCACCAGGACGGAAGAATAATGTGCTTTGTTATTGTGCCAGTACTGGGGCTTGAACTCAGGCCCTGGTTTGCTCTTGCTTATTTGTTCAAGGCTGATGCGCTATCACTTGGTTGACATCTCCACTTAAGGCTTTTTTTTTTTTGCTGGTTTATTGGAGATAAGTACCTCTCTGATTTATCTGCTCAGGCTGGTTTTGAACCACAGTCCTCAGCTCTCAGCCTCCCGAGCAGCTTTGATGACAGCGCCCTGCCTACTTGTGCATTTTAATTAAGCCGCTGCACACACCGTTGTAAAGACGCTGATATTAAAAAATTCTTCCCACTTTGTGGGAAGCTGGGATGTGTGTTTCCCACGTCATTTTTATATTCCTTTCATGCAGCAATTAATATTTAAACTCCTGGGAAATAAAGCTGCCACCTGATACCATTTTTTATGGCCTTGCATTAAAACAACTGTTCCTGATAAACTCTTGTAATAAAGTCTTGGGAAGATCCTGCTGAAGGAGGTTTTACACAGGTATTAATTCTACTCAATAGGTTCTCAATGGGTCTTTTGTTGTTGTTGTTCTACCAGTACTGGGGCTTGAACTGCAGGCGTGGGCACTGTCCCTGAGCATTTTTGCTCAAGGCTAACACTCCACCACTTGAGCCACAGCACCACTTCTGGCTTTGTGGTGGCTAATTGGAGATAAAAAAAAAAATCTCACAAGACTGTCTCCACCAAGCTGACTTTGAACTGCAGGCCCCAGATCTCAGCCTCCTGAGTAGCTAGGATGACAGGCGTGAGCCACCAACACTCAGTGAGCCTTTTTTTTTTTATTCTGACATTTCTTCCCTCTCTTCTTCTCTCCCCCCGTCTCCTTCCTTCCTTCTTGCCCTTCCCTCCCTTCCTTTCTTCCTTCCTTCCTTTCTTCCTTTGTTCCCTCTCTTTTTTCTCTCTTTCTCTCTCTTCCTTCCTTCCTTTTTCTCTATCTCTCTTCTTTCTCTCTTTCCTTCTCTTTCTTCCCTTCCTTCCTTCCTTCCTTCCTTCCTTCCTTCCTTCCTTTCTTTCTTTCTTTCTTTCTTTCTTTCTTTCTTTCTTTCTTTCTTTCTTTCTTTCTTTCTTTCTTTCTTTCTCCTGGGTCTTGAACTCAGGGCCTGGGTGCTATCCCTGAGCCTCTCTGTGCTCAAGGCTAGTGCTCTACCACTTGAGCCACAGTACCACTTCTTTTTCTGCTTGTGTGGTACTGAGGAATGGAACCCAGGGTTTCATGCATGCTAGGCAAGCATTCTATCCACTAAGCCACATCCCCAGCCCCTGACATTTATTTCTTGATGACATATCACAGAGATGCCAAGGTATATGCATTGAAGGGGTTGGAGGACTTGACCATCTTCCTGTTTTACCCAGTTAGGTAGCTGCAGTTGGCATGATCGCTGAGTAGCTATGGCACAAGAACTTGACCTTGCTCTGCTACCTCCCCTGGAGCCAGGATAGGTCTTTGAAGGTGAGGGAAAAAAAACACATTTGTAGTCACTGGTAGCAGCCCAGTTCTACCTGTTCAACTGAAAGACCTAATTTGAGTTCACATGTGATTACAAGCAGGTCTCGTGGGACCCTGCTTACCGATAAATTCTCAAATATATTGCAGAAACAGTGACGAATGAACTTGTTATGCTGTCAAAATCAGTTAACGTGGAAGACAGCTTAACTTTCTTGGCTCCTTTGCAGGGCCCCTTGAGCCATCCTGGGCTGCCCTGTGCCCTAGAAGAGCTGATCAAGGTGACCTGTTGGTCCCAGCCACCTGTTACCCATCCCCTGGGCACCCACCAGGTCTCCTAGCTTTGCTGAAATGTCTGGCTTGGTTTGGGAGAAAGTGAGTACTTGGGAGCATGGGATGGAGTCAGGCTGAACTCTGTCCCTCCTTCTCCTGTCACGCCATGAAAGTTGGGGGTAGAGGGAGAGGAGATTGATTCTTGCTGTGGCTTTGAGTAAGATAAACATCTGAAGGCCTCCTGATCTTGATTTTTGCAGCATTGAATGGAAGGGACCATTTATAAATGTTCCCTTAATATTTCTGAAACAGATTGGCCGGTAATTTATAGACTGCAACCGTGAGGGCTGAAATAATTTTTCAGTGAGCAAAGTCTGGTACAGGCTTGCGATGAGAAAGTGCTTCTAGCATCTTGGAGCCGAATCAGAGTGGACAGAACCGGAGGTGGAGCTTTGCCTGCTCTGGGTCAAATGGGGAAAATGAAGCTCTCAGTCACACAGCCAGAATCCAGGCTGGAACCCCAATCTATCGATCGTCTTTGCCTCTGGAGATGGAGATCTCTTTGCCTTCAGCAGGAACTAGAGGCCTAATGCTCAAGATAAGAACCCCTGATTCTTAGGGGCTGGGAAGGTGGCTCAGTGGTAGAGCGCTTGCCTTGCATGCCTGAGGCCCTGGGTTCAATTCCTCAGCACCACATAAGCAAAAAGAAAAAGCAGGAAGTGGTGCTGTGGCTCAAGTGGTAGAGCACTAGCCTTGAGCTGAAGAGCTGAGGGACAGCGCCCAGGCCCAGAGTTCAGGCCCCACGACTGGACCCTCCCAAAACAAAAAGAACCCCTGATTCTTACTCACATGGCTGTCTGTATGGGTATGTTAAGTGCATGTGGGCTTGGCACACATTAGTAGAGACGCCAGACACAGAGCTCCCTTATTTATAATCTTGAGAATGGTCCCATGTGGGACATGTATTGGATGTCCCGTTTTATAGATGGGAAAAATAAGGCTCCACTGTTAAGTGCTTCCTCTCCTCTTCCCTTTTGCAGCCCTCCTTCACCTCCTCAGCCCAGAGCAACAAGAAATGGAATGAGCCGGGCACTGATGGCTCATGCCTGTAATCCTAGCTACTCAGGAGACTGAGATGTGAGGATCAGGATTCGAAGCCAGACCAGGCAGGAAAGTTTGTGAAGACTCCTCCTATCTCCAATTAATCACACACACACACACTCTAATAGAACTGAGTAAGACATTTCTAATGAGGGGAACACTGGATTGGGGAGGTGGGGGGAGCTGACTGGGCTGGTGCTTCTGACAGTGTATTGTGCCTATGAATTATCTAGGGATTTGCTAGAATGCAGAATCCCATTCATTGGTGGGGGCTTGGTGGGGGCGGGGCTGAGTTTTATACTTCCTCTAAGCTCTGTTATGATGTTGACCCCACTGAGGGGTCACCCTATGAGCTGCCTGCCTTGGGTAGCTCCTCCCTGAGTCCTCTCTTCCCCCAGGTCCAGCCGTTACAAGCCTTGCTGCCAGCAGTGCTTTCTAAACCACCAGATTGCCATTCCTCCACTTTTGAGACTTGGAGCTGTTGTTGCCGCTGAGTCAGTGACTAGGGGAGAGATAAAACCCTTCCCCAAAGCCTCCCAAACCGTGCTGAGGCTAGTCTGTTCCCACCACGGGAATTTAATAACTAGGAATTGAACAACCCATCAGTCCCTCACATTTTCTCCCTCCTGGAACTTCAGAGCATGCTTTAGGGAAACGCTCTTCCTTGTGAAAAATTAAGTTGTGATCTGTATGTTACCTACCAAACATTATAAATTAGTGAAGCGCCAGTGGCTCACACCTGTCATCCTAGCTGCTCAGGAGGCTGAGATCTGAGGAGCCAATCCAGACAGGAAAGTTCATGTGACTCTTCTAATAACCAGCAAAAAGCAGGAAGTGGAAGTATGGCTGAAGTGGAAGAGTGCCATCTATGAGCAAAAAAAAAGCCAAGTGAGATCGTGAGCCCTGAGTTCAAATCCCAGTAACGACACCCTCCCCCCATATACACACTAATTACTGCAGTGCACGCTTTCAAACTAGTCACCTCTTGTCATTATGATTGTAGCTCACGTCTGAATATCTCCTTGTACATGACATTTACGAAGAAAAACACTTGCAAATTAAATGTTTGATTAACATTACATCTCGTGCAGTTTAAAATGGGCGAGCATAATTGAAAGCTGCATTAGCTAAAGAATATGAACTTTCTATGAGCTTTATCCTGGGCCCATGAATTTCGATAGTTTTATTGAATCTTTCATGCCAGTGGTCCATGGTATGTATTCATCACATTGCACACGATCCTCCACAGGCTCATTAGTTTGCAGGCTTATCGGGGGAAAATGGTGCTGTTTGAGCATAAGCTTTATCAAAGGGCAATGGGCAAGTCCTGTTGGAATTTTGAGTATGTTTTATGAAGATTGAGTGAAATTTACTCTTTCTTGTGTTGCTCAGTCTGGGAGGGTGCCTGCCCGGCTACCTATGTTTACCCTTGCCATATTTCCAGATTCTTGGTTTGGGCCAAAAATACATCTTGTTTTTTTTTTTTATTGCCTGCTTCTTTTCTTTGTTCTTCTCCTTTGTTCTTTTTCTTTTTGAGAATACTTTTTTCTTTTGCATACCTGCTCTTTGTGTGTGTGTGTGTGTGTGTGTGTGTGTGTGTGTGTGTGTACATGTATTGGTTCTGGGGTTTGAACTCTAGCATGTCTCTCTGGACTAAAACTCTCAGCAGGTTAACCATCTGTCTCCTTGCTTGGTTCTGGGGCTTGAACTCAGGGCCTGGGCGCTGTCCCTTAGCCTTTTCACTCAAGGCTAATACTACCAATGGAGCTATGACTTCGCTTCCAGTGTTTTGCTAGTAAGTTGGAGTTTCACTAACTTTCTTGCTGGCGTCAAATCGTGATCCTCAGATCTCAGCCTCCTGAGCAGCTGGGATTACAGATGTAAGCACCTAGCTCCTGGCACATGAGGAAGAGTTTCAAACGACCACTTTGTTCTGATTAAGAAGGTAATGTGTCTCTTCGAAAAGGAGTGGTAATGCGAACGTGGGGATGACGGATGCCAGTTCCCCACGCACATAAATCTCACCTGTGCGCCTCTGTTGTCTCCTCAAGATGCACGTATGAGATAAATTCTCCCAATCTATTTCTGTACGTTTGCCAGCAGCTTGCTGATGGAGTAAATAAGAGTTATAGACACCATAATGGCATCACTTATGAGAAGCCGGGGCGGGGGGGGGGGGGGACTGTGAGGGGAGAAGCAAACATGTCCACATGGTTCTTATCTATTAGAAATGTGGGCTGGAGTTTTCCAAGGAAGTTCCACTACATTGCTCAACTTGATCTCTGGGAGGCTAAGGGAGTGCTCGAGTAGGTAGGGACCACATGGTAGCCTAAAATGATCCGTGAGCCCTTCCTTGCTTCTCCTTTCCCTGAGTCTGTGTGGTCTAGCTCTGGGCCTGGCCCAGCAGACAGCAGCCCTCTTGTTTGCCTGTTGGGGGTGGGGCACCTGGGACCCTATCAGTGCTGGCCAATTCAGGAAACCCAGCCCTCATCTTCCCTCTGCTTTTCTCAGCTTCTCAGCGGGGAAGTTGGGTCCTCTGTGGACAATGGGGGTTGAGCTATTGGTTCTGGGATGGCTTAGACCTGAGTCGATGTCCTGAGAGTCTAGAGGTTCATGGCCTGTTCCTTTGTTTCCTGTCTCACTTAAAGGGAGAAGGGGATCCTTATTGTAAAGGCCAGGAGGCAGTGAGGATCAGCTTCCCCTGTGTCCTGGATCCTTTCCTGCCATGCTCATCTCCCAGCTGTTATTCCCCGTATTCGCTCTCTGGCCTGCAACAGAGGCCTTCATTTCTTTACCTGCAAAATGGGCATAGGAAAACAATACTGACATCTAACCTGCTGGGTAGTTCCAAGACACCCTTGGGTAAAGGCAGGTGACAGTACTGTGTCATTATGCTCTCCAGTCTCTGTCCTCTGGGCTTATTATGATTACAGGGGGAATGCCTGAGCCCAGTTTCTGAGGACCTGAAGCCTCAGGGGTTCTGCTAGGGGACCCCACTGACTGGCAGGATAAGATAATACGCTGCTGCTGCTGTTTCCTCCTCCTCCTCCTCCTTCTTCTTTTCTTCTTCTTCTTCTCCTTCCTTCCTTCCTTCCTTCCTTCTCCTCCTCCTTCTTTCTTCCTTTCCGCTTCCTCTTCCTCCTCCTTCTTCTTCTTCCTCCTCTTCCTCCTCTTCTTCCTCTTCTTCTTCTGTCATGGAGCCTGAACTCTGGGCCTGGGCACTGTCTTTCAGCTCAAGGCTAGCATTCTACTACTTGAGCCACAGCGCCACTTCTGGCTTTTTCTGTTTATGTTGTGCTGAGGAACTAAACCCAGGGCCTCATACATGCAAGGCAAGTGCTCTACCACTGAGCCACCTTCCCAGCCGCCGCTGCCGCTGCCGCTGCCGCTGCCGCCTCCTCCTCCTCCTCCTCCTCCTGCTCATGCTGGTCCTGGGGCTAATGCTCTACCACTAGAGCCACAGCTCCACTACCACCTTTTGTGCTGATTAATTGGAGAAAAGCATCACATGAACTTTCCTGCCTGGCATGGCTTTGAACTGTGATTCTTTGAATTGAACACCTTATCCTAAGTAGCTAGGATTACAGTCGTGAGCCACCACCCTTGGCTCTGCTCAGACATCTTCTAGCCCCAGGCAGCCTCAGGATTTGTCCAAGAGTCCTGGGGTCAGCTGTTGACAAACTGGCTTCTCTCTGATGGTCAGCCTGGACCCTGATGAGGACTTGGACTCAGCGTTTCCAGACTGCTGCAATGACTGTTCACCTGGACTCCGCCTCAGGCTCTTCACTGTTCTCCATCCTTTCTCAGTAAACTCCTAAATCTTTCTCTTCAGCTGCCAGAGCGGGCCTTTCAAAGCACTGACAGATCCTGCCAAGCCTTGGGGCTCCCTCTCAGTGCTCAGAGCAAGCACCAAGGGCTGGATGGAGACACCTAATATCCCGAGGACTTACTTGGTCATCACCAGCAACACTGACTTCCTTCCTGTCCCTGCACATGGCCGGTTCTCTTGGGTAGCTCAGAGTTTCTCCCTGGCTGTTTCCCCTAGCTTCTTGTGGCTCGCTACTTTTTGCTTCAAGTCTTGACTCAAATGTGGCTCTTGCTAAGGCTTTTCCTGTGACTATATCACAGTACAAGTCCTCCTCCCCAGCACTCTGCCTTCCCTGCTGTGTCATTCTAAGCACGTTGTATAATCCATACTCCACACTATATTTGGTGATTTTGCTTATTCTCTGTCTTCTCCACTAAAAAAGGGCTCTGTGCAGGCTGAGATGGGGGGTCTGTCATATTCTCTGCTGAATCCATGGTACCAGTGCCCAGCACTTAGTCGGTCCTTGAGTTCATGATGAACTGATGGCTAAATAGATGGGGAAATGGGTTTATGGATAGAGGAATAAATGCATAAATGGATGGGTAGATGGGTAGATAAGAGGATGGATGATGAATATATAGCTAAATTGGTGGGTAGAGGGGTGGATGGATGGATGGATAGATAGATGAATGGATGGATAGATGATTAGATGAGTAAATAGATGATGGATAATGGATAAATGAGTAGGTAGATGAGTGGATGGATGATGGATGGATAGATAGATGAGTAAATGGGTGAATGGATGAAGAATGATGAATAGATAGGTAGATGAGTGGATGGCTATCTGGCTGGCTGGATAATGAATTATTATTATTATTATTATTATTATTGCTATTGCTGATCCTGGAGCTTGAATTCTGAGCCTGGACATTGTTCCTGAGCTCCTTTCGTCCAAGATTAGCATCTACCACTTGAGCCACAGTGCCACTTTTGGCTTTTTCTGAGATTAATCGGAGATAAGAGTCTCACAGACTTTCCTGCCTGGGCTGGCTTCAAACCATGATCCTCAGATCTCAGCCTCCTGGGTAGCTAGGATTACGGCATGAGCCATCAGTGCCTGGCTGATAATCAGTTATTGAACTCATAATAGAACAGTCCGAGAGGGACCAGGATGCTGGACATAGTAGCCATTGGAAAGCAAGGCCTGTCTAGGAGTAGGGTAGATTTCTGGCCATGAGGCTGGCAGGGTTAAGGGAACCTTCTCTTCTACCCTTTAGATCCTAAGGGAGAAAAGCCCCGGTTTAACCCAGTTCTGAGCCTCTCTTTCTGCCTCCTCTGCAGGAGAGAATGCTAAAGCTGGAAAGCATATGTATACTAATTCACAGTCACTGACACTCACTTTCCCAGAAAGCCAACAGAGCTGTTCAAATGCAGCCGACCTACACTTGGTAAAGTATGCAAATGGCACTGAGGGGGTTGAGGAGCAGAGCTGGAACCCATTAAAAAAACATTGCCTTCCTTAACTGTGGCACTTGACTTGCAGGTTCCAAATGTCAGTGGTTCCCCCAGTGGTGGCAGGTAGAAGGTTGAAAGGTCAGCCCTTTTAAGACACTAATTGCCATCAGTAAATCAGAACTATGAACACACCAGCCCTTCTCCTCCATCACCTCTCCCTTGACCCTGGCCCTGAGTCTGGCCCACAGGCCCCAGGAACAACACAGTTTAAACCCCAGAGCTGACGCCTATATAAAGTCTTTTCTGTGATGAGGAAATAATGGGGAATGAATTTCCACTCTCTTTGGAATAAGTGGATACTGGTGTCATTTGCAGCCTGTCCAGGAACAAAAGGCCAATCTGGAAATCACCACTTAACCCGTTCCAGGGGCTGGTGTCTCTGGCATGTGTTCTGATGAGTGTAGGAGGCTTTCGGAGGGTGAGGGATGCTATTGGGGTGCTATGACTGTGTCCCCCAGAAACACCTACCTTGCCATCCCTCTTCTGAGAGGAGTTGGCTCTTGAGACATACAAGTTATTTGAATGAAAGGATGATACATGGATGATGGATGGGAGGGAGAGAGGGAAGGAAGGAAGGAAGAAAGGAAGAAAAGGAAGGGAAGGGAAGGGAGGGAGGGAGGGTAAATGGGTAAAGATGGATGGATGAACAGATGAAAAGAACAAAGAGTCCCTCCCTGATCACAGACTTATTTGACCTCAGCTGTAAAATGGGGTGAGGACAGCACTCCCCACAAGGCTATCTGGAGGTCTTCAGAGTACCCAGAAGTTCATCAGGGTCATTTATTAGGACTTATCTGTTCATTCTGGTGCTGCCTGGAGATGACAATGTCTGTTGTGAGATCAGTTAGCTTTCTGAGGCCTCTCTTTGCCTAGCTGGGACGCTCAGAAGGGGTCAGTTTGCCATCCTTCCCATCAGGCCAGACACTGGGCACCAGTAGATCAGCCTATCAAAGGTCTCTGCTCTGTTGTTGTATGGATCATGGTAGTGAATTGAGGCAGGTTCAGAGGCAGGTGGCTCAGCTTCAGAAACCGATCCCCATGGTCACGTGGCAGCCAGGCCTCTAGTCTGCAGAAAGGTTTCTCTCTCTCTGGTTGTCTGCCTTTTCACCTCTCAGAGCCAGACTCTCCAGTCCGCATCACTGGTGACTGTTCTTGGGGAGATGAGCAGCGCCTCTGGCCTCTGTCACTAGGGGGCGCTGCGTGAGTGAGTGGGGCAGGGAGAGAGAGCAAGCATACTTTCATAGTGATGACTTAGATTCTTCTCAGGCAGCTCTGCCCAAGAACCAACATGGCGCCCTCTGCTTCATGTCCACTGGCTGGAGTGACCAAGAACCAGCCTGGATGAGGAGCAAGGATGTCCCTACCTGCCTTGGCCAGCCTGACTGGCACCAGGCACTCTGCTCCCCATCCAGCCCTGCCAAGCTCTCCACCTGCAGTCATGCCTTTTGATTGTCAACTTTCCAAACAACTTGTGGTTTGGAGGGGTGAGGAGGGGAGGCAGAGACTTGGAGAGGACATGAAGGAATAGAACGAGGTGTCTAGTTTGGGCACCATGTGTTGCTCTTTGTGGAGTGGAGCAGGCTATTCAGGATCATATAGAGTCACAGAGAAGAGAGCCAGAGTTCATTCTGGCAAGAGCTGTGTGAGTTCATGCTTAACATGTAGGGAGGGTAAAATCCATCCCATCATTCACTTTCTCTATCATGCATTCTCTCCTCTCATCCATCCTGCCCTCCTTCTTTCCTTCCTTCTACACTGGGCCTTGAACGTGGGGCTGCATCATCTTGCCTGGCTTTTTCAGCTGAAGGCTAGCACTCTACCACTTGAATCACACCTCCACTTTGAGTTTTTTTGCTGGTTAATTGGAAATGAGAGTCTCACAGACTTTTCCTGCCCTGGCTGATTTCCAATCATGATCCTCAGATCTCAGCTTCCTGACTAGCTCTGATTCCCAGGCGTGAGCCACTATCACCCAGCTGACTCTCTCTTCCTGAGAAGAGGATCGTGGCAGCTCTCTGGGGTGCAGGCCCTCAGTTACCCTCAGGATTATGCAGGTATACTCTTTCCTGTTGCCTTGAAGGCGGTCACAGGCAGTCTGAAACACCGTGGCTGGATAGGTGAGGGATGGAGGGACCCGCCACTCCAAGTGGATCCATGGCATTATGGATGGATGTAGGAGTGAGATTTTCATTGATTGTTGTCTCTTCTTGTCCATTGTCTTCCTTAACACCCACCATTATTCTATAAGGTATGGATCAATCTGTGAGATTTGGGGGTGGGATTGGAACTCAGGCCTTAGAGATCTCAGAAGATGAAAACCATCTTCCTCTCACATCACGTGGCTATGAGATGTCTGTTACTTTGCATGAGTCCTCACAGGGAGTAAAGTTCCTCTCCTTTCCCAGGTGAGCCCCAGATTGCAGTCTCCTCTGGGAAGCACTCTGCAAACTCTTCTTCCTCCCCATCCGCCACTAGACGTGATCGTCTTTTCGTTTTAGTTTTTCTTTCTTAAAACTCTCACTGAACTTGGAGAAGTGGCTCACACCTGTAATTCTAGCTACTCAGGAGGCTGAGATCTGGGGGTTGAGGTTTGAAACCAGCCTGGGCAGGAAAGTTTGTGAGACTCTTATCTCCAATTAATCAGCAAAGAACCTGGAAGTAGAGCTGTGGCACAAGTGGTACAGCACCAGCCTTGAGTGAAGAAGCTCAGGGACATCACCCAGGCTCTGAGTTCAAGCCCTAGGATTGGTTAAATAAACAAAGAAATAAATAAAACAATTAGAGCAAAACTGGGCTGAGGGTGTATATTTCAAATACAGTCATGTATCATCTGGTGACAGGGATAGGTACTGAGAAATGTCACAAGTTGAACATCATACACAGTAGGGTAGCTGTGACGTCACTAGGAGATAGGTTACCACCATGGCATGTGCCCTCTGCCGTCGACTTAATCGACATCCCATGGGAGGTGTGGGATGGTACCTACAAGAGTCACATGATCCATGCCGGGTGTTGGTGGCTCTCTCCTGAAACCCCAGCTACTCAGGAGGCTGAGATCTGAGGATCATGGTTCAAAGCCAGCCCAGGCAGGAAAGTCCATGAGACTCTTCTCTCCAACTAACCACCAGAAAGCTGGAAGTGGTGCTATGGTTCAACGTGGTAGAGCACTAGCCTTGAGCCGAAGAGCTGAGGAACAGCGCCCAGGCCCAGAGTTCAAGCCCCACAACTGACAATAACAACAACAACAAAAAGTCACTTGGTCCAATAAATCCCATGCATTCACCCACAGCTTCCACAAGTCTCAACCTGCCCCCCACATTGTCTCTTCCCATACTCTCTACTGCTGCCTGTCCAGGCAAAGTGGCCTCTCTGCTCAGGCTGGTTGTTAACTAAACAAATTAATAATAGGCCTTATGAGGCCATGAATAGGTTCCTGGTACCAATCTCTGTCCCCCAAAACAGCTTCGGAAGGATCTGGCTTACTGGTGAGGTCAGTGCCTCTGGAGTGCTCATGTTGGGCGAACCTCTTTGGCGCAGCCATCAGGGACTCTTTGGGTAGCTCATAAGACTTTCTCAAACATGGATTCTTTCGTGTCAGCATCCCGCGGGCATAATTACATTAGCTGTGCAAACACACAGTGAAGGCCACTGAGCCGAGTAGAAGCTGGCATCCGTGCGGCCTGAGCCCAGACGTCCCTCAGAAGCCCTGCCAGGATGGCAGATGGCACTGGTTTAGGGCCCTCCTCCTGCAGGATGCCCCCTGGCTTCCCAGCTGCTTGGCAGCCTAGCTCATTTGCATGTGACTTCAGCCCCTCCCCTCCCCCTCACCCCAGAAAGCTACTGCGCCCTCCAACCCTGGGGCTCCATGGCCCTGTGGCCCCGATGCATCTCCAACAGAAGCATGGAGGGACAGTTTGATGGAATCAATGGGTTACCAACCACTATTTTTTTTTAATTGGTCATGGGGCTTGAACTCTGGGCCTGGGCGCTGTCCCTCAGCTCTTCAGCTCAAGGCTAGCGCTCTACCACTGGAGCCACAGCACCACTTCCCGTTTTCTGGTGGTTTATTGGAGATAAGAGTCTCATGGACTTTCCTGCCCAGGCTGACTTTGAACCATGATCCTCAGACCTCAGTCTCCTGAGTTGCTAGGATTACAGGTATGAGCCACCGGTGCCTGGCTACCAACCACTATTGAGCACCTACTGTGTACCAACCCCAGCTGGAATCAGAAAGAAGAGGACTTAGTCCCAAAGAGCTCTCACTCTGGAGACAAGGAAAGTTCTAGAACAGTACATCTTCAGTGAGAACAGTCTAGAGCTTGTCCCACCTGGGTTGACTTCTTTTTTCCTCTGCCTTTAGCCAGCTCCTGGATTCAGAGAAGGATCAATGGGGTGAGACAAGCCTAGTGGCTCACATCTGTAATCCTAGCTATTCAGGAGGCTGAGATCTGTGGATTATGGTTCCAAGCCAGCCTGGATAAGAAAGTCCGTGAGACTCTTACCTACAATTAACCTCGATCCTCAGATCTCAGCTTCCAGAGTAGCTAGGATTATAGGCATGGGCCACTGGTGCCCCACACTTCAGTCACTTTGAGTTAGGTGTTCAACCTACTCTACGCCAATTGGACCTCATTTTAATTTAATTATGTCAGCAACAATCTTCTTTACCAATGAGAGCTAGGGATAATGCATCTTTTTTAGGAGAGACAGTTCCTACTGGAACAGCAAATATCTACTCTGTTTTGTGGTTTTGTTCGTGTGTGTGTGTGTGTGTGTGTGTGTGTGTGTGTGTGTGTGTGTGTACTGGGGCTTGAACTCAGGGCCTGGTGCTTTCTTTTAGCATCTTTCTTTCAAGGCTGGTGCTCTACCATTTGGGCCACACCCCCCACTTTGAAGTAATTAATTGGAGATTAGACTCTGCTGCCCAAGCTGGCTTCCTTCTGCCTGAAGGATCAAGTGCACCTCCAGTCCCAGTGTACCATATTTGCATTAATGTGTGTGATTAAAAGATAATTATAGAATGGGAAGGGGCTGGGAAGCATTGAGAAACATCTGGAATGGTTTTAGAGTCCTGACAGAGTCTGTCTGAAGTGTCTCGTTTTCTGCAGCCACTGCTGCCCTGACACTGCATCTGAACCCCAAAGACATCCCTCTTCCCCATGACTTGCCAGCTCACCTGGAAGCCTGCCTGCCCCACCCCCAGCTGCTCAGGTCACACATTTCTTTGGCTTTCAGCTCTCTCCCCAATTGGCTGTAAGCCTCCTCATTCCCCACGGGGCACTATCAGCCAATAAAAAACCTCAGTGAGTTTTACAGGCCAGGACCTCTCTCACCTGTCCTGCCACCAGGAGGCAGTTGGAGAGAACTCTGGTCTCCCAGGACCTTGGGCAGGTGGCTCGGCTCTACGCTCTCTGCAGACACCAGGCTCAAAGGAAGGGCTGGCTTCTTGGCTGCTGAAATCGGACGATTATGGTTCTAAGCCAGCCAGGGCAGGAAAGCCCATGAGACTCTTTATCATCAATAAGGCACCCAAAAAGCAGGAAATGGAGCTGTGGCTTAAGTGGTAGAGTGCTAGCCTTGAACCAAAAAAAAAGCTCAGATACAGGCACCAGGTCCTGACACACACACACACACACACACACACACACACACACACACACACACACACGTCATTGAGATCATGGGTCTGCTCTTAAGCAGACCCCTTAGACATGGTTTTCAGTGGGATGAATTTTTGCATCCCTAAAATCACATCCAAGGCGGCCACGCCATTATCTTGTAGTGTTTTTTTGCTGTTTATTACCGGGTACACAGCCGCAGACTTGGCCTTCTCAGCAAGCACACAGAAGCTGCTCATTCTGGCCCACGCTGTTGGTCTCTGTCCCACTCAACCTAGGCCACTTGGGCAGGAGTGTGCGCCATGGGCATACTGTCAGGTCCCGTGGGTGCAGAGGGGTTAAAGCCTTCCCGTTGTTCCTGCTTCTCCTCTCCCCGGTGCGGCATCCAGGTGGCAGTTGGCACAGGTGCAGGGAGGCTAGGTGATTGGATTAGCTATCTTGGCTTAGCCACAAACGGCATCTGGTGGGAAGAACACGAGCCTCAGAAGCAGAATTGGGGCAATCTGGCATGTACCCCACAGCAAGAGTGACCTTGGGCTACTCCTAGCTGAAACAGAAGCACATGGCCTTGCTCACCTGGGCCTCAGTTTCTCCTCTGTGAAAGAGAGATAATGCCCATCTCTAGGCCCACTTCCCATGTGTTTATGGGAAGTTTGTATGTGTGTGCGTGTGTGCACGCTCAAACACATTCGCATCTGTCGGTACTGGGACTTGAATTCAGGGCCTGGCCCTTGTCCCTTTGCTTTTTCACGCATGACTGGAGCTCTATTGCTTGAGCTTTACTTCCAGCGTTTTTGTTTTGGTGGTGAATTGGAGATAAGAGTCTCATGGACTTTTGTGCCCAGGCGAGCTTTGAACTCTGAACCTCAGATATCTGCCTCTTAAGCAGCTAGGATTACAGATGTAAGCCGCCAGCCCCTGGCTTGGAAGTTTCCATTAGCAATCATGTTCATTATGAGTCTCTTACCTCCCTTTTGTTCTGGGCTTGTCTCCTTTTCTGCCTCTCCAAGCCAAGACTGAAACAATAAAAAAGTTTTATTACATCTAAAACTGCCTTGGTAAGTACTACCATTAGCTGATGATAAAACAGGTTTTGGGGGGTTTGCAACAAGTTGCCTTTATATTTCCTCTAGTCAAGAATCCACTGGGGCTGGAAAGGTGGCTCAGTGGTAGAATGCTTGCCTTGCATGCATGAGGCCCTGGGTTCGATTCCTCAGCACCACATAAGCAGAAAAATTTAGAAGTGGTGCTGTGGCTCAAGTGCTAGAGCACTGGCCTTAAGCTGAAGAGCTGAGGGACAGCGCCCAGGCCCAGAGTTCAGGCCCCATGACTGGCAAAAAAGAATCCACATCATGGAGTTGAAGAGCCTTTGTCCTTAGCCCCATGGCTGTCCCGGCTGGAATCTGGGGCTATAGCCAGGCTGCGAGGGACCGTGCTCTTGGCCCTCACTCTGATAAGAAAGATGGATTTTCCCTCTTCCCTATGGGTCTGCCTTTTGAAGCTCCCCAGGATGACAGGAGACACTGGGAAGGGGACGGGATTGCCTGGCTGTCAGGGCCAGCTAGAACTCAATGCCTGCTGGAGCAGATCTCAGAGCTGGAGGGGGATTGCTATCTTTGCCCTCACAATGCCCTGGAGGACATTAAGCATCTTCATTCCTGTTTTGCCAGCCAGGGAACTGAGTTATGAGGAGGTTGAGCCACCTTCCTGAGCCATTCACCACAAAAGCAGCAGAGCAGCCGGGCGCTGGTGGCTCACGCTTGTCATCCTAGCTACTCAAGAGGCTGAGATCTGAGGATCATAGTTCAAAGCCAGCCCAGGCAGGAAACTCCATGAGACTCTTACCTCCAATAAACCACCAGAAAACCAGAAGTGGCGCTGTGACTCAAGCGGTAGAGCGCTCGCCTTGAGCTGAAGAGCGCAGGGACAGCACCCAGGCCCTGAGTTCAAGCCCCACGACCAACAACCACAACAACAAAAAGCTAAGGGAGAGTGGCAGGGCCCTGAGCTCAAGCTCCAGGACAGCACTCAAGCCATGAGTTCAAGTCCCTGGACTAGTATAAAAAAAGGAGGGAGGGGCTGCCTGATTGTTCACAGCTCTTGTTCCTTGCTAAGTTAGGATTGTCCCCAAGAGATCCATCTCCCTCCTTCCCCCTTCCCCCCATCCCCCTCTTAATGGCTGTGCCACTTCCTGGGACATAAGGCAGGAGAAAGCAGAGGCTGGTTTGTACAATTCCTGGGTTTGAACTCGTGGCATGAGTGCTGTGCCTGAGCCTTTTTGCTCAAGGCTAGCACTCTACCACATGAGCCACAGCGCCACTTCTGGCTTTTTATTTTTTCTGGTTAATTGGAGATGTCTCACAGCCGGCTTGGGGCTGGCTTTGAACCTTTATCTCTCAGCCATCTGAATAACTAGAATGACGGGCATGAAGTACCATCACCCAGCCCTTCCTGTGTTTGTGCTATACTGGAACAGACAGACTGAGAGACGAGGTGCAGAGTTACACTATAGAAAGCATCTGCCGGAGATCTCATGCACACACAAGCCTGCACATGCTCAGAGCCACAATGCCAATCGGTATACGAATGTGTGCCAGGTAGGAACGGAAGGCAGCCATGACTCTGATAACCATGGTGTTCAGGGCACTGCTTGTGTCTGGGAAGAACAGAAACTCCATTGAGGAGCAAGCAGCAGAGATAGCAGTGCGCCATGGCTCAGCTTTTATCCATGAAGGATCTGGATCATTGTTGCTTCATTCCTTTTATTATGCCAGTCCTGGGTCTTGAACTCTGGGCGCTGTCCCTCAGCCTTTCAGCTCAAGGCTCACACTCTACCACTTGAGCCACAGCGCCACTATTAGTTTTCTGGTGCTAAATTGGAGATAAGAGTCTCACGGACTTTGCTGCCCAGGCTGGCTTTGAACTGCAATCCTCAGATCTCAGCCTCCTGATCAGCTAGGATTACAGGCGTGAGCCACCAGCACCTGGCTTTCCCCTCTCCCCCCTCTCAAAGGCTAGCACTCTACCACCTGAACCACAGCTCTGCTTTCAGCTTTTTGGTGATTAGCTGGAGACAAGAATCTCACAAGCTTTACTGCTCAGACTGGCTTCAAACCAAGATCCTCAGATCTCAGCCACCTGAGCAGGTGGGATTCCAGGTATGAGCACCAGCACCCTTTGTTCCTTTATGTTGAAGACATTTCTTCCTCATCACAAACACCAGAGAAGTACACCTGGAGGGGTGCAGTAGTCCCATGGGGGGAGGGGCTGCTCAGGGGGAAAGTTGGATCAGGGTTTTGGCCTTGGTTGGAGAGAGGAGGAAGTAGGACTTCCTGGATGAGGCACATAAGTGGAACAGAGCCCAATGGAGCCCTGACACCTGTACTGGGGAAATGAAAGGTAGATATGTAGGTAGGGCCATGGCTGTCAGGTGTCAAACACCACACTGAAGAGTTTGAACACAATCCCAATGTCTGAATGGCAATAGCAGGACAGAGGTTCGAAGAGCACTAGTAATGCCACATGAGAACCAAGAATGGGCTCTTCCCTCATCAACATAAGCTTCCTGTACCAGGCACAGGCTCACACCTGCAACTGGAGCTACTTGGTAGGCTGAGAATGGGAGGATTGCATTGCAAGGCCAGCCTGGGCAGAATAGGTCAATGAGACCACCACCCCCCTTCCCAACCCAGAGCTGGGCGTAGTGGTGCACACCTGTCATCCCAAGCTATGGGGGAGGCTGGGATTCGGGTGGTTTGTGGTTCCAGGCCAGCCTACACAAGAAAAAAGTCCAAGAGACTTTTTCTTTGTGGTGCGTGCCAGTGATCTCAGTGACAAAGTCTGAAAGTAGGCGGATCACAGCTCAGGTACATGGTGGGTGGGGTGGGGGATGAGACCCTATCCTAAAACTAACCAGTAAAAATTAGGACTGGAGCGCCGGGCGCTGGTGGCTCACACCTGTAATCCTAGCTACTCAGGAGGCTGAGATCTGAGGATCGCGGTTCAAAGCCAGCCCGGGCAGGAAAGACCGTGAGACTCCTATCTCCAATAAACCACCAGAAAACCGGAAGTGGCGCTGTAGCTCAAGTGATAGAGCGCTCGCCTTGAGCTGAAGAGCTGAGGGACAGCGCCCAGGCCCAGAGTTCAAGCCCCACGACTGACAAAAAAAAATTAGGACTGGAGGCGTGGCTCAGCAGTCTCATACAAGCCTAGCAAGTGCAAGGTTCAACCCCTCGATACTGAAGAAGAAAGAGAAGGAGAGAAGGAGAGGGAGACAGACAGACATACACAAATGGATAGAGCCAGCCTTACTCGGAGGATTTAGAGGCTCATAGGAAAGCCAACTTCCTCCACCCAAACAAGACCTCTGCCCGCCTCTCATCCACGGCTTTTAATCTGGGGACCACACAGACAGACATGAACATGTGGGCCCTAAGACCTACGAGCTAGCACACAAGACCTATTAGCTTCGTATTTTATTTTCCCTGAATGGAAATTGGGTCCCGGGTCAGGTCCTCAGGCTGTACGTGGGAATTAATTAGGCATGTAATACTCATTAGCAATAATGGATGTTCCTCCCCGAAGTCCTTGCACAGTGAGCGCAGCATAACTTGGTGGGGGACATGACGTCTGGGGTGAGAATCGAGCATTTTTCTCTGAGTGGAATCTAGATATTGCTGGCTGGAGTCCCAGGGTACAAGGCTGTCAGATATAGGGGTGTTTTGTGGGGGTGTAGGATGGCTGGATACGTAGTCTGAGATGCGTTATATACTTGTATAGTACAGGTCATGTGTGGTCTCATAGGTCTGAAGGATGCTGGGTGATGACCTAGGCTGGACATGGAAGGGAAGGGCCTAGAATTCTTCATGTGGCCTGTGCCCCGCACATGGCTGGCAGAAGTAACGTGTGCACGTGTGTCTGAATCCACCCATGAGTGTGGGCTGGGGTGTCCCGGCCTGAAGGGCTTTTGTTACTGTCAGAGCGATAGATTCTTGAGAAATCTCACGGCGTAGGGCAGAATTATGATCCCTCTTAGCACTAAGATAACATTGGTTAGAGAGCAGACAGGTGACAAATGTTCTCAAGAACAAAGAGAGGAATTCCACAGGCTCCACAAAGCATGAGCTGGGGCCTGGAGACAGACTGATTAACATCTCAGCGGGGCGCTGGTGGCTCACGCCTGTCATCCTAGCTACTCAGGAGGCTGAGATCTGAGGGTCGCAGGTTGAAGCCAGCCCGGGCAGGAAAGGCCGTGAGATACACTTGTCTCCAATAAATGACTCAGAAAAAGCCTGATGTGGTGCTATGGCTAGCCTTGAGCAAAAGAAGCTCAGGGACTGAGCTCAGGCCCTGAGTTCAAGCCCTAGGGTCAGCAAGAAGGATAAAAAAAGGAAAATCTCCAAAGCTCAGTAGAGGGAAAGGAACAGCTCAGGGACAGGTATGGGAAAGAGGAAGCCCTGGGAAGGTTGCTCATATTGGTGGGAAGATTAAGGAAGAGTCAAGCCTGAGAATGGAGAAGGGAGACCACAGTGTCCTCATGGGAGCTGGGATTTGGCTATAAATGGCCCAGGACCCATTGAGAGCACTCCTTTTGTGTGTGTGTGCCAGGACTGAGCCTTGAACTCAGGGCCTGGGTATTCTCCCTGAGCTTTTTTTTTGTGCAACACTAATTCTCTACCACTTGAGCCAATGGTCCACTTCAGGTTTTTTGGATTTGTTTGTTTTTTGGTTTGTTTTGTGTGGGGTGTTTTGATGCTTATTGGAGCTAAGAGTCTCTCAGCCTTTCCTGCCTGAGTTGGCTTCGAACCAACATCTCAAATCTCACCCTCCTGAGTTAACTAGAATTACAGGTGTGAGCCACCAGTGCATGGCCATTCTGAATTTTTTATTTCACTTTTTTTTTTTTTAAATCTTAAGCACTTTGTTTTGTAACACAGTTTTTGTCAATATTTCAAATAGCCACAACATAGTTTGTTGAATTTATATGTGGTCATTACTCCTCAATTCCACTATTGTTTAACACTTAAGGTTGTTTTCTCTTTGGGGCTGTTATAGGCAGTGATGCAATAGACATCTTCCTAGACACATGACATGCGTCAGCCTTGTGAATGAAGTCTTCGGATACGAGGTTACCAGGGGAATTTATTGGGTCACAGTAAATGAGCATTTTTATAACCCTTGCCGTGTGCTGCCATATTGCTTTTCAAATGATCATTGCAATTTTCAATGTTATCGGTAATGTGTGTCCTGGTTTCAACATAACATTGTCAGTGATACTTCTTATCATTTTCCCCCTAAATTGCTAATTTACAAGGCAGGCATAAAATAGGACCTCCACATTGCATTGATTTGCATTTATTAGCTTTCTGGCAAGAGCAGATGTTTTTTCTATTTTACAAAAGACCTTTCATTTGTGTGTGTGTGTGTGTGTGTGTGTGTGTGTTTTCTTTTTTTTTGCCAGTCCTGGGGCTTGAACTCAGGGTTTGGGCGCTGTCTCTGAGCTTTTTTAAAATTTAATTACATTTAATTTTTTACTTCTTTATTAAGCATATATTAATTGTACAAAGATGATTTGTTGTAATGTTTCCATATATACATCTTCATTCTTAAAATCTAGGCTATGAGGGGCTGGGAAGTTGGCTCAGTGGTAGAGCGCTTGCCTTGCATGCCTGAGGCCCTGGGTTCGATTCCTCAGCACCACATAAGCAAAAAGAAAAAAAGCCAGAAGTGGCTCTGTGGCTCAAGTGGTAGAGCGCTAGCCTTGAGCTGAAGAGCTGAGGGACAGTGCTCAGGCCCAGAATTCAGGCCCCACAACCGAACCCCCCCCAAAAAAAAATCTAGGCTATGATAGCCCCCAAACAATTTTCATTTATCTTTGTAAAGGTACAATTACATGCCAAGGAAACACTGTAAACCTCCCTTTACAAAAATAAGCAGGGTATCTGTGTTGGTTCTTGTGGGATGACTGTGAGTGACTAAAGAAACATTGAAGTAGGCCAGTGACACTAGTTGGGAGCTTTGAAGTAAAAACACTTGGAAGACAACAAATTGTAAGGCCCGAAAGTCCAATCCTACCCTCAAATACAGTTTTTTCCAAGATAAATGCAGAAAAACCTACTTAGTATCCACACAGAGCTTTTCTGTCAAACAAGAACAAATCTCTGCCTAGCCCTTGTTCAAGTTAGGCCAGAAGCGGATGGGTGCCTTTTATTGACCTCCAAACCTAACACAATCAAGAGCTCTATACACAAGTACTTTAGAAGATTTTGGCCTTGTAATCACTATGTTCACTGAAGTCAGCTTATTTCTGTTTCTGGAGCCTCAGCTTCTGTTTTCTGAGAAGCTAAGAGGACTTCACGCGCTTGTTTCCTTTGCAGTCTCTCAGCATTTGTAATCATAGGATGCAGAGGGAAAAAACCAGAAAGACCTAGAAGCTTCTCCATAGGTTCAGAGAAGTGAGCCCCACAGCTGATCCAGTGCCCGATCCTGTCCAGGTTGAGGGCACTGAGCTTTTCTCCATGGCTGTTGGGCAGCGGGTCATCGGAGCCCAACTGCTCCATCAAAGGGCCGTCCCCGGGACATTTGTTATGAGCAGCAACAATGTGGTAAAAGGGCCAGTTGGTGCAAGGTGGTAGCAAGGTGGGTGGTCAGGTGGCCCCCGTAGTAGGTCTTGCAGAAAAGAGCGGTGAGGTGGACCATGGTGTGGTGAGGCGGGCAGGGCGGGCAATCAGGGTGCCCAGCACCCCACTGCTCCCCCAAGATGAGCGCCACCATCTCACAAGAACCCAGGTTCCAGAATCTGAGCTTCTTTTGCTCAAGGCTAGCACTCTACCACTTAAGCCACAGCTCCACTTCTGGCTTTTTTTTTTTTTTTCTGAGGAATTGAACCAAGGCTTTATGCATACTAGGCAAGCACTCTACCACTGAACCACCTTCCCAGCCTCTTGGTTGGCTTTTCTGCTCAAGGCTGGAGCTTCACCATTTGTTCCACAGCTCTGCTTGTGGCTTTGTGCTGGTTCATGAGAGAGAAAAGTCTCTCAGATTTGTGTGTTTGGGCTGGCTTGGAACTCTGAGCCTCAGATCTCGGCCTTCTGAGTAGCTAGGATACCACACGTGAGTCATCAGTACCTGGCCACAAAAGGCCTTTTATTTGGGTACTTACTATTGCTTGGTTCTGCCTGACTGCAGGATGCTGGGCAGAGGCCCTGCCCTGTTTTTCAGGGGGTCTCAGAGTCTGGTGCTATGGCTCTGTGGTTAGCCCAGGCGATTGGGTTATACAGCAAGAGATCCTGGAAAAGATGCCATTGGGTTGGCTACAGAAGGATGATGGGTGAATTTTGGATCTGAGAAGGGAGAAAGGACCACCCAGTCAGAGAAAGCTGCTGGAGGAGACAATGTGGGAAAAATTGGCCCTGGGATCTGGGATTAAGGGTGTGGAGAGTCAGGTGCAAGCTGAGGCACAGCCAGCAGGGGGCGCAAGCACTGCCAGTCCACAGATTTCAATTGTCTTTTTTGGGGGGCGGCGGTGGCTGGTCGTGAGGCTTGAACTCTGGGCCTGGGCACTGTCCCTCAGCTCTTCAGCTCAAGGCAAGCGCTGTACCCTTAAGCCACAGTACCACTTCCAGTTTTCTGGTGGTTTATTGGAGATAAGAGTCTCACAGACTTTCCTGCCCAGGCTGGCTTTGAACTGTGATCCCCAGATCTCAGCCTCTAGTGTAGCTAGGATTACAGGCATGAGCCACCAGCTCCCGGATTTAAACTTTTTTTCTTTTCTTTGAGACTGGGACTTGTTATCTGACACTTTTCCTTCATTGGCTGGCATTCTACCACCTGAGCCACGCCTCCAGTCCCTGAGTTTTTTTGACCAAGACAATTTATGTTCATCATTCTTACTTTAGAGGTGAGGAAACAGGCTCATCTTTGCTGCTGAGCAACTCACCTTTGGCCATGGCTTTAGAAGCCTCAGAGCTAGAACTCAAGCCTGGGGCTTACAGTTCTAAACTCAATGCTGTTAACTAGACACCAGGCCCCGAAGAAGGGAAGGGGCCAGTTCCCAGTCCAGACTGTCCCTGTTTAGAGCTTTAAAAAAACATTGGGCTGGTGTAGCTCAGTGGCAAAGTGCTGGCTCAGCAACATCCTAGGTTCAAACCCCAGTACCAAAAAAGAAGAGACAAAAAAAAAGTCAGCCAGGCACTGATGGCTCCCACCTGTCATCCTAGCTACTCAGGAGGCTGAGATCTGAAGATCGTGGTACAAAGCCAGCCTGGGCAGGAAAGTCTGTGAGACTCTTATCTCCAGTTAACCACCAGAAAACCGGAAGTGGTGCTGTGGCTCAAAGTGGTAGAGTTGGCTGAAGAGCTCAGGGATAGCGACCAGGCCCTGAGTTCAAGCCCACAATTGACCGAACAAACAACAGTCAACTCTTGCCAGCCTGGACAGACAAATCTGTGAGGCTCTTATCGCCAACTAACTAGCAAAAACAGCAGAATTGAAGGTGTGACTTAAGTAGTAGGGTACCAGCCATGAGACCAAAAAAAAAAAAAAAACCAATCAAAGTGTGGGGTCCTGAGTTGAAGATCTGAAGTGTGACTTTGGTGTCCCCAGCCTGCTGTGCTAGCCAGGTCTCTCCCTTCCCCCTCCCTTTTCTCCAAGGCTGGAGGCATGGTTGTTAATTAGCATATCCAGGAAGTAGATGGGCCAGAATTCCCTGTGTGAGGTTCACAGAGATTAGGCCTGGTGCCTGGGAAGCAGGTACCCGGATGTAGGTCAGTTTAGGCCTGTGTAAGCCCAGCCTTGGCTCTGAGGAGAATTAGGGCAGAGAGGGGTGCACCAGTGAAGATTACTACCTAGAGGCTGCGCCTAGATGTGTGGCAGGGTCCATTTTCATTCCCATATTACAGATCTTAGAAATGGAGGCTTGCAGATTCTTAGGGTTTTGTTTATGGTCACTTAAGTCTATAAGATCTGGGACTTGATGCCAGGTCTTTAAGTGTGTTGGGTTCCCTTCTGTAGAGTTAAAAGAGGACACCTAGCCGAGTGCCGGTGTTCATGACTGCAAACCTAGCTACTCAGGAGACTGAGATCTGAGGATCACAGTTAGAAGCCAACAGGGCAAGAAAGTCTGTGAGACTTATCTCCAATAAACTACCAAAAAAAAAGCCGAAATTGGAGCTGTGGCTCAAGTGGTAGAGCGCTAGCTTTGGGCTAAGAAGCTCATAGATAGCACCCTGGCCCTGAGTTCAAGCCCCAGGACTGGCACCAAACAAATCAAAATGGGGGGCAACCCATGGGATCAACCTTCCTCCATCCCAGGCCTCCTGCGCCCCCCTCAGCTCAAGTCTGGCCAAGATCCAACCCTGCCTGAGTGTCCATGAGCCAGGCTAAGCTTCAATATGGAGACCAGGCTCCGGCCCAAGAGGCCTCTGGAGACCAGCCTCCCCTGACCCCTCCTAGTGGTAACAGGGAGGAGGAGAAGAGGGAGGAGGAGGAGGAGGGAAAGAGCGCCCAAGCGTGCACGTAGGCGTATGTGCCCCCTTTCTTGGGCACCAGCCCAGGTCTTCGCATCTACTTGGCTGGAAGACAGAGTTCCATTTGGC
This sequence comes from Dipodomys ordii, assembly GCF_000151885.1. Taxonomy (NCBI): domain Eukaryota; kingdom Metazoa; phylum Chordata; class Mammalia; order Rodentia; family Heteromyidae; genus Dipodomys; species Dipodomys ordii. Next base: position 1,643,110 of record NW_012267227.1, read on the forward strand.
CCCAGTACAAACTCCCCAGTCACCAAACTGCCATCTTCATTTACTTAACGGTCTTTCTGGGCAGACCTGGCTGGGAGTCATTGTCATTTTCCAGTGAGGAGGGGGTTTCGCCCCAGGCCAGGCTTTGATCTTCCAGCAGCAGAAAAATCACCTCTTGCAGACAGTTTTCCCAAAAGGCTGTTAGCAGGGGATTGGGGAGGAGCATGTAAGGGGGTGGCTGTAACCATAGCCAACCAGCCCAGGCCCTAGCCCCAGTTTCACCCAGCCCAGTGCCTGTCTACCTCCAAACAAAGCTTCCAAATCCCCTTTGGCCTTTGCTTGGCCGGGAGGGGCTGACGCCCAGATTCTTCCTCTTTCTTCCCCTATCGTGCACCCTGCCCAGCCTGGGTACTGCTCAGCAGCCACCAGCTAAGCACTTCATAAAATCCCTTCTTCACATTTGATTTTGTACAAAGGCCAAGCCAGATTCACAGCGTTCAAACTGCAGCGTGATACTTACCCAGTGACCGCAGGCCATTGGCTTCGCCCCTCTCCAACTTCTGCAAAAGGGACCGGCGGCCCCAGCTTCCGCCCTTCTTGAAAGGAGTCCACAACATGATGTCTGCAAGGGCCTGACACAGTGTCCAGCCGTCATGGGCAGCTGTCATGACCACTTCCTCCAGGCAGGTGTTGTAGGTGAGGTTCATGACCAGGGCAGGTAAGACCCATGGAGGAGCTGAGGCTGCCCTGTGGCTTTGAGGAAATCACTTTGCTTTCAGTCCTTCTTGTAGGCCTAGCGGTTACTATAGCAATAAGTGGGCACAGGTGTCTTGCGATCAGACACTGCTGAGTCCATTGTAGGCCCAGATTTTTCGAGTTCCCCTCGTCTCCCCTCCCTTCCTCTCCCCCTCCTCTCCTCCCACCCCCTCCTCTTCTCAGCCAGTACTGGGGCTTGAACTCAAGGCCTGCACACTGTCACTTAGCTTTTTTTTTTTCCATGCTGCCATTCCCAAACACACACACACACACACACACACACACATGCAAGACATCCAGACTGGACTCCATCCCTCATCCCTGCACCCCAGGCCCCAGGGCTGGCTGCTAGCCCAACCTCAGGCCTTTCTTTCTCTGTAGGCCTCGCCCCCAGCTGGTTTTAATCCTTTGTGATTGGCACTCGCTGTCTGCCAGGGCTGGGGAAGGACATTTGGTGTGAGCCACTGGCCCTTCCATTGCTATTATCTGCCCGGGGACGCGGGGTCTGTAATCCAGCCCATTGATTCCAACCGCTTTTCTTCTTCTGCACACTCTCCTGGGTGTGCTGACCCCACGTGGATTTGCCCACAGCCAGCAGAGACAGAGGGGCCTTTTTACAAGTGGGCTGTGAGTGTTTGAGAGGCTTGTCCCTTCCAAAAGGCCAGAGAGAAGGGATTCATAAAGTGCTTCAGAAACCCAAACAAATACCTTGTGTTCCCCCAGCGTGGGGTTCTGGCTGGCTTCCTCGCACCTGACCACCCATTAATCTGCCTTTTAACTGGGTCTGCTTGTGGCTGAGGCACAAGGTTCCTGTCTCCAGGCCCAGCTGGGCTTCCTAACAAACTGGGTCAACCCTGCAGGGCCAGCTTTAGCAGCGAGCAGATAAGAGTCCTGCTTTCTCCAGCCTGCCTCCAACCCCAGGCTCCTGACCTTGTCGGGCAGTTTAAGTTGCAACCTGGGATTGAGAATAAAGTAACTACTGCTGCTGGCTAGCCAGAAGGTGGACAAAAAGACAGGATCTCTGTCCTGGCTTTTCTTTTAGTCCAGAAGATCTAGGAGGGGGGGGAGGATCAGACAAAAATCCTTGTAGGGTTTTGAAGTGGGGATTGAACTCAGGGCCCCCTTGCTTGGTAGGGCAAGTACTCTACTACCTCATTCAAATACCCAGTGCCCAAACAGAAATTTTCTCTTTCCCTCCCCTTCCCTCCATCTCTCCCTCCCTCCCTCCCTCCTTCCCTCCCTCCCTCCCTTCCTTCCTTCCTTCCTTTCTTCCTTCCTTTCTTCCTTCCTTTTTTCCTTCCTTCCTTCCTTCCTTCCTTCCTTCCTTTTTTTTCTGGTCCTGGGGCTTGAACTCAGGG
>NW_012267227.1:1645252-1660918 GCF_000151885.1 Dipodomys ordii
TTCCTTCCTTCCTTCCTTCCTTCCTTCCTTCCTTTTTTTTCTGGTCCTGGGGCTTGAACTCAGGGCCTGGGCACTGTCCCTCAACTTCTTTTGCTAAAGGCTAGTGCACGTTCACTTGAGCCACAGGGCCACTTCCAGTTTTCTGGTGGTTAATTGGAGATAAGAGTCTCATGGACTTTCTTCCCTGGGCTGGCTTCAAACCATATCCTCAGATCTCAGCTTCCTGAGTAGCTAGGATTACAGGAATGAGCCACTGGTGCCTGACTTTAAGTGTGTGTGTGTGTGTGTGTGTGTGTGTGTGTGTGTGTGTGTGTGTGTGCTCGCATGTGTACTAGTACTGGAAATTGAACTCAGGGCATTGGACTCTCACTTAGCTTTTTGTTGTTGTTATTATTGTTTGTTGTTTTGTTTTTGGCCAATCCTGGGGCTTGAACTCAGGGACTGGGCACTGTCCCTGAGCTTCTTTTGCTCGAAGATAGCACTCTACCACTTGAGCCTTAGCACCACTTCTAGCTTTTTCTGTTTTAGTGGTACTAAGGAATGGAACCCAGGGCTTCATGCATGCAAGGCACTCTGCCACTAAGCCACATTCCCAGTCATTACTTGGCTTTTGTTGTTGTTGTTTTTGGTGCTGGTCGTGGGGCTTGAACTCAAGTCTTAGGCACTATCCCTGAGCTTTTGTGCTGAAGGCTAGTGCTCTACCACAGCTACATTTCCAGGGGGGTTTTTTTGGTGATTAATTAGAGATCAGATGCTCACAGACTTTCTTGCCCAGGATGGCTTTGAACTTTGATCCTCCGATGTCAGCCTCTTGAATAGCTAGGATTACAGGTGTGAGCCACTGGCACCCAGCTTCACGTATCTTCTTTTGCTCAAACCTGGCACTCTACCATTTGAGCCACACCTGCACTACTGACCTTTAGGTGGTTAATTAGAGATCACAGGCTCATGGATTTTCCTGCCTGGGCTGGCTTTGAACCCTGATTGTCAGATCTCAGCCTCCTGAATAACGGGGATTACAGGGCTGTTTACAGGTGCCTGGCTGCTTTTGACTTCTTAAACCTACCTCCAGGACAGAGTCGACTGGGACAAGTCAGCAGATAGTTCCAGCATTTCTTCCACCCTGATGCCCCACTTTCTCTGGAGATTTCTCTGGGGAGGACCAAGGCCCTAATTTAATGTCATGAAAAGCCATGTTTCACCTCCCAGGCTTTAAGGGGGACTTTTGTTTTTACAAATGACAGAAATCTAGCCTGAGGATGAGGCAGACAGTGGAAAGACTGGCTATGTCACTGTACAGCTTCAGGCACAGCTGTATCAGGGGGATGTGGTTCCATCTTGCTATGTGTTGGCTTCATCCTCCATGGCTCTTTCCCCAAGTAACAGTGACTGCTTCAGCTTCCTATGTACCAGCCTAGTTGCTTGGTGGAGCACCCTGTATGCCTCACATTGCCATGGGCTTCAGCATCTCCTTGGTAAAGTGTGGAGAAACTCCTACCCGGCTGTTCTGCACAGGCCCAGACCTGAATCTCTCACCAAGCACCAGTGGCTCACGCCTGTAATCCTAGCTACTCAGGAGGCTGAGATCTGAGGATCATGGTTCAAAGCCAGCCCAGGCAGGAAAGTCCATGAGACTCTGATCGCCAACAAACCACCAAAGAGCCAGAAGCGGAGCTGTGATGCAATTGCTAGAGCACCAGCCTTAACCAACTAAAGCTAAGGGACAGAATCCAGGCCCTGAGTTCAAGCCCCACTAACTGGCACAAAATGAAAACACAGTCAAGACTCACACCCAGTTCTCTGTCCTCAACCTTCATGCTTGAAGCAGTGCCAGGAGCTGGCTGATGACAGCTGGGAGAGCTGAAGGGCCTGCCATTTTCTTCCTGCTCTCCAAGCTGCTCAGGTGGCTGCGGTGGGGGCCTGCCCTTGCTCCGGGGGAGGGGGAGGAGGACAAAATTGGCTGGAGCCCAGTACGCAGCCTGGCCATGTCTTGCCAATGAAATATTCATGATGGTTATTGAATCAGGTTTTATTGGAATAAAAATACACTTGCTGAATACATTTATTTCCCCTGGTTCCTTTCAACCCTCTCCCTTCCCAGAGTGATTTGATTTGGGGACCAGGGAAAGTTGTTTTTCCCCCCCTCCCACGCAAGTAAATTGCACTTAGGTCAGCAAAAGAAGGATGGAGTGAGACCAGAAAGAAGCTCTCTGGGGCTGTGAATGGCCCCAGGGACTGGGAGGCAGGGCGTAGCGTGGCATAAACCCTGTCTCCCATTTTGTCTGAACAGTCACAATTGGGTGCTCTCCCCCCACCCATGCCCCTCTTTTTCCCTGGCTTCAGGCCATAATCCAGGGGAAATACAGCTGGTTTTAGCCAGGTGCTCATGCCTGTAATCCCTGCTACTCAGGAGGCTGAGATCTGAGGATCGCATTTCGAAGCCAGCCCAGGTAGGAAAGTCTGTGAGATGCCTCTTTCCACTTAAGTAGCAGTAAACTGTAGGTGGAAATGTGGCTAACGTGGTAGAATGCCAACTTTGAATGAAAAAGCTAAAGGACAATGTCCACGCTGATCTTCCTTCTGCTTTAATCACAGTCTTTCTTCCTCCACCTACCTCTGTGTCGTTTTTCTCTCCATCTCCACAGGCCTCCATTTCTCTCTCTCCTTTTTTTTTTCCCAGTTGGTCCTGGGGCTTGAACTCTGGGCCTGGGCGCTGTCCCTCAGCTCTTCAGCTCAAGGCCAATGCTCTACCACTTGAGCCACAGCACCACTTCCGGTTTTCTGGTGGTGCATTGGAGATAAGAGTCTCATGGACTTTCCTGCCTGGGCTGGCTTTGAACTGTAATCCTCAGATCTCAGCCTCCTGAGTAGCTAGGATTACAGGCATGAGCCACTGGCTCCTGGCTCCATTTCTCTCTCTCTCTCTCTCTCTTTGCTTGACTTCTGGACCTGGGTGTTATCCCTCAGCTGAGTAGCTAGGATTACAGGCATGAGCCACTGATGCTTGGCCTGGCTTTCCATTTCTCCTTATTGTATAGAGTTCTCAGCCACTTTGGGGCCTCCTGCCCTCCAGATATTTTTGTGGCCTCAGAATCTCTTGGTTGTCTGTGATTGCCCAAGTGTCTGTCTGTGAAGGTCTCTTTGTGTGTGTGTGTGTGTGTGTGCGTGTGTGTGTGTGTGTGTGCGTGCGCACGCATGCATGTATGTGCCAGTCTTGGGGCTTGAACTCAGGGCCTGAGTGTTGTCCTTGAGTTTTTTTTTTTTCTTTACCTCTTGACTCCACTTCTGGCTGTGTAGATCCTAAAGGAAGAAATGGGCTCAGCTTACCGAAGAGCACAGTGAGTGGCAGTTACCATAGTTACCGCCACTCAGAGCATCCTGAGCATCCTTGGGTACCATCGGAGCCCACCAGCTGTAGACCAGGCCTGTATACCACAGTCTGGCTTCCCGGGACAGCTCCATTGCTCCCAGCCTGGCTGTTTATGATCATTGAATTGATCAAACACCCATGGCTGTGCTTCAATTCTCGGCTTAATTCAAGAAGGAAAAGAGAAGAAATAAAGAACCCCTGGTGGGCATCCCTATAATTAGGAAGTTTGGCTTTTCCCTGAGTCGGGGACATCTGTAAGGGGTCTCCCCATGTTAGGGGTGTCAGGGAGGAGAGAACTCCTCCCCCTGCCCAACCCCAGATCCCCCTTGGAAGTACTTCTGGTCTCTCTAGGCTTCCCTTCCCTTCTACACAGGGAGCAGATAATTAAACCAGAGTAATGAAGATTCCTTCACTGCTCATTCCTACGTGTTGGAAGTGACTTTACATTCCTGTACAAAAGGGAGAGAATGAAAAAAAACATTGGGAGTATGTGAGGAGTAAGTAAAAGCTTAAATACTTGGCTGGGGCTTTCTGTGTACTAGACATGCTTTTGAGTCATTTTACAAATAATAACTCATTTAAACTTGTGGTTTTGAAGGTGATACTCGGCTGTCAGCTTGGATTTGTAGCTGGCGGCTTTGTAAAAGAAGGCAGCCAGGATCAGACACAATGTGTCAATGTTGCAGGTTGTCAAGGGCGTTGCTAAGCCGAGTTGCTCTGTTTAAATGTTGTTTAACTCTTTGCTTCCAGGAGAAGACATTTGGATAGGTAGGAAGGAGATGGTTCTTTGTACCGACAAGGCTGAGCCCAATACTCTGGTCATTGGTGGCCCACACCTGTCATCCTAGCTACTCAGGAGGCTGAGATCTGAGCATCTTGGTTTGAAGTCATCCTGGGCAGAAAAGTCTGTGAGACTCTTATCTCCAAAACAAAAAGCCAGAAGTGGAGCTGTGGTCTAAGTGGTAAAGCCACCAGCATTTAGCCAAAAAACACTATGACAGTTCAAGACCCAGTAGTGGTACCACACAGGCACACAGAATTCACTGGATTAAAACAATTATTATATCAATAAGCTCCAAATTCTTTGCCCTGCCTCATTCTGTGCTTTAATACTAGAAATGTGGAAGAGCTAGCCTCTCTCTTTTAAATTTTTTATTGTTATTATAAAGGTGATGTGCAGAGAGCTTATAGTTATGTAAGTCAGGTAAAGAGTATATTTTCTTTTTTTTTTTTGTCAGTTGTGGGGCTTGAACTCTCGGCCTGGGTGCTGTCCCTCAGCTCTTCAGCTCAAGGCGAGTGTTCTACCACTTGAGCCACAGCACCACTTCCAGCTTTTTCTGCTTATGTGGTGCTGAGGAATCGAACCCAGAGCCTCATGCATGCGAGGCAAGCATTCTACCACTGAGCCACCTTCCCAGCCCCATCCATTAGGAGTTTTTACAGCTGGGCAGTGGTGGCTCACACCTGTAATCCTAGCTGATACTCAGGAGGCTGAGATCTGAGGATCGTGGTTTGAAGCCAGCCTGGGCCAATAAACTACCAGAAAGAAAGAAGGAAGGAAGGAAGGAAAAGAGGAAGGAAGGAAGGGAAAAAGGAAGGAAGGAAGGAAGGAAGGAAGGAAGGAAGGAAGGAAGGAAGGAAGGCCCTGAGTCCAAACCCCAGGACTGCTGTGTGCATGCACACACACCCCCACCCCCCCACCCCAGAACTGGCGATTTCTAAGTTTCTAAAAGCTACCTGATGGATCTAGTAGCGTGCTCTAGTGGGGGGACACAGGGCCTGCGGTGTAGGCCCTGCGGTCTGGTCCCCAGACACTTGTCTGTACAGATCTCTTGTGCAGATCTCTTCCCAACTCGGTGTAACCACTCCATGTCAGTGGCTTGAACCCCTTACGGTAGTGGCAGGAGTTACACCATGGGAATGGGCAGACACTACCGATCCAGACTTGAGCTGGTCGCTGGGCACTTACTATCACAGCTGGTAACTGGAAGTGTTTGATGTGCAACCATGCTCTTTGTACATGATCCTGAGGTGATTGGCTGTTGCTCAAAGGGCTGTCAACCTTTATTTCTTCCCTGACTAACACAGGTGCAGGTGTCGTAATGCTGAAGGCAATCCACAAAGGAAGAAGAGGAGAATTCCAGCTGTTCTTACTCATTTTTCTTCCTAGAAATTGGAAGGGAGGGTTTGTGGGGAGAGGAGACCATGATGCTTTCTGTTCTTGGAAGATGTATTTTCCCAGCATGCTTGTGGAGACATATAAACTGACAGGCACACCCCCCTCCCCCACCCCTTATTTTCATCGGTTGTAGGGCTTGAACTCGGGGCCTGGGCGCTGTCTCTGAGCCCTTTTGCTCAAGGCTAGCACTTTGGGCCACAGGTCCACTTCCGGTTTCCTGGTGCCCTTCACTCTCAGGGACCAAAGTTCAGCTTGTCATATGAACCCTCACCCCTGCTCCATGATCTGGCCCAGCCTCCCTCTCCGGAGCCATCAGTGGCCAAACTGAAGTGTTCTTACTCATTCCCTCTACTTTGCTAATTCTGTACAGTTCAGAGTTTCACTCTTCTGTGCATTGGCCGGGGGTCCTCTGAGAAGGGCCCAACCTATGGCACCGTGGGTGCCCCAATCTCCCTATTTCCTGCTTTTCAAAGAGGCCCAAATCAGTGTCCCTCATTTCCTCAGGCGCACCTCCTTGATCCCTAGCTCTGCCATCTGGTCCAGGATGTGAGGAGCCAGCCCAGAAAAGGTGGTCAGGAAATAGGGGCTCCCTCTGGACCATCCCTCCCCGCAGGACTCAGAATTACAGATGTGTCACAGAAAGTACCATGGTAAACAAATACCTGGAAATGGAAACATGGTATTTAATGTATGTATGGGAAAATGGAATCAGGTGACCAGAGGGGGCGGGCGGGGTTGGGAGAGATGGAGAATGTTGGGAAGGGTGGCATCGATCAGGATGCATTGAACTCCTAAATTGCTATGTTGAATCGAAACCCCCTTGTACAACTCCATCAAGGTAATTTTTAAAAGGAAAAAAAAATAGCCAGACGCTGGTGGCTCACGCCTGTCATCCTAGCTACTCAGGAGGCTGAGATCTGAGGATCCAACTTTGAAGCCAGTCTAGGCAGGAAAGCCCATGAGACTCCTATCTCCAATTAACCACCAAAGAGTTGGAGTTGTGGCTTAAGTGATAGAGTGCTAGCCTTGAGGGGACAAAAAAAAAAAAAAAAGCTCAGGGAAAATGCCCAGGCCCTGAGTTCAAGCCCCAGGACCAGCACCCAAAAAAAAAAAAAAAAAAACAGAAGGAAAAAGTTAGATAATAAAAAGGGAGGCCTGTTTCTCAAGACCAGGGAGGAAGATGCCCGGAGACAAGCACAGAGCCAGGGGAAAGGAGGTGAAGACCAGACCAGGGCCATCTCACCCTGGCCGCCGTCAAGTGTCCCCGCTTCGTGATGATCCCCATAGTATGGGACAGAGCTGTGTCTCTAACCTCCTCTTCCTCGGCTCAGCCTCCCCGTGGGTGGAAAAAGGCATGGGACGCCAAAGACCAACATTTCAGTTCTAGCTACCTGCTTCTTCTTGGGCCTCGGTTTGTTTATCTGCAAAATGGCAAGGCAAGAGAGGAGAATCCCTTAGGGACTTTTTGTCTACAAGGAAATGACAGTAAATGGGGTAAAGGCGCTCATGCCTGTAATCCTAGGTATTCGGGCCCCCAAATGACCCTGAATCAAAACCCTAGGAAGGCCAGAAAAAGAACACAGGAAGATGGGAATGACTCCCCCCCCCCCCCCCCCATGGATCTATAACAGCCGATTCTAAACCCATGCTCAGGCCTGCTGAAGGGTATTTTCTGCACAGACCCCGTGCACCGGGACTGCCATTCCAGGGCTCCCAGATGCAGCACTGCCACCTAGTGGCCTTGGAGGTGGTGGCCGCTGGGTGGGTGCTGGAGGGGTGGCAGAACTCTTCCAGGGCCCAGTTTAGGTCTCTTAGCATCAGGGGGCTGACAGCCGCATCTGCCCTCCGTGTGTTTTCTTATTTGTTCCCAGCAGGAAATCGATGGTGTCAGAAACTGTGGGATAACTCTGCAGCCCCAATCAATAGACCCTGATTAATTCAGTCATGGCCGTTGGGTAAATTTGCTGCATCATAATTAGAATTATTAATTAAAAATAGGAAATCGATTGACACAAATTAAGCAAAAGAGGAGTCAGCTGGACCGCTTTGACATTGCTGGGACAGGATTTGAGGACATTCGTGCTAAACTCTAGCTTAGTGGGGGGGTCTGCTGTTCTCCTCCCCCACAAAAACCACCAGGGCTCCCCCACACTGAGAACTAGCCCTCAGGGTCTGGTACTAACAGAGGGGGCAGAGAGTGTCAGAGTTGGAAGTTCCCAGAAACCTTTGACCATTACTTTGTGTGTGTGTGTGTGTGTGTGTGTGTGTATGCATGCATGCATATGTATATGCATGCATATGTGCATGCATATGTGTGTGCATGCATGTGTGTGTAAGTATGCATGCCAGTCCTGGGGCCTGGGCCCTGTCTCTCAGCTTTTCTGTGCAAGCCTGGCATTCTACCGCTTGAGCCACAGCTCTACTTCCAGCTTTTTGCTGGTTAATTGAAGACCAGACTTCTGAGTAGCTAGGATTATAGGAAAGACACCTCCAACCCCTGGCTTCCCCTTTATTTTTTATAACTGAACAAAGAGGGGTTTTCTTTTTTATTTTAAGAGGGGTTTTCTTTTAATGCATTCGTTTCTTCTCATTATTTTCCCTTCTCTCTCTTCACCAGCAAACCTTCCTTTATCATCATAATGTCTGCATAGGTATGTGACTGTGTGTCTTTCCCCCTCCCCCCTTAACAGCGGGGCATAATCATTCTTTCATTTGCTATATAATTACCTTTTTAATGGCTGCATAATATTCTGTGGAGATGTCATAATCGGCCTAGGCAGTTCCCCGCTGTTGGCCATTTAGGCTGATTGAAGAGGACAAGAATGATGATTGCTGCTTGCATTCACTAGAACTCTCCCCTCCCTATTCACATACATAGTTTCCTGTGACCCAGCACTCTTATTAACCCCTCCTGATGAGGAAACTCCAAGGGGGTGACTTGTCCCTGTGACCTGTGCAGAGTCATATGAAGCTTGTGGGAGGTGGGTCGTATCATACGCTCTGGCTCTGGAGTGGGTTGTATGGGGCTCAAGTGTATACATAAGCAGGTGGTCGCACATCGCCTCCCATATTCTTTTCCAGGTTGGTTTCTCTTTTCCAAATGTCATTTTTCACACACGAGGAAATGAGAGTCTTTGGGTGGGGGTGGGGGCTGAAGAAATTTGGCCCAAGTCCTCCAGTGGGGCAGTGACCCACCCACCAACTTCCTCCTCAGTCCCCTCTCTCCTCGTGTGTCCTCAGAGGTCACCTCTCAGCACGGCAATCCCTGAGAACATCTGTCCCCAGCTGGTTGCAGGGGTTGAAGCCATGAGAAGAACAGAAGCACCTGCCCTGCCTGGCATGCCTATACCATTCCTGCCAGCACCCCCCTTTACACGCACTGCACCCCCATATGGTACCAGGGAGCCCTGCCTTCCCCTGCCACCCTTCCCACTGCCATACCTGTCCTAAACCAGGAGCTAGAGGTTCACGCCTGTAATCCTAGCTACAGAGGTGGCCGAGATATGAGGATCGCAGTTTGAAGCCAGATCAAGAGACACTTATCCCCAATTAATCATCAAAAAGCCAGAAATGGAGCTGTGAGTCAAGTGGTAGAGCACTAGCCTTGAGTGAAAAAAGCCAAGCAAGAATATCAGGCCCTGAGTTCAAGTCCCAGTATTGGCGCACACACACACACACACACACACACACACACACACACACACACACACACCAGCCGTCTGCGAACATCCATGTAGTTGTTTTTCTCAGTCTTCCACTGAGATGAAGGAACACACTCTCCCCACAGACTGGACCCCAATTCCGTGGATGGCGGTTCATGGTCCTGGAGCCCCATTCTTTCTCCTCTGTTTGGAAACACGTTTGGGCATGCGCGCGCCAGCGGGAATTTACACGCTTACACCACTTCTGCCATTTAGCAGGAAAATAAATTATTCGCCCGTGTGGCACTACATTAATAGCAAATCATTTGTGACAAACTTTACAGTCTATTGTGTTTGGTGGATAATAGTAATAATGATAATAACGAAATTACACACAGCCGCGGCCAAGAGCACTTAGGCTAAAACTATAGATTGTTCCACACTGGCACCTCAAATTATTTTCTAAAATAACTAGAGATGTGTACCAAGTCTTTCAAGCCTTCCCTCCCCCCTCCCCTCTTTGTTTAGAAAAATCAAACGTGACCAGCATTCTTTCTGGGCCCCAGTAATCCTGCTTCTGCTTTGGAACTGCCGACTTCCACCATGGGACAGAATCCGGCGGAACGTGGTACCCAGCCTTAGACCTGGGCCTGTCCAGCAATTCACCTACCCTACTCCATGTCCATCCTCTTCTTACCTCTTTCGGCATCCAATCCCTCACCATGCTCTGTCTTTGGATATTGAGCTTCTTGGTCCTCAGTGACCATGAGGAAGTATTGTTCAAGGATTGATGAGTGTGTATGTGCGCACACACACACACACACACACACACACACACACACCAGTCCTGGGCTTGAAATCGGAGCCTGCGCACTGTCCCTGAGCTTTTTTGTTCAAGTCTGGCACGCTAGCACTTGAGCCACAGCTCTACTTCCGGCTTTTGGGTAAGCACTTAATTAGAAATAAGAGTCTCGTGGATTTCCCTGCTTGAGCTGGCTTTGAACCACGATCCTCTGATCTCAGCCTCCTGATTAGCATGACAGGCGTGAGCTACCGGCGCCCAGCAGGATTTCTCTTTCTTCCGCTGGGAATTTACAATACTTGTGTGCTGTTTAAAAAATAAATAAATAAAGTTAGTTTGAAGTGTTCTTTAACCAACTTAATTACTGTGAGTCTCTTTCCAAAAGATCGTTCCAGCTAGTGGAATATTAATCTGTAATTCAAAGAGTCCCCAGGTGCAGATTGCAAGATCACGTACACGCAAATAATTAAGACCATGAGCAGAGAGACTCCAAAGAGCCAGGGGTTTCCTCAAAGAATCCAGGAGCGAAAACCACTCAGGAGCTTCAGGTTCTAGGGGCGGCTTTCCTGCCAGCCTTCTAGCTCTCCAGGCACGCTGGGCCGGGCTGGAAATTCAGGTTCTGATGTTTTATGAGGTCAGGATGACAGTAGGAAAGCACTGGTCTGAGAGTCCAGAAACCTGGTTTACAGCCCCAGTAATGGACCTTGTGCAAGTCACACTCCTCCACACACAACAGCATCCTTATCTATAAAAAAAAATGGAAGCTAGCTAGGTACCAGTGGTCACACCTGTAATCCTAGCTACTCAGAAGGCTGAGAACCTAGGATCGAGGTTCGAAGCCAGCCCAGGCTGGAAGTTTCAGGAGACTCTTTATCTCCAATTAAGCAGCAAAAAGCCAGAACTGGGGTGGCTTAGGTGGTAAAGTACTAGCCTTGAATGAAAAAGCTTAGGGATAGGGCAGAGCTCTGAGTTCAAGCCCTAGCAAGAAGGAAAGGAAGGGAGAGGAGAGGGAAAGGAGAAGAGGAGAGGGGAGGAGGGTGGGGAGGAGAAGAAAGCCTCCAAGCAGGCTGGCACAACACATGTGTCAGAGTGCACCCTGTATGAAAAGGGGGAGGTGGCACCCCTTTCTCCCCAGAAAGCAGTTTCCTGGAGACCAGGCAGGCTGGGCTCCCTCCCAGCCCCAGCGCGCTCGCTTGCTGCTTCGGTCTTTTTTTTTTTTTTTTTTTACAAAGAGCTTTTATATACAGGTCATTTAATGTCGCTCAGATATCTTATTCCTGGGATATAGACTGGAACAAAAGGCAGAATGACAACAGCCATTAATTTTCCTGTCCAGGATGCCAGCAACAGACAGAGCGAGGCCAGAACCAAGATGCTCAGCAAAGTGCCAAGACTAGAAATGCGCAGCCGGCCTGCGCGCGCGGCTCAACCACACATTGTGGGACGTGTGTGTGTGTGTGTGTGTCTGTCTGTCTGTCTGTCTGTCTGTCTGTCTGTCTTTCCTCTGACTGTTTGGCCTTTCCAGTCAGAGATGAAATGGAAAAGAATAGTGTGTGTGTGTGTGTGTTTGACGGCCCCATCCCTCTCCTAGAACTCTAGACCAGTGTGGGCCCACAGCATTCATTAGGGAAAGGCCCGGTGCTTGGGGACCTAGAGCTGGAGGTGACCAAGTCCCATCCTTTATTTTAGAAGTGTGGAAGCCAAGGAGAGTCATGCGCTCTACAGGGCACCCATTTTGGAAACTACAGCCCCATCTCTTGCCTTCCACACCATATCTCTGTATTGTCCCATGGGCTTCTTTCCTCTTTTTTTTTTTTTTGGTTGGAGACTACAACTCCAACTCAGTACCTGATGCTTTTGCTGATTGGCTAGTGCTCTACCAACTGAGCCACGCCTCCAACTCCCCCACCTCCACCCCCTTCTCTCAGAGGGAAAAACAAATTCTATGTGCAGAGCATTTCCCAGTCACCTATGAACGTCTCCATTCTGTAAATGCTAACGTACAGAAAGATTCCAGAATGCAAGGTGCCAGTGACTCATGCCTTTAATCCTAGCTACTCAGGTGGCTGAGATCTGTGAGGATCAGAGTTCAAAAACACCCGGGGCAGAAAAATTCATGAGACTCTTTATTTCTAAGTACCTAGCCAAAAGCTGTAAATGGAACTGTGGCTCAGGTGGTAGAGAATCAGCCTTATGCAAAAACAAAACAAAACAAAAGCTAAAGGAGAATACATGACCTTGAGTTCAAGTCCCAGTACTAAGCACCGAAAGGAAGGAAGGAAGGAAGGAAGGATGTTAGGTTAAAAATCAACAAGTGTTAGTGCCACAAGTAGACTACCTTCTTGCCACTTGTTTGTGTTGGACTCCATCCTTATGGGCAGGTTTTAATATATTTATTTTTCACTAGAGAAAACAGTTGAGGGCTGGGAATGTGGCTTAGTGGTAGAGTGCTTGCCTAGCATGCATGAAGCCCTGGGTTTGATTCCTCAGTACCACATACACAGAAAAAGCCAGAAGTGGTGCTGTGGCTCAAGTGGTAGAGTGCTAGCCTTGAGCAAAGAGAGGCTCAGGGACAGAGCCATGGCCCTGAATTCAAACCCCAGGACTGGCAAAAAGAAAAAAAAAAAAGGAAGAAAGAAAAGCATATAGTTGGGGAAGTGAAATGACCGTCCCAAGGTCGACCAGCTAGTCAGTGGGTAGATTGGGCTTGAGCCCAGCTGCAGTTCACCACGTGAACAGGTGAATGGCTGGACAGGACCAAAGATGGACTCTGACATTTAGCCTGCCTTTTGTTTGTTTGTTTATGTGCTGGTAGCTAGAATTCAGGGCCACAATGCTTCTCCCTTGGCTTTTTTGCTCAAGGCTGATGCTCTACCACTTGAGCTTTTTGTTATTCAAATAGAGATAAGAGTCTTACAGACTTTGCTGCCCAGGCTGGCTTTAAACCATGATCCTCAGCTCACAGCAGCTAGGATTACAGGTGTGAGCTACTAGCACCCAGCTCTTCCCTTTAAACTGGTGAGTGGCCCCATCTCCTGACTCTGAATCTGCCCCCAGCTCAATGAGGCCAACCACAGCATGCCATCCTTCCTGCTGCCCACCTCCACGTGGAAAGCCTGTGGTGTTACAAAAGTCACCAAACACCATCTGCAAAAATGTTCATTTACCCACAGGGAAGCCAAGTGGACCTTTTCCCTGAGCATGTGCTCGTGGATTCATTCAGCTTAACATATGCTCAGCATCTTCCTTGCGCCCCACCCTGAGAAATCATGCCACTCCCTTTTACTAGAGCAGAAGTCATGCTAGTATTACCCAGTAATGATATTGCACTTACTGGGTGTGTGTGTGTGTGTGAGAGAGAGAGAGAGAGAGAGAGAGAGAGAGAGAGAGATGATCCTTGGGCTTGAACTCAGGGCCTGGGTACATCCCTGGGCTGTTCTACTCAAGGTTAGCACTGTACCACTTGAGCTAAGGCTCCACTTTTGGCCCTGTTTTTGGTCTGTCATGTGTCTTGAACTCTGGGCCCACTTGAGCCCCAGCACCACTTCCAGTTTTCTGGTGGTTTATTGGAGATGAGTCTCATGGACTACTTTCCTGCCCAGGCTGGCTTTGAACCGTGAGCCTCACATCTCAGCCTCTTGAGTAGCTAGGATTACAGGCGCGAGCCTCCAGTGCCTGGCACTTTTGGCCTTTTCATGGTTAATTGGAAATGTCTCAAGGACTTTCCTGTCCAGGCTTGGTTCAAACCACAATCCTCAAATCTTAGCCTCCTGAGTAGATAGAATTACAGGCATGAGCCACTGATACCAGGCCTTTTTTGTGTGTTTGTGGGGGAGGACGGGGGGGGGGGGAAGGATGAGGCGGGGGGGGGGGAGCTGGAACACTTAACAAGAGGCAGAGGTGGGGGGCAGTCAGGCAAATGCCAGGCTCAGTATATGAAGGTGTCTTACTGTAATTTTGATCACTGAAATGTCCCAGGAAATAAGTATTTGTTTGTATCTTAGACACAAAGGGAAAGAAGCCGGGCATTGGTGGCTCACATCTGTAAGCCTTGAGCACAAAGAGGCTCAGGGACAGCGCCAGGCCCTGAGTTCAAGCCCCACAACTGACAAATACACACAAACAAAAACAAAACCACCAAGTCTCGAAGGCTTGCTTTCTTGGTGGACCTTTTGTGCATTATCTTCTAGTGAATTTTATTCCAGTTTTTGTTTGGGGCTGGGACATGAGTTGATTGGCATTCGTGTCTTTAAATCTTGTGCATCTATCTTTTTAGCTCTCTACTACAGAGTCCACAAAAATCAATCCACCAGAAAAGCCACAGCTGGAATAATTCCTGGGCTTACCTACATTCCACATGACAGATCTGAGTCATGGTCAGGGTTACTGAATAAAAAGAGAAATCAAGCTGGGTACTGGTGGCTCACACCTGTAATCCTAGCTACTCAGGAGGCTGAGATCTGAGGATTGTGGTTCAAAGCCAGCCTGGGCAGGAAAGTCCATGAGACTCTTCAGTTAACAGCCAGAAAACCGGAAGTGGCGCTATGGCTCCAGTGGTAGAGCACTCACCTTGAGTTGAAGAGTTGAGGGATAGCACGCAGGCCCAGAGTTCAAGCCCCACAACTGACCCCTTCCACCCCCAAATAAAAGATGCTCAGTGACTGCACCTGGGCCCTGAGTTCAAGACCCAGGATTGGCACAGAGGGGGCGGGGAATCAAATTGATGAGCCTGGATGGAAAGTAATCTAGCATGAGACTGTAAAGGGGGAGTAAGGGTCAGGGCCAGGGTGCTCAGGGACTTGAACCTGTGGAGCTCAAGGCAGAGCAATAGGTAGGCAGGGACCATATACCTAAGGTTGCTCACTGGGAAAAGTCACTCTGGAATTAGGCAGAGGAGGGATGGAGGCAGGCTAGTGTGCGGCTCTGCTTGGAAGCTCATTAGAACCATCTGCAACTTCCCATGGTTCCTCTCAGCGCTGTGGGACTTGGGGGGCAGATTGCAGCAACTCCTAGGCCCCTGCAGCTTCTCCTGGATCAGGCCCAGCCCACCCCTTAGACCACACCTGCCACCCTTGGGGGCAGAACATCTGTTTGTGTGAGTCTTGAGCAGATAAGAGGGGGCGCTCTAGAGCCTGCCAGAGAAGGCCAGGCATTCTGGATGATGGCTTTCTGGCTCAGCTCTGTTTCAGGGCAGATGCAGCAGTAGAGACAGCCCTGTGCCAGCCCCCCAATCCCTTCCCCCACATCATCATGTGCCTGGAAATCATCGCTTTCCCTTTCTGAGTCTTTGCTTCACCTTCAAGGGGAAAATGGGATATGCTGATCACGGAGGGGCCTGTGCTTCTAATGCTTTATACTTAGGTCCTCCTCTTCACCCTCTGCCAGTCATCTCTGGGACTGTTGTGTGAAGTGTGGGTACGAGTGTGTGGGTGTGTGCACGCATGCGTGTGCATGCCGTTACTGGGGCCTGGATGCTTTCTTTTAGCTTTTTCACTCCAGGCTGGTGCTCTACGACTTGAGCCACAGCTCCAGTCCTGGCATTTTGGTGATTCATTTGCAGATAAGAGTCTCCTGGGGGAGGCTGGGAAGGTGGCTCAGTGGTAGAGTGCTTGCCTTGCATGCCTGAGGCCCTGGGTTCGATTCCTCAGCACCACATAAGCAAAAAGAAAAAAGC
>NW_012267227.1:1660968-1665839 GCF_000151885.1 Dipodomys ordii
ACCACATAAGCAAAAAGAAAAAAGCCAGAAGTGGTGCTGTGGCTCAAGTGGTAGAGCACTAGCCTTGAGCTGAAGAGCTGAGGGACAGCACCGAGGCCCAGAGTTCAGGCCCCACAACCGGACCCCCCCCAAAAAAAAGAGTCTTATGGGCTTTTCTTCCCAGATGTCTTTGAACCATGATCCTCAGGTCTTAGTCTCCTGAGTAGGAAGGATTACAAGTGTGAGTCATGAGTACCCAGCTATCTCTGGGACGCTTTAATTCTAAGGTCTATAAATCGTCTGCTCTGCTCATAATTGCTACAATTAATTGTGTCTTTTTTCATGTGTTTGGCTCTGAACTAAGTACTAATGTAATTTTATTTCCTTACAACAACTGTCCAGCCAGATGTGTGGTGTGGTGTGTGTGTGTGTGTGTGTGTGTGTCTGTGTGTGTCTGTGTGTGTCTGTGTGTGTCCGTGTGTATGTGTGTTCATACTGGGGACTGAATTCAGGCCTTGGGCACTGTCACATCGCTCTTTGTTTGTTTTGTTTGTAATTTTGCCAGTCCTGGGGTTTAAACTCAGGGCCTAGGTTCTGTCCCTTAGCCTCTCTGTGCTCAAGGCTAGCACTCTACCACTTGAGCCACAGCATAACTTCTGGCTTTTTCTGTTTATGTGGTACTGAGGAATCGAATCCAAGGCTTCATGCATGCTAGAAAGTACTCTGCCACTAAGCCACATTCCCAGCCCTGTCACATGGCTTTTTGTTCAAGGCTGGCACTTTACCACTTGAACCACACCTTGCTTCTGGCTTTTTGGTGGTTAATTGGAGTTAAGGGTCTCTCACAAGCTTGGCTTTGACCCACAATCTTCAGTTTTCAGCTTCCTGAATAACTAGAAGTATAGATGTGAGACACCAGCATCCTAGAAAGGGCTATTTCTTTTTTTTTACAGGTGTGTGGGGGGGAACTGAGGCACAGAAAATTCTAATAACTCACCCAAAGTGACTCTGAAGAACCAAGATCTGCAATTCTGTCTTTGGGTCTTTCTAGCCTTCAGTGCATTTCTACACCTTAATCAATGCTTTGCCCAACTTCAGTTTGGGCTTGGTGCCATGGGAGCACCTTCCAAATTTTCCTTGGCTCACATGAGAGGAAAAACAAATCTGGGCCCCCCCCCTGAGCTTTGTGGGTGACCAGAGCCATTCTGGAAAGCCCTGTGGAGGAGTCTGCCCACTCCCTTGTTTGCTCATTTTAGTAAGAACTATCTCTCTCCTGAGCCTGAATGATGACAGGTAGCCAGCTAGAACTAACGACAGTGTTAACTTTTTTCTTGAAATCCTCCCAGGTTCCCTAGCTAGAGACAGCGTGAGCCATGAGCTCATTAAGTACCAGAAGCTGGTCTTCCAGCCGCCCAGATACGTACCAGAAAATCTGATCGGCTGCTTTTCCATCTCCAACAACTGGATTGCAAGTCCCCATTCCACTCCCCCTCTTTCTAGGTATCCAATTAGCCGCCAAGTAGGTATCCAGGCGTTACCCGCCCCCTATCCCCAGCCAGCCCCCTGCCAGAGGATAAAGAGAGGACCACAGTGCTCCAGACCAGGTTCAAAGGCATTGTGCCTGGGTTTATCCCGGCTCCCTTCTGGGAGACATGGATTCCTTTGAAAGTGAAATATTAAAAAAAAAAAAAAAAGGAAAAGAAAACCCCACACATGGGGGGAGGCCCACCTGGGACCCCATTTAATTGAATCACCCAGTTTAGAGGGCTGCCTGCCTCTTCTATGTCCCCGTCTGCCAGTCTAGGCAGCCCAAACCTGCCCACCAGCCCCCCCAGGGACCAAACCACTTTGGGAGGGAGAAGAAAGAGCTGGGTGGGCCAGGGGAGAGAGGTGAAGGAAGAAAGAGACAGCAAGCAGGAGACTGAGAGGAGGAGGGAGACACACCAGCAGCAGCAGCAGCTTCTGAGTCTCCTGTCTTCTCAGTGCACGACTGAGCTTTAGAATGACAATCACCTTTGTAGTCCGCCAGCCTCCTGGGAAGGCTGGTGGTGACAGCATCTTCCCCTGGGCCCTGGTCTTCTGGGGCCGGAGGGGATCCCAGTTTTTTTCTAGGCTGAGGAGGTACACTTCCTTGTTTAATTTCTAAGCATCCATCTCTGTGATACCAGCTCCTCAGAATTGCTCTGTACAGATAGATGCTCAGGTTGGAAAGGTAGAGAAACTTTTATGGAAATACAGGGGTGAGTTTGGGGGCTCCAGGGAGCCTCTCTTACATTCATATACACAGCTATTTTTTGTGTGTGTATATACATGGTCCTGAGGCTTGAACGCACAGCCTGGACACTGTTTCTGAGCTTTTGTGTTCAAGGCTAGCGCTCTGCCACTCGAGCCACAGCTCTACTTCTAAGCTTTTTGTTTTGTTTTGGGGGGTTTTTTTGGTGGTTAACTGGGGGTAAGAGTTTCATGGACTTTCCTGCCCAGGCTGACTTTGAACCTGTATCCTCAGATCTCAGCCTCCTGGGCAGTTAGGATTCCAGGTGTGAGTCACCAACACCTGGCTCTCCTAGCCTTCTAGTGTGATTTATCCTTTATCTTTTGTCATGTGTCTGATCCCTTTTAGGGGAATGGGTTTGTTTCTCTACCAATTAAAGAAGGAAAAGGCAGGAACGTGTTTAGAGCAGAGCAACTTTATTTGAGAGCAGAAGTTTAGAGTCTGCTCAGGGAAGGGCCTCAGATCTGAAGATCCCATGGGTTCTGCCTAGAGCTGGGTTATTACAGTGATTGCTTGATGACTTTTCATTGGTTGAGCAGGCACCCCAGGGTATTATGGGAAGAAGAAGCACCTCGATGGGGCCCATATTATTTGCCATATGTTATGTCCACCACTACTAACAATTCCTTTTTCTTTCCTTCATGTTGTTCTAACATCTCTACCCCAAGTTATAAGGACCTGAGGGCAGAAACAATACAATTAGTATCCATTTTATCCTAGCTATGCTAATCATTTGTCTTTTTTTTCTTCCTTTTTGTGTGTGTGTGTGTGCCAGTATCCAGGCTTGAACTCAAGTCCTTGCGTTCTTGCTTGACTTTTTTTCCACTCAAGGCTGGCACTCTACCACTTGAGCCACACTTTCAGTTCTGGCTTTTTTTGGGGGGGGGTAATTAGAGATCAGAGTTTCACAGACTTACCTGCATGGACTACTTTTGAACTGGGATCCTCAGATCTCCACCTCCCGAGAAGCTAATATTACAGGCATGAGCCACCAGATCTAAGTGAAGTTCATTCCATTCCCTCTGAGGGCCCAAACCCCTCAGAGCTCAGGAGATTCCAGAAGCATTAAATGTGGATGTCCTGTTTAATGAAGCTGCTCCAGGCAGCAAGCCAGAAATCCCAAGGGTTATTAACCCCACCTCCAGCTGGAGCACTGTCCTGTTCCTGGCTGACTGGTGCAATGGGCCTCCCCCCCCCCCCGCCTTTAGTGATGGCGTACACAGAATCTAGGAATCATAAATAAGGAAGGGAGCTATATTTAGCAAGGGCCTCGCCTCTCCTAAAGAGGAGCTCTGTCATTTGTGAGGTCCTGGTTTGTGTTCAAGTGTCAGCATCTTTTTGGAGTCACCTGGATGCCAAGGAGCCTGCAAGAAGCCTGCCCTGTGGGGCTGCTTCCCTCTCCACAGCCTGCCCTCTGTGTTGGTCCTGCCACCACCCCCCCCCAGCCCTGCGCCCCCAGGCAGTTCTTTGGATCTAGGCATGCTAGGAGCAAACCTGAGACACAAAAGGACTGGGGCTTGTTTTTAGTCCTTCCCTGCTTCCTTCCCTCCCCTCCCCTCTCTCTCTGCTGTCCCCCCTCCCCCTCTTCCTCCTCCTGTCCTTCCTTCCCTTCCTCCTCCTCCTCCCCGCTTCTCTATTTTTCACTCTATCAGTTCTGGGGCTTGAACTCAGGTCTGTGCACTGTCCCTGAGCTTTTACTGCTCAAGGCTAGCACTCTACCACTTTGACCCCAGCACCATTTCCAGTTTTCTGGTGGTTACTTAGATATAAGAGTCTCACAGATTTTCCTGCCCAGGCTGGCTTCAAACCACAGTCCTCAGATCTCAGCCTCCTGAGTAGCTAGGATTACAGGCATGAGCCACCAGCATCCAGCCTTGATAATGTTTCATTAACTGAATGAACAAATAAATGATGAGCTGACCAGACCTCCCTGGCTGCCATAGATCTCAGGAGCAGCCAGATCCCGTCCTTGGATAATAACTCTCAGGAGACAGGCTGGCCATTTGTCACTCACCCTCGAGCCTTTTCTCCGGGGAAGCCACAGGTCACCACCATCAGTGATAGATGGGGCAGCCTCTGATGAGCAGGCCAGGTCCCTCTCCCACTCAGGGACAAATGGAGCATGACGCAAATGACATCAATAAGAAGACAGAGATGAGCAAGAAGTTGCATTAGGAAAGAGATTGCTTCCTGTCCTCCTTGCAGAAGTCGTGTCTGGAGAGTGGTGGGTAGATTGACAACTGGAATCTCCACTCTTCAGCCAGCTGAGCCAGGAATTGCTGCTTCAGTTGCCTGGGTTTCCCTTTGTCATTGAGAGCAATGGGAACACCACATTTTTGCTTGGGGAGGGATAGGCGAGGGGGAAAGGGTGGTAGTTCAGAATTCCTCTATTGAGCTGGGTACTCGTGGCTCAAGTCTGTAATGCTAGCTGCTAAGGAGGCTGAGCTTCTGAGGATCGTGGTTGGAAGCCAACCTAAGCAGGAAAGTCCGTGAGACTCTTATCTTCAATTAACCACCAAAAAAGCTGGAAGTGGAGCTATAGCTCAAGTAGTAGAGCACTAGCCTTGAGCACTAAAGCTCAGGACACTGCCCAGGCTCTGAGTTCTTTTTTTTTTTTTTT
>NW_012267227.1:1670270-1672087 GCF_000151885.1 Dipodomys ordii
TCAGGAGGCTGAAATCTGAGGATCATGGTTTAAAGCCAGCACCTTCCCAGCCCTCCATGAGACTCTTAACTCCAATAAACCATTAGAAAACTGGAAGTGGCACTGTGACTCAACTGGTAGAGCACTGGCCTTGAGCTGAAGAGCACAGGGACAGAGCCCAGGCCCAGAGTTCAAGCCCCATGACCAACAAAATAATTAAGTAAATAAAATAAATAAATAAATGAAATCCCACTCACCAGCAATGAGACAGAGCTACTTATCCACTGTCCTCAAGGTGAATGAAAGGGTCATGCCATAATTGCAACAGGTCTTGATCTTCTCTCACAGATACAGTCATACACCCTGGCCAATTCTGCCTTGGACTGTCACCTCTCACACCATTGTGTCTTCCTGTCAACACCTTTTTCCCAATTATACGCGCCTTAGGCTGACCTCCAGGTACTGGTGTCTTCTCTGGGCAGCTGCTGGAGGATCCAGGGGCACCCAGACGCAAAGCCTGGCCATTCATCGCTTCCTCCTTGACCCTTCCAGACTTCGGGATCCTGGCCTGTGTGCTCCTTGATCCTCATGAAGGAGAAAGACTTGACCATTCTCCTCCCCTCTGACCTCCCATGGACAGGCTTGTTGATTTGTAGCTAGGGTTGATTGACCAGTTATTACATGCCGGGCCATAGGATAAAGGTATAAAGTGGATTTTCTCATTTATTAAAGAGGCTGCTGTTTTTATGAGGAAGAAAAGCAGGAAGTTACAAAACTTACCCCAGTCCCACAGCGAGGAAGTGGCTGGAGCCCAAGCCACTAACACCTGCTGTCTTGCCAGTGATGGTGTGGTGTTGATGGGAGAGGATGCCAGGATGCTGGCAGCCAGCCTGGGCTTAAACAGCCATCTTTACTACTCCACGATGACACAGTACCTGATGGTTTTCCATTAGTGCCTGATTCAGGGGTTCGTTTATGTGTGAGATGTGGTCCCAGGTTACAGAGAGTCGACTGTATTTCCCATCACTTTATCCTCTTGAGTTAATTTGATTACTGATCTCTTCCATTTGGGGGAAAGATATATCACAAACCAGGCAGTTGGTGGCTCACACCTGTAATCCTGGCTACTCAGGAGGCTGAGATCTGAGGATCATGGTTCGAAGCCAGCTCAGGCAGAAAAGTCTGAGATTCTTATCTCCAATTAACCAGCAAAAACAGACAGACAGATCAAAAAAAAAAGTGAGAGTAGGGCTCAAGTGGTAGAACCTTAAGCAAAAAAGCCAAGCAAGAGTATAAGGCCCTGAGTTCAAGCTCCATAGCCTGCACAAATAGAAAAATGTAGATCCCACCATACGAATGCGCCCATGCACACGCGCGCACACACAGTGTAAGGTACGAGAGAAGCCATTGGCATCAGGCTTTCTAGAAGTGTGTGTACATGAGTTCTCCAATGTCGGAAGTCACCTCTCAGCACGAGTAGGTGCTTGGGAAAAGGTGAGTGGACAAGTAGAGTAATGGAAGTTGCAGGAACTAGGAAGCATTTTTGTTTCCTACTGGGTCTGGCCAGGCCAGGTCAGGCAGGTCCATTGGCAAGACAGGTATAGCAATATTACCGGGCTGCACCGAGGACCAACTGGCTTCAGATTCTATTTTTCTTTTTCTTTTGTCTCGTCAGGGGGCTTGACCTCAGGGCCTGAGTTCTGTCCCTAAGTTCTTTTGCTCAAGGCAAGTGCTCTTTGAGCTTCACTTCTGGTTTTTGAGTGATTAATTGGAAATAAGACTCTATCAGACTTTCCTGCCCAGGCTGGCTTTGAACTGGGATCCTCAGATCTCAGTCT